>NW_027507692.1:0-430000 GCF_037356315.1 Lithobates pipiens | reverse complement strand
TGTGAACGATTATATCAAGAATTGTAATTACATGCCATTGTTGAACAGTGGTAGAAAAATTGGGCTTTAGGCACTGGTGCCACGACACTGCAACCTCTCCCATATACTCTAGTTGTAGTGCAGGAATTAGCCCTGCTGCAAAGTATTGCATCAAAAATTGTAATTACACACCCCTGTTAAACAGGGGCTGAAAAATTGTGCCTTAGGCACTGGTGGCGGCGCCCAGAACCAAAAATGTTCTTACAAGTGTAGCACTAGCTCCTGAAGAGCACGTACCTTTGTGTTTTGTCATGTAACTTTTCCTGGAACCGCAGTTTGGTTTTGGGTTTAACCACTTGCTTACTGGGCACTTAAACCCCCCTCAGTCCCAGACCAATTTTCAGCTTTCAGCGCTGATGCACTTTGAGTGACAATTGCGCGGTCATACAACACTGTACCCAAATGAAATTTCTATCATTTTTTTCCCACAAATAGAGCTTTCTTTTGGTGGTATTTAGTTACAGCTCGGAGTTTTATTTTTTGCTAAACAAACAAAAAAAGATGCAAAAAAAAAAAAAAAAAAAATCATGTTTTAATAGTTTGTTATAAAATTTTGCAAACGGGTCATTTTTCTCCTTCATTGAAGTGCGCTGATTAGGCGGCACTGATAGGCTGCATTGGTGGGCACTGATGGGCTGCATTGGTGGGCACTGATGGGCTGCATTGGTGGGCACTGATAGGCTGCACTGGTGGGCACTGATAGGCATAGTTAAGGCGGCACTAATAGGCACAGATAAGGCGGCACCGATGGGCACAGATAAGGCGGCACTGATGGGCAAAGATGGGCACAGATAAGATGGCACGGATGGGTGGCACGGATAAGTGGCACGGATGGGTGGCACGGATGGGCACTGATAGGTACCACAGATAGATGGGACTGATGGGCACTGATAGGTGGCACTGATAGGTGGCACTGATAGGTGGCTCTGATAGGTGGCACTGCTGGGCACTGATGGGCGGCACTGCTGGGCACTGATGGGCGGCACTGCTGGGCACTGATGGGCGGCACTGGGGTGCAGCACCTGAGGCAGATTTTGGGTGGCACTGCTGGGTGGCACTGTGGGTGGCACTGTGGGCACTGCTGGGTGGCACTGTGGGCACTATGGGCACTGCTGGGTGGCACTGACAGGGGGGCACTTACTTTATTTCAGGATGGCACTGCGGGTGGCAGGTGGGCACTGGCAGGGGGCAGGTGTCCTTTTAAATTGCTGGCCGTGATCGGGACTGATGTCCCGAACACGGCCGCCGGCGATCGGCTTTTTTTTTTTCTCCTCGCGCTGTCAGCGCGAGGAGGAATACTAGCCGATTACCGGCTCCGTTTTATCACATGATCAGCTGTCATTGGCTGACAGCTGATCACGTGATAAGGGGTCGGGATCGACCCCTTACACGGATCGGTGATCAGGCGAGTCTCACGGACTCGCCGATCACAGAGCGCGCCGCGCGCGCCCCTCAGGGGGCGCGCAGGCCGGGACTACGTCAATAGTCCCGAAAATGTGGGTCCGCGCTATTGCCGTCATTTTGCAATAGCGCGGATCCCAAGTGGTTAATTACTCTAAATTTTGACCTCAGTACCAGTCTGGGACTACGTAACCGGGACTACGTCAATAGTCCCGAAAATGTGGGTCCGCGCTATTGCCGTCATTTTGCAATAGCGCGGATCCCAAGTGGTTAATTACTCTAAATTTTGACCTCAGTACCAGTCTGGCTGGACTGCATGGTGTTCTGCCTGAGCATAGGTGGCGCTGTCATCCCTGGCAGGGTTTAGAACGCAGTCTAGTCGGGTGCATTAAGAGTTTATTCTCTCTCTGAACCAGCCCAGTGGGAGTGTCACTCTTGCTGTGTATTCTGGGAGAGGGTACTTAAGGTGCTGACGTCACGTGCTTCGGGGTTTCCGGTCCAGAAGTGCTTTCTGGCTGTTGAGTCCTAGCCCACCCGACTCCAAGTCTCGGGGCTGGCTGGCCCGAGGCAAAGGTACTACTGAAAGAAGGATTCGAAGGTGGTCCGGTGCCGTCTCGGTTTGTGGAGAGGCCCAGCGGCTGTGGAAGCATCCAGGGGAGGACTCTTTGGGAGAAGGCCATGTGAAGGTTGGCTTCTCAGGGGGAGCCTGGAGGCTAGGTTGAAAGACCCCAAGTGAATCTGATCTCGTGTGGTATCGTCGGACCGGTTACAAGACACGAGTACCGTACAAGGGTTCCCTGAGTTGGCTGCATCTTTCAGTTCTAAAAGTCTGTGGCAGAGACTGTATTTTATTTAAACACCCTGTTGGCTGCTGGGCCTGGTGAGAGAAGGACTATCGGATAAGGGTGAGGATTCAGCTGTGAATGGCTATTCTCTGGATTTCTTAGTGGTGTCAGAGACTTTTCCTATTTGACTTAGTACTGAGAGTACCTGGACTTTCCTACCTAAACCCTCTAAACCTAATTTGAGAGACTGTTTGTTTATCCTTTTTGCAAATAAAAAGTGGATCTGGCGTCAGTCTCGACAGTTCTTGGGCCATCTACCTCGGGGAAACCCCTAGATACGCATGATGTCAAGAAGGTAACGGTAAGCCCAATTAAATCAGCCGCTCCTTCGGGGGTCAGTGTTACACAAGCATGACCTTTGAGGAGGAAGAGGATAGACAATCAACATAACAGGACAGTCACTCAGCATCAGCATAGGCAGTCTTGAAGGGATCTGACATTTCAAAAAAAAAATTTGGTTACATCAGCTTCAGGTGCTTGGTAGCTGTGGGTGATCCAAGACTGATTCATCTTGATGAAGGTCAGTCGATCAACTGAGTCAGTGGACAGGCGCACCCTGTGATCTGTTACAAAGCCTCCAGCAGCACTGAAGGTGCGTTCCGAAAGAACGCTGGATGCAGGACAGGCCAGTAGCTCAATTGCATACTGTGCAAGCTCTGGCCAGTGATCCATCCTCAAGACCCAGTAAGCCAGAGGATTTTCGGTGGGAAAGGTGTCCAAGTCTGACCTTGCCCCTAGGTATTCCTGCACCATGTAAATCAGACGCTGGCGATGGTTGCTGGAACCGATCATACCTTGGGGCTGCGGACTAAAAAATTGTCTGAAAGCATCAGTCAGACGGCCACCTTCTCCACCGCTCCTTCTGACCGATGCCTCAGCAACACGTTGTCCAGGACCAGGAGTTTGTAACCCCCCAGTCTCTGGGAACGCGTTGCACAGACCTTTCTGCAAGGCCTCCCGGAGATGTCTCATCCTCTGCTCCCTCTGCGATGGCAAGATAAGGTCGGCAACCTTACCCTTGTACTGTGGATCAAGGAGAGTGGCCAGCCAGTAATGGTCCCTCTCCTTGATCCGAAGAATAGTGATGGCTGAACGGTTCGCCCGGCGGTCGTTTCGCGGCGAATTTCGGTTGTTCGCGGTCCGCTCGTTCGCTCGCCTTTTCCCGTCGTTCGCCCCGGCGGACATACGTGTTTAATGTGTAAAAGAACTTTGACCTATGATGACACGTCTATCATGGGGTACAGGACAGCCAATTGAGACATGACAGCACATGGACACTTGGACATTCCCCCTAACTTATAAATACACCCGATCCGGTGGCCATTTTACATTCTTTCTTCTGTCACTATAGGGAAAGGTTGCTGTGTGGAGTAGGGACAGATAAATCGCTAGCTATTTGGTACACAAAAGTTCTTTTCAGGACTGGTATAGGTGTTAGGTGTATATAGGTTTGCTGTGCTACTGATTGTTGCAGCAGCCTGAGTGTCTTTTGTCAGTTTAGAGAAAGGGAAGGGACGGTGTGTGCTACAGGGAGAGTCAGATTAGTCGTCATCATCATCATCATCATCATCATCATCATCATTAGCTGTTACTATCAGGTCCACAAAAGAGCTATTCCAGTAATCACTAATCGTTCCAGTCTACTCTTTTTTGCCAGTTTGTATAGGGACAGGAAGGAAGCAGTGTGTCAGGCAGTGAGGGTCAGTTTAAACAGTTGCTGTTACTATTAGTTCCACAAAGGTTCTTTTCAGGACTGGTATCAGTGGTACGGTAATAGGCTTGTACACGTATAATATTCTTTCTTCCAAATATAGAAAGAATATTATACTTGACTGCTGCCCTTCTGCTGCAGTCTGCTAATCATTCACAACTCACTTGTTCCACAAAGCTCTTTATCAGGACTGGTAACTTGGTCTGTCTAGGGTGCTACAGTACATAGGGTTGAGTGAGGTACAGTCTGCTGTTCTGTAAGGACCACTATCGGTCCACAATAGATAGGGTTGAGGTGCACCACTGCTGACCGCTGCCCTATACTGCAGCAGTCCTTCATTGGTATAGGGACTGACGTACAGTCTGCTGGTCACTAACACACAACCTGCTTGGTCCACAAAAGTTCCTATAAGGACTGGTAACTTGGTCTGTGTAGGGTGCTACAGTACATAGGGTTGAGTGCGGTACAGTCTGCTGTTCTGTAAGGACCGCTATTGGTCCACAATAGATAGGGTTGAGGTGCACCACTGCTGACCGCTGCCCTATACTGCAGCAGTCCTTCATTGGTATAGGGACTGACGTACAGTCTGCTAATCACTAACACACAACCTGCTTGGTCCACAAAAGTTCTTATAAGGACTGGTAACTTGGTCTAGGGTGCTACAGTACATAGGGTTGAGTGAGGTACAGTCTGCTATTCTATAAGGACTGCTATCGGTCCACAATAGATAGGGTTGAGGTGCACCACTGCTGACCGCTGCCCTATACTGCAGCAGTCCTTCATTGGTATAGGGACTGACGTACAGTCTGCTAATCACTAACACACAACCTGCTTGGTCCACAAAAGTTCCTATAAGGACTGGTAACTTGGTCTAGGGTGCTACAGTACATAGGGTTGAGTGAGGTACAGTCTGCTGTTCTGTAAGGACCGCTATCGGTCCACAATAGATAGGGTTAAGGTGCACCACTGCTGACCGCTGCCCTATACTGCAGCAGTCCTTCATTGGTATAGGGACTGACGTACAGTCTGCTAATCACTAACACACAACCTGCTTGGTCCACAAAAGTTCCTATAAGGACTGGTAACTTGGTCTGTGTAGGGTGCTACAGTACATAGGGTTGAGTGCGGTACAGTCTGCTGTTCTGTAAGGACCGCTATCGGTCCACAATAGATAGGGTTGAGGTGCACCACTGCTGACCGCTGCCCTATACTGCAGCAGTCCTTCATTGGTATAGGGACTGACGTACAGTCTGCTAATCACTAACACACAACCTGCTTGGTCCACAAAAGTTCTTATAAGGACTGGTAACTTGGTCTAGGGTGCTACAGTACATAGGGTTGAGTGAGGTACAGTCTGCTATTCTATAAGGACTGCTATCGGTCCACAATACATAGGGTTGAGGTGCACCACTGCTGACCGCTGCCCTATACTGCAGCAGTCCTTCATTGGTATAGGGACTGACGTACAGTCTGCTAATCACTAACACACAACCTGCTTGGTCCACAAAAGTTCCTATAAGGACTGGTAACTTGGTCTAGGGTGCTACAGTACATAGGGTTGAGTGAGGTACAGTCTGCTGTTCTGTAAGGACCGCTATCGGTCCACAATAGATAGGGTTGAGGTGCACCACTGCTGACCGCTGCCCTATACTGCAGCAGTCCTTCAGCAGTATAGGGACTGACGTACAGTCTGCTAATCACTAACACACAACCTGCTTGGTCCACAAAAGTTCCTATAAGGACTGGTAACTTGGTCTAGGGTGCTACAGTACATAGGGTTGAGTGAGGTACAGTCTGCTATTCTATAAGGACTGTTATCGGTCCACAATAGATAGGGTTGAGGTGCACCACTGCTGACCGCTGCCCTATACTGCAGCAGTCCTTCATTGGTAGGAGAATGAAGAGGATGACATTATCCTGGATGATGAGCAGGAGCCAGGCCACCACACCGCTTCCACTTTAGTGCAAATGGGGGCCTTCATGCTCCAGTGTTTTAATAGGGACCCCCGTATAAAAAGCATAAGGGTCAAGGACCAGTACTGGCTGGCAACGTACTTAGACCCCCAGTACAAACACAAAATGGCGGAAATGTTACCGCCGTCGCAGAGTGCTGTGCTGACTTCCTCCTGGGGGTTCTTCTTATGAGGGGATCACACCATCCCTGTGCTGTGCTGAGTTTCTCCTGGGCCTGCTTACTATGAGGGGATCACACCATCCCTGTGCTGTGCTGACTTCCTCCTGGGGATTCTTATTATGAGGGGATCACACCATCCCTGTGCTGTGCTGAGTTTCTCCTGGGCCTGCTTATTATGAGGGGATCACACCATCCCTGTGCTGTGCTGACTTCCTCCTGGGGGTTCTTATTATGAGGGGATCACACCATCCCTGTGCTGTGCTGAGTTTCTCCTGGGCCTGCTTACTATGAGGGGATCACACCATCCCTGTGCTGTGCTGACTTACTCCTGTTGCTGTCAATGCTGATGTCAGTGCCCTCTATCATGGTGCTGCTGTCAGTGCTGTATATCACGGTGCTGATGTCAGTGCTTAATGTCACGCTTCTGATGTCAGTGCCCTCTATCACGGTGCTGCTGTCAGTGCTGTATATCACGGTGCTGATGTCAGTGCTTAATGTCATGCTTCTGATGTCAGTGCTCTCTATCACGGTGTTGCTGTCAATGCTGTATGTCACGGTGCTGCTGTCAGTGCTGTATGTCACGCTGCTGATGTCAGTGCCCTCTATCACGGTGCTGTTGTCAGATGACTCTATCACGGTGCAGGTGTCAGTGCTTAATGTCACGCTTCTGATGTCAGTGCTCTCTATCACGGTGTTGCTGTCAATGCTGTATATCACGGTGCTGGTGTTAATGCTTTATGTCACGCTGCTGATGTCAGTGCTCTCTATCACGGTGCTGTTGTCAGATGATTCTATCATGGTGCAGGTGTCATTGCTGTATGTCACGCTGCTGGTGATCATCTCCTGCACCCTCTTCTTTGCCTACCCTGACCTTCCCTCTCCTCCATTGCCTTCATGCGCTCCACAGTCCTGAATTGTCAGAACAATTTTCCAAATAAAAAAAGAATGCTTGTAGTTATCGATCCCAAATTCACCTCATACATGTGTCATTGGCCATGTGGTGGGACTATGTTTTCCCTGCTAATAATTACCTAGTGGCTGCAAATTCGACCTAAAGGTTTGAAACGTTCACCTCCCATTGAAGTCAATGGGGCCCGCGGCGAACGTTCAGTTTCGCGAACGGTCGGCCTCGTTCGCGGTCCGCGTTCGCGAAACGTCCCGTCGGAGGTTCGGGCCATCACTACCGAAGAATACGAGGATCCTTCCGCAGGCTTTGCAGGATCAGGGAGGCCATGCAGCGTAGGTTAGCTGAGGCATTCGGTCCGGCGTCCTCTGTGTCACTAAGGACAACATGATCCGCAGCCACCTCCTCCCAGCCACGTACAAGTCCACGGGTTTCTTGGGACTGTAAATCATCAATTGAAGACGGCTTCTGATGCTGAGTGCCAGGCTCCACTTCCATGCTGACACAATCCTCCTCCTCCTCCTCCTGTGTGATGGGTGGGACAGCAGGAACACTGTCTGGATAAAGGGGGCCTTGGGAGGCAAGGAAGTCCTCCTCTTCCTGCCTCTGTTCTGCCTCAAGTGCCCTGTTCATTATTCCACGCAGCGTATGCTCCAACAGGTGGACAAGAGGTACAGTGTCACTGATGCATGCACTGTCACTGCTCACCACCCTTGTGGCCTCCTCAAATGGTGACAGGACAGTGCATGCATCCCTGATAATGCCCCACTGGCGTGGTGAGAAAAAACTGAGCTCCCCTGACCCTGTCCTGGTGCCGTAGTCACACAGGTACTCATTGATGGCTCATTGATGGCCCTCTGCTGCGTGTGCAGCCGCTGCAGCATGGCCAACGTTGAGTTCCACCTGGTGGGCATGTCACATATAAGGCGGTTCTTGGGCAAGTTAAATTCCTTTTGGAGCTCAGCCAGCTGAGCACAGGCATTAAATGATCGGTGGAAATGCACACAGACTTTCCTGGCCTGCTTCAGGACATCCTGTAAGCCCGGGTACCTGCCCAAGAACCGCTGCACCACCAGGTTAAGGACGTGAGCTACACAGGGCACATGGGTCAGTTGTCCCTGTCGGAGGGCGGAGAGGAGGTTGGTGCCATTGTCGCAAACCACCATTCCTGGCTTAAGCTGGCGTGGCGTCAACCACCTCTCGGCCTGCCCCTGCAGAGCTGACAAAACATCCGCCCCAGTGTGGCTCCTGTCCCCCAAACAAACCAGCGCAAGCACGGCATGGCATTGTTTTGCCTGCGTACTTGCGTAGCCCCTGGAACGCCTACGGAGCACCGCTGGTTCTGAGGACAGAGCACTGGAAGAGGCCATGGAGGAAGAAGAAGAGGAGGGGGTGGAGGAGAGAGGTGTGTCACAACCAATAGTAGCATTTTGGAGGCGTGGTGGCGGAACAACCTCCAACACTACTGCACCTTGTCCTGCATCCTTCCCAGCAGCCAGAAGAGTGACCCAATGGGCCGTGAAAGACAGGTAACGTCCCTGTCCATGCCTGCTGGACCATGAGTCAGTGGTAATATGCACCTTACCGCTGACCGCCCTGTCCAGCGAGGCAAGCACATTGCCTTCCACATGCCGGTAGAGAGCCGGAATCGCCTTCCATGAGAAAAAGTGGCGTTTGGGGACCTGCCACTGAGGAACCGCACATTGTACAAACTCACGGAAGGGGGCCGAGTCTACCAACTGAAAAGGCAGCAGTTGAAGTGCTAGCAATTTAGCCAAGCTAGCATTCAACCGCTGGGCATGTGGATGGCTGGGAGTGAACTTCTTCCGCCGGTCCAGCAGCTGGGGCAGGGACATTTGTCTGCTATAATCGGACGTGGATGTACCACTAGCAGAGTGCCCGCAAGCACTTGGCTGTGACACACCTAATTCTACACCTTCATTCCTCTCAGAGCAGGTTTCAGAGAGGACTGAAGGTCTAGTGGGGTTGGAGATGCCAGCTGATGAGGAGCAAGGAGAGGTCCGCTTTGTTCTTTGGTGTGGGTCTTTGAGGTATGCTTGCCAACGAGCTGCATGGCAGGTCAACATATGTCTGGTCAAGCATGTGGTGCCCAAGCGGCTGATGTTTTGGCCACGTGAGATACGCTTGAGACATATGTTGCAAATAGCAGCGGTGCGATCTGATGCACTCGTCTCAAAAAAGGCCCACACCAAAGAACTTTTAGAATAACGCGCAGAGGAAGCGCTCTGCGCAGGCGGAGCTCTGCGGTGTGATTCAGTTGGTGTGCTGCCCCTAAGCTGGCCCCCGGAGGGCATCCTGCCTCGTTGGACATGTGCCGCCTCCTCCTCCTCCTCTCTCCTACCAGGCACCCACGTGGAGTCAGTGCCCTCATCATCCCCTCCCTCTTCATCGCTGGAGCAAACCTGGCAGTATGCTGCAGCTTGTGGAACATGACTGCCAGATTGCTGTCCTTCTTGAGCATCCCCTCTCTCTGCGCTCACGCTACTGCCTTCCTCTAGCTGAGTGTCATCATCAGAGCCCACCAAACACTGGGCATCCTCCTGGAGCATGTACCCAACACTGTGCTCAAAGAGTTCAGGAGACTCCTCAGGAGGACGTGGTGGGTCTAGGGAAGGAGTCACTGATGATGACATTGAGAGGAGGGAAGACGATGCGTTGGCAGCTGCTTTGCTACTACCCTGAGACTGGGTGAGAGAGGATGAGGAGGATGAAGAGGGCTTGGTCATCCACTCTACCAAGTCTTCAGCATGATGCGGCTCAACGCATCCAGCTGCCGAAAATAAGGACAAGCGTGTCCCATGGCCACGTGCTGATGATGACGATGCACCGCGTCCACGACCAGCACTGTTGTCTCTAGACACAGAGCCTGCTTGCCCTCTTTTATCAGCTCGCGCCTGTCTGCCTCTCCTTGCTGGCCTTCCAGACATGGTAATGGCCTGAAGGGAGATGGGAAAACCAGCAATTGGGTAGTTTATATTGTGCTGGAGGCACACACAACACCCACTAACTCCTGCAGATGGCAGATGGCTCAATTAGAGAACAGTGTATTCTGCGGTGCAGGCATACAGACAACACCCAGTCGCCCACTAACTCCTGCAGATGCCTTTATTATAGAACAGCAATAAAGGGTAGATACAGGTGTATACTGCGCTGAAGGCACACAGACAACACCCACTAACTCCTGCAGATGCCGGAGCACTACACAAGGCTTATATAGTGTGGGGCGTGTACTAAACAGCCTGAGCTATAATTGGCCACAGGCATCCTGCCTGTGGCCAGTCATGGCTCTCCTTGCTGCCGGCGCTGTGATTGGCCAAGCATGAGCCAGCAATGCACTGCAATGGCGCAGTGCATTGTGGGCCGTGAGCGCCACGCGAATTTGGCACGGACGGCCCACAGAGTTCTGGCTTCACCGAACGGGCAAACATATTGGGGTTCTGGGTGTCCCCTCCTACCGGGGTGCTTGTGTATCCCACCATATTGGGGTGCTGGGTGTCCCCTCCTACCAGGGTGCTGGCTGTCCCCTCATACCGGGGTGGTGGGTGTCCCCTCATACCGGGGTGCTGGGTGTCCCCTCATACCTGGTTCTGGGTTTCCCCTCATATTGGGGTTCTGGGTTTCTCCTCATACCGGGGGGCTGGGTGTCCCCTCCTACCAGGGTGCTGGGAGTCACCTCACATTGGGGTGCTGAGCATCCCTTCCTACCAAGGTGCTTGGGTGTCCCCTCATATTGGGGTGCTGGATGTCCCCTCCTACTGGGGTGCTCGGTGTCCCCTCATACCAGGGTGCTGGGTGTCACCTCATACTGGGGTGCTGGGTTTCCCCTCGTACTAGGGTGCTGGGTGTCCCCTCATATTGGGGTGCTGGGTGTCCCCTCATACCGGGGTGCTCAGTGTTCCCTCATACTGGGGTGTTGGTTGTTCCCACCTACCAGGGTGCTGGGTGTCCCCTCATATTGGGGTGCTTAGCGTCCCCTCCCACCAGGGTTCTGGGTTTCCCCTCATACCCGGGTGCTGGGTTTCCCTTCATACCGGGGTGCTGGGTTTCCCTTCATACCGGGGTGCTGGGTTTCCCTTCATACCGGGGTGCTGGGTGTCCCCTCCTACCAGGGTTCTGGGCTTCCCCTCATACCGGGGTGCTGGGTTTCCCCCTCATACCGGGGTTCTGGGTTTCCCCTCATACCGGGGTGCTGGGTTTCCCCCTCATACCGGGGTTCTGGGTTTCCCCTCATACCGGGGTGCTGGGTTTCCCCCTCATACCGGGGTTCTGGGTTTCCCCTCATACCGGGGTTCTGGGTTTCCCCTCATACCGGGGTGCTGGGTATCCCCTCATACCGGGGTGCTGGGTTTCCCCCTCATACCGGGGTTCTGGGTTTCCCCTCATACCGGGGTTCTGGGTTTCCCCTCATACCGGGGTGCTGTGTTCCCCTCCTGGGGGTACCAGACTAAAAATAAGCTTGTGTTTTCATGCCATCATGTTTCTATGATCTCCTGCAGCCTCTTTGCAGCCACTTCCTTTCTACCTGCAATCCAGAGATGTGTTTATATTTCTGCAAGCGAGTTCATTCCTAATAGAATCTCTAGGACTCTGGAGCCCTCTAGTGGCCATGTGTGATTATTACATGTCACCTCTGCTGCAGCTCAATGACTATTGGATAGGATGAGGGTGTTTATATTTCTATATATTGATTTCTATATTTACATTTCTGTTCCATCCTTTCCCATTGGCCCCTCCCACTCAGGTGTGTCCGGATACAATGTATCCTATTATTGATCAGTGATGGGTGCTGGGTGTCCCCTCATATTGGGGTGCTGGGTGTTCCCTCATATTGGTGTGCTGGGTGTTCCCTCATACTGGGGCGCTGGGTGTCACCTCATACTGGGGTGCTGGGTGTCCCCTTCTACTGGGGCGCTGGGTGTCCCCTCATATTGGTGTGCTGGGTGTCCCCTCATAACGGAGTGCTGGGTGTCCCCTCATACTGGGGTGCTGGGTGTCCCCTTCTACTGGGGCGCTGGGTGTCCCCTCATATTGGTGTGCTGGGTGTCCCCTCATACCGGAGTGCTGGGTGTCCCCTCATATTGGGGTGCTGGGTGTCCCCTTCTACTGGGGCGCTGGGTGTCCCCTCATATTGGTGTGCTGGGTGTCCCCTCATACCGGGGTTCTGGGTGTCCCTTCATATTGGGGAGCTGGGTTTCCCCTCATACCGGGGTGCTGGGTGTCCCCTCATACCGGGGTGCTGGGTTTCCCCCTCATACCGGGGTTCTGGGTTTCCCCTCATACCGGGGTGCTGGGTTTCCCCCTCATACCGGGGTTCTGGGTTTCCCCTCATACCGGGGTGCTGGGTTTCCCCCTCATACCGGGGTTCTGGGTTTCCCCTCATACCGGGGTTCTGGGTTTCCCCTCATACCGGGGTGCTGGGTATCCCCTCATACCGGGGTGCTGGGTTTCCCCCTCATACCGGGGTTCTGGGTTTCCCCTCATACCGGGGTTCTGGGTTTCCCCTCATACCGGGGTGCTGTGTTCCCCTCCTGGGGGTACCAGACTAAAAATAAGCTTGTGTTTTCATGCCATCATGTTTCTATGATCTCCTGCAGCCTCTTTGCAGCCACTTCCTTTCTACCTGCAATCCAGAGATGTGTTTATATTTCTGCAAGCGAGTTCATTCCTAATAGAATCTCTAAGACTCTGGAGCCCTCTAGTGGCCATGTGTGATTATTACATGTCACCTCTGCTGCAGCTCAATGACTATTGGATAGGATGAGGGTGTTTATATTTCTATATATTGATTTCTATATTTACATTTCTGTTCCATCCTTTCCCATTGGCCCCTCCCACTCAGGTGTGTCCGGATACAATGTATCCTATTATTGATCAGTGATGGGTGCTGGGTGTCCCCTCATATTGCGGTGCTGGGTGTTCCCTCATATTGGTGTGCTGGGTGTTCCCTCATACTGGGGCGCTGGGTGTCACCTCATACTGGGGTGCTGGGTGTCCCCTTCTACTGGGGCGCTGGGTGTCCCCTCATATTGGTGTGCTGGGTGTCCCCTCATAACGGAGTGCTGGGTGTCCCCTCATACTGGGGTGCTGGGTGTCCCCTTCTACTGGGGCGCTGGGTGTCCCCTCATATTGGTGTGCTGGGTGTCCCCTCATACCGGAGTGCTGGGTGTCCCCTCATATTGGGGTGCTGGGTGTCCCCTTCTACTGGGGCGCTGGGTGTCCCCTCATATTGGTGTGCTGGGTGTCCCCTCATACCGGGGTTCTGGGTGTCCCCTCATATTGGGGAGCTGGGTTTCCCCTCATACCGGGGTGCTGGGTGTCCCCTCATATTGGGGTGCTGGGTGTCCCTTCATACCGGGGTGCTCAGTGTTCCCTCATACTGGGGTGTTGGTTGTTCCCACCTACCAGGGGGCTGGGTGTCCCCTCATATTGGGGTGCTGGGTGTCCCCTCATATTGGGGTGCTCAGTGTTCCCTCATACTGGGGCGCTGGGTGTCACCTCATATTAGGGTGCTGGGTGTCCCCTTCTACTGGGGCGCTGGGTGTCCCCTCATATTGGTGTGCTGGGTGTCCCCTCATTCCGGGGTGCTGGGTGTCCCCTCATATTGGGGTGCTGGGTGTCCCCTCATATTGGTGTGCTGGGTGTCCCCTCATTCCGGGGTGCTGGGTGTCCCCTCATATTGGGGTGCTGGGTGTCCCCTCATATTGGTGTGCTGGGTGTACCCTCATACCGGGGTTCTGGGTGTCCCCTCATATTGGGGTGCTGGGTGTCCCCTCATACCGGGGTGCTCAGTGTTCCCTCATACTGGGGTGTTGGTTGTTCCCACCTACCAGGGTGCTGGGTGTCCCCTCATATTGGGGTGCTGGGTGTCCCCTCATATTGGGGTGCTTAGCGTCCCCTCATACCAGGGTGCTGGGTGTCCCCTCATATTGGGGTGCTGGGAGTCCCATCATACCGGGGTGCTTGTGTGTTCCACCCTATTAGGGTGCTGAAAGTCCCCTCATACCAGGGTGCTGGATGTCCCCTTGTACCGGGGTGCTGGGTGTCCCCTCATATTGGGGTGCTGGATGTCCCCTCATATCGGGGTGCTGGGTGTCCCCTCCTACCGGGGTCTGGGTTTCCCCTCATATCGGGGTGCTGGGTGTCCCCTCATATTGGCGTGCTGGATGTCCCCTCCAATTGGGGTGCTGGGTGTCCTCTCATATTGGTGTTCTGGGTGTCCCCTCCTACCGGGGTTCTGAGTTTCCCCTCATATCGGGGTGCTGGGTGTCCCCTCATATTGGTGCCCTGGGTGTCCCCTCCTACCGGGGTTCTGGGTTTCCCCTCATATCGGGGTGCTGGGTGTCCCCTCATATCGGGGTGCTGGGTGTCCCCTCCTACCGGGGTTCTGGGTTTCCCCTCATATCGGGGTGCTGGGTGTCCCCTCATATTGGCGTGCTGGGTGTCCCCTACTACCAGGGTTCTGGGTTTCCCCTCATACCGGGGTTCTGGGTTTCCCCTCATACCGTGGTTCTGGGTGTCCCCTCATATTGGGGTGCAGGGTGTCCCCTTATACCGGGGTGCTCAGTGTTCCCTCATACTGGGGTGT
Organism: Lithobates pipiens; assembly: GCF_037356315.1. Lineage (NCBI taxonomy): Eukaryota > Metazoa > Chordata > Amphibia > Anura > Ranidae > Lithobates > Lithobates pipiens. Next base: position 415,360 of record NW_027507692.1, on the reverse strand, counting down.
TGGTTGTTCCCACCTACCAGGGTGCTGGGTGTCCCCTCATATTGGGGTGCTGGGTGTCCCCTCCTACCGGGGTTCTGGGTTTCCCCTCATACCGGGGTGCTGGGTTTCCCTTCATACCGGGGTTCTGGGTTTCCCCTCATACCGGGGTGCTGTGTTCCCCTCCTGGGGGGTACCAGACTAAAAATAAGCTTGTGTTTTCATGCCATCATGTTTCTATGATCTCCTGCAGCCTCTTTGCAGCCACTTCCTTTCTACCTGCAATCCAGAGATGTGTTTATATTTCTGCAAGCGAGTTCATTCCTAATAGAATCTCTAGGACTCTGGAGCCCTCTAGTGGCCATGTGTGATTATTACATGTCACCTCTGCTGCAGCTCAATGACTATTGGATAGGATGAGGGTGTTTATATTTCTATATATTGATTTCTATATTTACATTTCTGTTCCATCCTTTCCCATTGGCCCCTCCCACTCAGGTGTGTCCGGATACAATGTATCCTATTATTGATCAGTGATGGGTGCTGGGTGTTCCCTCATATTGGGGTGCTGGGTGTTCCCTCATATTGGGGTGCTGGGTGTTCCCTCATATTGGGGTGCTCAGTGTTCCCTCATACTGGGGCGCTGGGTGTCACCTCATACTGGGGTGCTGGGTGCCCCCTCATATTGGTGTGCTGGGTGTCCCCTTCTACTGGGGCGCTGGGTGTCCCCTTATAATGGTGTGCTGGGTGTCCCCTCATATTGGTGTGCTGGGTGTCCCCTCATATTGGGGAGCTGTGTTTCCCCTCATACCGGGGTGCTCAGTGTTCCCTCATACTGGGGTGTTGGTTGTTCCCACCTACCAGGGTGCTGGGTGTCCCCTCATATTGGGGTGCTGGGTTTCCCCTCATATTGGGGTGCTTAGCGTCCCCTCATACCAGGGTGCTGGGTGTCCCCTCATATTGGGGTGCTGGGTGTCCCCTTCTACTGGGGCACTGGGTGTCCCCTCATATTGGTGTGCTGGGTGTCCCCTCATATTGGGGTGCTGGGTGTCCCCTCATATTGGGGTGCTGGGTGTCCCCTTCTACTGGGGCGCTGGGTGTCCCCTCATATTGGTGTGCTGGGTGTCCCCTCATACCGGGGTTCTGGGTGTGCCCTCATATTAGGGAGCTGGGTTTCCCCTCATATTGGGGTGCTTAGCGTCCCCTCATACCAGGGTGCTGGGTGTCCCCTCATATTGGGGTGCTGGGTGTCCCCTTCTACTGGGGCACTGGGTGTCCCCTCATATTGGTGTGCTGGGTGTCCCCTCATATTGGGGTGCTGGGTGTCCCCTCATATTGGGGTGCTGGGTGTCCCCTTCTACTGGGGCGCTGGGTGTCCCCTCATATTGGTGTGCTGGGTGTCCCCTCATACCGGGGTTCTGGGTGTGCCCTCATATTAGGGAGCTGGGTTTCCCCTCATATTGGGGTGCTTAGCGTCCCCTCATACCAGGGTGCTGGGTGTCCCCTCATATTGGGGTGCTGGGTGTCCCCTTCTACTGGGGCACTGGGTGTCCCCTCATATTGGTGTGCTGGGTGTCCCCTCATATTGGGGTGCTGGGTGTCCCCTCATATTGGGGTGCTGGGTGTCCCCTTCTACTGGGGCACTGGGTGTCCCCTCATATTGGTGTGCTGGGTGTCCCCTCATATTGGGGTGCTGGGTGTCCCCTCATATTGGGGTGCTGGGTGTCCCCTTCTACTGGGGCGCTGGGTGTCCCCTCATATTGGTGTGCTGGGTGTCCCCTCATACCGGGGTTCTGGGTGTGCCCTCATATTAGGGAGCTGGGTTTCCCCTCCTACCGGGGTGCTGGGTGTCCCCTCATACCGGGGTTCTGGGTGTCCCCTCATATTGGGGAGCTGGGTTTCCCCTCCTACCGGGGTGCTGGGTGTCCCCTCATATTGGGGTGCTGGGTGTCCCCTCATACTGGGGTGCTCAGTGTTCCCTCATACTGGGGTGTTGGTTGTTCCCACCTACCAGGGTGCTGGGTGCCCCCTCATATTGGGGTGCTTAGCTTCCCCTCATACCAGGGTGCTGGGTGTCCCCTCATATTGGGGTGCTGGGAGTCCCATCATAATGGGGTGCTTGTGTGTTCCACCATATTAGGGTGCTGGATGTCCCCTTGTACCGGGGTGCTGGGTGTCCCCTCCAATTGGGGTGCTGGGTGTCCCCTCATATCAGGGTGCTGGGTGTCCCCTCATATTGGGGTGCTGGGAGTCCCATCATAACGGGGTGCTTGTGTGTTCCACCATATTAGGGTGCTGGATGTCCCCTTGTACCGGGGTGCTGGGTGTCCCCTCCTACTGGGGTTCTGGGTTTCCCCTCATATCGGGGTGCTGGGTATCCCCTTATACTGGGGTGTTGGGTATCCCCTCATATTGGGGTGCTGGGTGTCCCCTCCTACCAGGGTTCTGGGTTTCCCCTCATACTGGGGTGCTGGGTATCCCCTCTTACCGGGGTTTTGGGTTTCCCCTCATACCGGGGTGTTGGGTATCCCCTCATATCGGGGTGCTGGGTATCCCCTCCTACCAGGGTTCTGGGTTTCCCCTCATACCGGGGTGCTGGGCAGTGGCGGAACTACCGCCATAGCGACCCATGCAGGCGCTATGGGGCCCGCAGCCGAGTGGGGCCCGCAAGTGGCATACTAACTGGGGATGCGGGGTGGTCCGCACTGGGTGGCACACGCTGGGGGGGATGTCAGACAGCGTATGAAACAGTGACAACGGGCAGGCTTGGTAGCAGCAGTGGCAATGTGTGCAGGGAGATCCCAGCTCAGGTGAATTGAACCATCAGGCATAACTATAGGGATGTCGGCTGTACTTGACACAATGCTGTGCATTCTGCATTACGTTCTAATAGCCCAGCGAGTACAACTCCCCCCCCCCCACAGAAATGGAAGAGGCTGCATCGGCTCTGCTCCCGCCCTCCCCTCTGTGTCCATCTAAGCTCCGTGCAGCCCCTGTGCTGTGTCTGAAAGGAATGTGGTGGGCGGGAGCGTTTACAAAAGTAGCCGACAGCTACAGAAGCGTGTGTGAACATCCTGGGAACATCCAAGTGAGTTTGCAGCACTGTCACTGTGTCCGGTGTTCTGCCTAATAGAGTCCGGCCATCAAATAGTGTCCGGGCCATACTGTGCATGCGCAGTACGGAGCAGACGAAGCTTCGGAAAATCTCGGAAGCTGAACGGCGCCTGCGCGGTGAGTGGAGGTGGTAGCCCCACCATCCAAGCGGACATAGGGTTGTGAATATTAGAGGGCCCCTCGCTTCGCTCGCCACGCTTCGGGCTCGGCCTCGCTGCGCTCGGCTCTTTCTTATTCCTACTCTATGTCCACTTGGATGGTGGGGAGAGAACCTGGACTCACCGCGCAGGCGCCGTTCATCCTCGGCAATTTTCGGAATCTGTGTTGCTGTGTACTGCGCATGCGCACTACGCGGAGGACACTATCTGATGGGGGACGTTATATGACAAGACACCGGGCTCCGCCCTCTCTCTCCCAAATCTTTCTCTCCCCCTCTTTCCTCTGTTGTCCTTCAGCAGAATCTTTCATTGACTCCATCCAAAGCCGATACCAATAGATGGCCACATCATGTTCCTGTAGCCATGTTTTTCACTAGTGCAAATCACAGACATTGCATGTGATTCGCACCACATTGCTGTGCAAATCACATGCAATGTCTGTGCAATGCAAGTTTAGCCATACAAACTGCATGGCTGAAATCGCATCGCATTCTCTCCAAAACGGTGCAGGACCCTTTTTTGGTCTGCACTGGAATCGGATGGGATGGGTGTTCACACCTATGCCATCCCATGCCTGCACCATTTCACAGTTCGCACTGTGATCTGCAAACTGATCTGGGGATGTGAGTAACTTTACATTGACCCCCCGTAGCAGCTTGCAAAGGGCAGTGTGAACCTCCGGAAAGCGACATGCAATGCAGGAGTCGGCACTAGAATCGCACTGATTCCTGCATTGCATGTATGTGAACCAGGACTCAGGTTGATTCGCACTCATGCGCTGTGGTTCAGTTGCAGTGATGGTGTATACAGATTTTTCCCGCATTTAACTCCATTTCCACTACAGTCTTCTATTAGGTTACACATTTTGACAACATTTTCGGAAAGCGCACCGAATGTCCGCTATACTGCAACTTTGGTGTGCTTTCAGAAAACACAGTAACATTATACAAACTAATAGAAGTCTGTGGGACTGCAGCTAAAAATGGGGATAAAATGCAGAAAAAACTGCGTATACCCCAGAACTGCGAAAAACTCCCGGACAGCAATGTGAACTCAAAGGCTGCAGGGTGCTGTGTAATATAAAGGGGTCCAGAGATGCTGTGTAATGTAAAGGGGTCCAGAGGTGCAGGGTGCTGTGTAATATAAAGGGGTCCAGAGATGCTGTGTAATGTAAAGGGGTCCAGAGGTGCAGGGTGCTGTGTAATATAAAGGGATCCAGAGATACTGTGTAATGTAAAAGGGTCCAGAGGTGCAGGGTGCTGTGTAATGTAAAGGGGTCCAGATGTTCGGGGAGTTGTGTAATGTAAAGGGGTCTAGAGGTGCAGGGGTTCTGTAATGTAAAGGGGTGCAGGGGGTTGTGTAATGTAACAGGTCCAGAAGTGCAGGGAGTCGGGTAATGTAAAGGGGCCCAGTGGTGCAGGGGGTTATTTGATGTAAAGGGGTCCAGAGGTGCAGGGGGGCTGTGTAATGTAAAGGGGTCCAGTTTTGGCGAGGGGGTACAAAGTAGTGACAAAGAGATATTGGAGGATGCAGAGGTATGCAGGGGCACAGGGGGTTGTTTTTACATTTTAAAATGGGGGGGTGCCAGATATAGGATCTGCCCTGGGTGCCAAATGCTCTAGGTACGCCCCTGGTGTTGGCTATTCCCTCATATCGGGGTTCTGGGTATCCCCTCCTACCGGGGTTCTGAGTTTCCCCTCATACCGGGGTTCTGGGTTTCCCCTCATACCGGGGTACTGGGTGTCCCCTCATATTGGGGTGCTAGGTGTCCCCTCCTACCAGGGTTCTGGGTGTTCCCTCCTACCAGGGTTCTGGGTGTCCCCTCATACCGGGGTTCTGGGTTTCCCCTCATACCGGGGTTCTGGGTGTCCCCTCCTACCGGGGTTCTGGGTGTCCCCTCATACCGGGGTGCTGCGTGTCCCCTCATATTGGGGTGCTGGGTGTCCCCTCCTACCAGGGTTCTGGGTGTCCCCTCCTACCAGGGTTCTGGGTGTCCCCTCCTACCAGGGTTCTGGGTTTCCCCTCATACCGGGGTGCTGGGTATCCCCTCATACCGGGGTGCTGGGTGTCCCCTCCTACCAGGGTTCTGGGTTTCCCCTCATACCGGGGTGCTGCGTGTCCCCTCATATTGGGGTGCTGGGTGTCCCCTCATATTGGGGTGCTGGGTGTCCCCTCCTACCAGGGTTCTGGGTGTCCCCTCCTACCAGGGTTCTGGGTGTCCCCTCATACCGGGGTTCTGGGTTTCCCCTCATACCGGGGTGCTGCGTGTCCCCTCATATTGGGGTTCTGGTTGTCCCCTTATATTGGGGTGCTGGGTGTCCCCTCCTACCAGGATTCTGGGTTTCCCCCTCATACCGGGGTGCTGGGTGTCCCCTCCTACCGGGGTTCTGGGTTTCCCCTCATACCGGGGTGCTGTGTTCCCCTCCTGGGGGTACCAGACTAAAAATAAGCTTGTGTTTTCATGCCATCATGTTTCTATGATCTCCTGCAGCCTCTTTGCAGCCACTTCCTTTCTACCTGCAATCCAGAGATGTGTTTATATTTCTGCAAGCGAGTTCATTCCTAATAGAATCTCTAAGACTCTGGAGCTCTCTAGTGGCCATGTGTGATTATTACATGTCACCTCTGCTGCAGCTCAATGACTATTGGATAGGATGAGGGTGTTTATATTTCTATATATTGATTTCTATATTTACATTTCTGTTCCATCCTTTCCCATTGGCCCCTCCCACTCAGGTGTGTCCGGATACAATGTATCCTATTATTGATCAGTGATCGGTTTCTGGTCATTGATCACATTCATGGATTGTTCTACCGATAGAAGGGAACCTGCGGGGTCCACAGAGCTTGCAATCTTTAACCACTTGCCTCCCGGGCACTTAAACCCCCTTCCTGACCACACCAATTTTTAAACTTTCGGTGCTCTCACCCTTTGAATGACAATTACTCAGTCAGGTAACACTGTACCCAAATGAATTTTTTGTCTTTTTTTTCCCACAAATAGAGATTTCTTTTGGTGGTGTTTGATCACCTCGGGGTTTTTATTTTTTGCGCTATAAATGAAAAAAGACCGAAAATTTAGAAAAAAAATGCATTTTTCTTTGTTTCTTTGATAAAATTTTGCTAATTATTATTTTTTCTTCATAAATTTTGGCCACAATTTATACTGCTGCATATCTTTGGTACAAATAACCCAAATGAGTGGATATTATTTGGTCTTTGTGAAAGTTAAAGAGTCCACAAAAATTGATCACATCTGATGTACTGGCGGCCGATCTCATTTCTTGTGACCCGAACAAGTCATGAAAGTACAAATACCCCCCAAATCACCCCTTTTTGGAAAGTAGACATTCCAAGGTATTTAGTAAGAGGCATGGGGAGGTTTGTTAAGTTGTCATTTTTTCCCACAATTCTTTGCAAAATTAAGATTTTTTTCTCACAAAATTGTAATAGGTTATTTCTCTTCCATGGTATGTGTATACCACAGATAATGTCCCAAAATACATTCTGCTCCTCCTCCTGAGTATGGCGATACCACATGTGTGGGACTTTTCCACAGCCTGGCCACATAGAGAGGCCCAACATGCAGGGAGCGCCATCATGTGTTCTAGGAGCATAAATTACACATCTAACTTGTTGACTACCTATTACACTTTTGAAGGCCCTGGAGCACCAGGATAATGACACGTGATACTGATGTGGCACTGATGACAGATGGCACTAATATGTGGCACTGATGACACGTGGCACTAATACGTGGCACTGATGACACGTGACACTGATGTGGCACTGATGACAGATGGCACTGATACGTGGCATTCATGACACGTGACATTGATAAAAGGTGGCACGTGACACTGACAGGTGGTACTGATGACAGATGGCAGTAATATGTGGCACTGATGACACGTAACACTGATATGGCACTGATGACAGATGGCACTTATACATAGCACTGGGGAGAGATGGCACTGACAGGTGGCACTGGGGAGAGATGGCACTGACTGGTGGCACTGGAGACAGAAGGAACTGACAGGTGGCACTGGGGACAGATGGCACTTACAGTTGGCACTGGGGGCAGGTGGCACTGGGGACAGATGGCACTGGGGACAGATGGCACTGATACGTGGTATTGATGACACGTGACACTGATAACAAGTGGCACGTGACACTGACAGGTGGCACTGATGACAGGTGGCACTGATGACAGATGGCAGTAATATGTGGCACTGATGACACGTGACACTGATATGGCACTCATGACAGATGGCACTTATACGTGGCACTGATGACAGATGGCACTTATACATAGCACTGGGGAGAGATGGCACTGACAGGTGGCACTAGGGACAGGTGGCACTGGGGACAGATGGCACTGATGACAGATGGCAGTAATATGTGGCACTGATGACACGTGACACTGATATGGCACTCATGACAGATGGCACTTATACGTGGCACTGATGACAGATGGCACTGACAGGTGGCACTGACAGTTGGCACTGGGGACAGGTGGCCCTGGGGACAGATGGCACTGACAGGTGGCACTGGGGACAGATGGCACTGACAATTGGCACTGGGGACAGGTGGCACTGGGGACAGATGTCACTGACAGGTGGCCCTGGGGACAGATGGAACTGAAAGTTGGCACTGGGGATAGATGGCACTGGGGACAGATGGCACTGACAGGTGGCACTGGGGATAGATGGCACTCGGGACAGGTGGCACTGGGGACAGATGGCACTGGGGACAGATGGCACTGACAGGTGGCACTGGGGACAGTTGGCACTGGGGACAGATGGCACTGGGGACAGATGGAACTGACAGTTGGCACTGGGGACAGGTGGCACTGGGGACAGGTGGCACTGGAGACAGATGGCACTGACAGGTGGCACTGTGGATAGATGGCACTGACAGGTGGCACTGGGGATAGATGGCACTGACAGGTGGCACTGGGGACAGGTGGCAGTGACATTGTGGGCGCTTTATTTTCAGTGTTTTTTTTCTACTCATGGCCGCTGCAGCCGTTTCATATCTCCCTCCTCATACGCTGTCTCTGTGTGAGGAGGGAGAGCTGGTGTCATGTCATATAGTGTCCCCCGTCGGATTGTGCCCGCTGTGTGCTGAGCATGCGCAGTACACAGAACAAGCAGATTCCAAAAATCTCAGAAGAAGAACGGCGCCTGCGCACTGAGTCCAGGTTCACCCCCCACCATCCAAGTGGACATAGAGTTAGAATAAAAAGAGACAAGCCGGGATCAGAGGCCCTCTAATATGTGCCGCCCTGTGCCCACTTGGATGGTGGAGCTTCAACCTGGACGCAGGCGCCGCTCATCTTCGGAGATTTTCAGAATCTCCTTCTGCTCCGTACTGCACAAGCGCTGCGCCTGCACAGTACGGGGCGGAGACTATCCGATAGGTGGACTGTATCTGTCACAACACCGGCGATGAGAGATGATCTCATATGTTTACATGTTTACATATGAGATCATCTCTCATTGGACACGCCGATCGCACTGTAAACAGGCCGCTGTGATTGGCCATTTACAGCGATCTGTGACTGGCTGTGTCCAGGGGACACGACCAGCACAGAACTTCCCCGATGCCCACCCGTGGGAGCGCGCATTGTGGAAGAAAACAGGAGGACATCCAGGGACAGCCTGGAGTCCGCGCTGCAGCCGTCTTTCGGGTATAGAGCGGACGCCTATTGGTTAATACCTCCAAGCCCACCTGTGGAGTGGAAGGTGAAGGTGTTTCGGGCGCACAGATATGGACACGCCGGTCTCTTGGGGGATGGGAAGGAATGCTCTGAGGTGTATGGAGGCTTTGTATCTGGCTGCTCCTTCTGCAATGCTGGTTGCCTGGCTGTCATGCTCATCCAATGGCTTCAATACCATCTGAGTCCTTATCCAGACATACTCAGCATGGGGAACATGGGGTAACCCTGACCAGCCAATCACATGTGAGTATTCTAAAGCCAGATCGATTACCACCATTCCTATTGGCTTATTGGCTGCTGCTTTCTGATGAGATCATTCGCTTTAAGACAACGCTCCCCAACCACCCTTGCAGAATCCGAACCTCTAATCCCTAACACCTAACACTAACCCCTAACACTAACCCCGATCCCCTAACCCCTAACACTAACCCCTACCCTAACCCCTAACACTAACACCTAACTCTAACCCCTATCCCCTAACCCCTACCCTAAACCCTAACACTACCCCTAACCCTAGGCCCTAACCCTAACCCTAACTCTAACCCCACCCCTAATGATAACCCTAACCCTACCTCAAATGATAACCCTAACCCTACCCCTAATGATAACCCTAACCCTACCCCTAATGATAACTCTAACCCTACCCCTAATGATAACCCTAACCCCACCCCTAATGATAACTCTAACCCTACCCCTAATGATAACCCTAACCCCACCCCTAATGATAACCCTAATGATAACCCTACCCCTAATGATAACCCTAACCTTACCCCTAATGATAAACCTAATGATAACCCTAACCCCATTCCGAATGATAACTCTAACCCTACCTCTAATGATAACCCTAACCCCACCCCTAATGATAACCCTAATGATAACCCTAATGATAACCCTAACTCTACCCCTAATGATAACCCTAACCCCACCCCTAATGATAACCCTAATGATAACCCTAATGATAACCCTAACCCTACCTCTAATGATAAAGCTAACCCTACCTCAAATGATAACCCTAACCCCACCCCTAATGGTAACCCTAACCCCACCCCTAATGGTAACCCTAACCCCACCCCTAAGGATAACTCTAACCCTACCTCTAATGATAACCCTAACCCTACCTCAAATGATAACCCTAACCCCACCCCTAATGATAACTCTAACCCTACCCCTAATGATAAACCTAACCCTACCCCTAATGATAACCCTAACCCTACACCTAATGATAACCCTAACTCTACCCCTAATGATAACGCTAACCCTACCTCTAATGATAACCCTAACTCTACCCCTAATGATAACCCTAACCCTACCCCTAATGATAACCCTAACAATACCTCTAATGATAACCCTAACCCTACCCCTAATGATAACCCTAACCCCACCCCTAATGATAACCCTAACCCTACCTCTAATGATAACCCTAACCCTACCTCAAATGATAACCCTAACCCCACCCCTAATGATAACCCTAACCCCACCCCTAATGATAACTCTAACCTTACCCCTAATGATAACCCTAACCCTACCCCTAATGATAACCCTAACCCTACCTCTAATGATAACCCTAACTCTACCTCAAATGATAACCCTAACCCCACCTCTAATGATAACCTTAACCCCCACCCTAATGATAAACCTAACCCTACCCCTAATGATAAACCTAAACTTACCTCTAATGATAACCCTAACTCTACCCCTAATGATAACCCTAACCCTAGTGATAACCCTAACCCTACCTCTAATGATAACCCTAACCTTACCCCTAATGATAACTCTAACCCTACCTCTAATTATAACCCTAACCCTACCCCTAATGATAACCCTAACCCCACCCCTAATGATAATCCTAATGATAACCCTAACCCCATCCCTAATGATAACTCTAACCCTACCTCTAATGATAACCCAACTCTACCTCTAATGATAACCCTAACCCCATCCCTAATGATAACTCTAACCCTACCCCTAATGATAACCCTAACCCTACCTCTAATGATAACCCTAACCCTACCCCTAATGATAACCCTAACCCCATCCCTAATGATAACTCTAACCCTACCCCTAATGATAACTCTAACCCTACCCCTAATAACCCTAACCCTACCCCTAATGATAACCCTAACCCTACCCCTAATGATAACCCTAACCCCATCCCTAATGATAACTCTAACCCTACCCCTAATGATAACTCTAACCCTACCCCTAATAACCCTAACCCCATCCCTAATGATAACTCTAACCCTACCCCTAATGATAACTCTAACCCTATCCCTAATAACCCTAACCCTACCCCTAATGATAACTCTAACCCTAACCCTAATGATAACCCTAACCCCACCCCTAATGATAACCCTAATGATAACCCTAACCCTACCCCTAATGATAACCCTAACTCTACCCCTAAAAATAACCCTAACCCTACCTCTAATGATAACCCTAACCTTACCTCTAATGATAACCCTAACTCTACCCCTAATGATAACCCTAACCCTACCCCTAAAAATAACCCTAACCCTACCTCTAATGATAACCCTAACCTTACCTCTAATGATAACCCTAACTCTACCCCTAATGATAACCCTAACCCTACCCCTAATGATAACCCTAACCCTACCTCTAATGATAACCCTAACCTTACCCCTAATGATAATTCTAACCCTACCTCTAATGATAACCCTAACCCCACCCCTAATGATAACCCTAATGATAACCCTAACCCCATCCCTAATGATAACTCTAACCCTACCTCTAATGATAACCCTAACCCTACACCTAATGATAACCCTAACCCTACCCCTAATGATAACTCTAACCCTACCCCTAATAACCCTAACCCTACCCCTAATGAAAACTCTAACCCTAACCCTAATGATAACCCTAACCCCACCCCTAATGATAACCCTAATGATAACCCTAACCCTACCCCTAATGATAACCCTAACTCTACCCCTAATGATAACCCTAACCCTACCCCTAAAAATAACCCTAACCCTACCTCTAATGATAACCCTAACCTTACCTCTAATGATAACCCTAACTCTACCCCTAATGATAACCCTAACCCTACCCCTAATGATAACCCTAACCCTACCCCTAATGATAACTCTAACCCTACCTCTAATGATAACCCTAACCTTACCCCTAATGATAATTCTAACCCTACCTCTAATGATAACCCTAACCCCACCCCTAATGATAACCCTAATGATAACCCTAACCCCATCCCTAATGATAACTCTAACCCTACCTCTAATGATAACCCTAACCCTACACCTAATGATAACCCTAACCCCACCCCTAATGATAAACCTAACCCTACCCCTAATGATAACCCTAACCCTACCCCTAATGATAACGCTAACCCTACCTCTAATGATAACCCTAACCCTACCCCTAATGATAACCCTAACCCCACCCCTAATGATAACCCTAACCCTACCTCTAATGATAACCCTAACCCTATCTCAAATGATAACCCTAACCCCACCCCTCATGATAACCCTAACCCCACCCCTAATGATAACTCTAACCTTACCCCTAATGATAACCCTAACCCTACCCCTAATGATAACCCTAACCCTACCTCAAATGATAACCCTAACCCTAACTCTAATGATAACCCTACCCCTAATGATAAACCTAACCCTACCCCTAATGATAACCCTAACTCTACCTCAAATGATAACCCTAACCCTACCCCTAATGATAACCCTAACCCTACCTCTAATGATAACCCTAACCCTACCTCAAATGATAACCCTAACTCTACCTCAAATGATAACCCTAACCCCACCTCTAATGATAACCCTAACCCTACCTCTAATGATAACCCTAACCCCACCCACCGCTAATGATAACCCTTCCCCTAATGATAAACCTAACCCTACCCCTAATGATAACCCTAACCCTACCTCTAATGATAACAATAACCCTACCCCAAATGATAACGCTAACCCCACCCCTAATGATAACCCTAACTCTACCCCTAATGATAACCCTAACCCTACCCCTAATGATAACCCTACCTCTAATGATAACCCTAACCCTACCTCAAATGATAACCCTAACCCCACCCCTAATGATAACCCTAACCCCACCCCTAATGATAACTCTAACCTTACCCCTAATGATAACCCTAACCCTACCCCTAATGATAACCCTAACCCTACCTCTAATGATAACCCTAACTCTACCTCAAATGATAACCCTAACCCCACCTCTAATGATAACCCTACCCCTAAAGATAAACCTAACCCTACCCCTAATGATAACCCTAACCCTACCTCTAATGATAACCCTACCCCTAAAGATAAACCTAACCCTACCCCTAATGATAACCCTAACCCTACCTCTAATGATAACCCTAACTCTACCTCAAATGATAACCCTAACCCCACCTCTAATGATAACCCTATCCCTAATGATAAACCTAACCCTACCCCTAATGATAGTCCCAACCCTACCTCTAATGATAACCCTAACCCCACCCCTAATGATAACCCTAACCTTACCTCTAATGATAACCCTAACTCTACCTCTAATGATAACCCTAACCCTACCCCTAATGATAACCCTAACCCTACCTCTAATGATAACCCTAACCTTACCCCTAATGATAATTCTAACCCTACCTCTAATGATAACCCTAACCCCACCCCTAATGATAACCCTAATGATAACCCTAACCCCATCCCTAATGATAACTCTAACCCTACCTCTAATGATAACCCTAACCCTACCCCTAATGATAACCCTACCCCTAATGATAAACCTAACCCTACCCCTAATGATAACCCTAACCCTACCCCTAATGATAACGCTAACCCTACCTCTAATGATAACCCTAACCCTAACCCTAATGATAACCCTAACTCTACCCCTAATGATAACCCTAACCCTACCTCTAATGATAACCCTAACAATACCTCTAATGATAACCCTAACCCTACCCCTAATGATAACCCTAACCCCACCCCTAATGATAACCCTAACCCTACCTCTAATGATAACCCTAACCCTATCTCAAATGATAACCCTAACACCACCCCTGATGATAACCCTAACCCCACCCCTAATGATAACTCTAACCTTACCCCTAATGATAACCCTAACCCTACCTCTAATGATAACCCTAACCCTATCTCAAATGATAACCCTAACACCACCCCTGATGATAACCCTAACCCCACCCCTAATGATAACCCTAACCCTACCCCTAATGATAACCCTAACCCCATCCCTAATGATAACTCTAACCCTACCCCTAATGATAACCCTAACCCTACCCCTGATGATAACCCTAACCCCACCCCTAATGATAACCCTAACCCCACCCCTAATGATAACCCTAACCCTACCCCTAATGATAACCCTAACCCCATCCCTAATGATAACCCTAACCCCACCCCTAATGATAACCCTAACCCTACCCCTAATGATAACCCTAACCCCATCCCTAATGATAACTCTAACCCTACCCCTAATGATAACTCTAACCCTACCCCTAATGATAACCCTAACCCCACCCCTAATGATAATCCTAATGATAACCCTAACCCCATCCCTAATGATAACTCTAACCCTACCTCTAATGATAACCCAACTCTACCTCTAATGATAACCCTAACCCCATCCCTAATGATAACTCTAACCCTACCCCTAATGATAACCCTAACCCTACCTCTAATGATAACCCTAACCCTACCCCTAATGATAACCCTAACCCCATCCCTAATGATAACTCTAACCCTACCCCTAATGATAACTCTAACCCTACCCCTAATAACCCTAACCCTACCCCTAATGATAACCCTAACCCTACCCCTAATGATAACCCTAACCCCATCCCTAATGATAACTCTAACCCTACCCCTAATGATAACTCTAACCCTACCCCTAATAACCCTAACCCCATCCCTAATGATAACTCTAACCCTACCCCTAATGATAACTCTAACCCTATCCCTAATAACCCTAACCCTACCCCTAATGATAACTCTAACCCTAACCCTAATGATAACCCTAACCCCACCCCTAATGATAACCCTAATGATAACCCTAACCCTACCCCTAATGATAACCCTAACTCTACCCCTAAAAATAACCCTAACCCTACCTCTAATGATAACCCTAACCTTACCTCTAATGATAACCCTAACTCTACCCCTAATGATAACCCTAACCCTACCCCTAAAAATAACCCTAACCCTACCTCTAATGATAACCCTAACCTTACCTCTAATGATAACCCTAACTCTACCCCTAATGATAACCCTAACCCTACCCCTAATGATAACCCTAACCCTACCTCTAATGATAACCCTAACCTTACCCCTAATGATAATTCTAACCCTACCTCTAATGATAACCCTAACCCCACCCCTAATGATAACCCTAATGATAACCCTAACCCCATCCCTAATGATAACTCTAACCCTACCTCTAATGATAACCCTAACCCTACACCTAATGATAACCCTAACCCTACCCCTAATGATAACTCTAACCCTACCCCTAATAACCCTAACCCTACCCCTAATGAAAACTCTAACCCTAACCCTAATGATAACCCTAACCCCACCCCTAATGATAACCCTAATGATAACCCTAACCCTACCCCTAATGATAACCCTAACTCTACCCCTAATGATAACCCTAACCCTACCCCTAAAAATAACCCTAACCCTACCTCTAATGATAACCCTAACCTTACCTCTAATGATAACCCTAACTCTACCCCTAATGATAACCCTAACCCTACCCCTAATGATAACCCTAACCCTACCCCTAATGATAACTCTAACCCTACCTCTAATGATAACCCTAACCTTACCCCTAATGATAATTCTAACCCTACCTCTAATGATAACCCTAACCCCACCCCTAATGATAACCCTAATGATAACCCTAACCCCATCCCTAATGATAACTCTAACCCTACCTCTAATGATAACCCTAACCCTACACCTAATGATAACCCTAACCCCACCCCTAATGATAAACCTAACCCTACCCCTAATGATAACCCTAACCCTACCCCTAATGATAACGCTAACCCTACCTCTAATGATAACCCTAACCCTACCCCTAATGATAACCCTAACCCCACCCCTAATGATAACCCTAACCCTACCTCTAATGATAACCCTAACCCTATCTCAAATGATAACCCTAACCCCACCCCTCATGATAACCCTAACCCCACCCCTAATGATAACTCTAACCTTACCCCTAATGATAACCCTAACCCTACCCCTAATGATAACCCTAACCCTACCTCAAATGATAACCCTAACCCTAACTCTAATGATAACCCTACCCCTAATGATAAACCTAACCCTACCCCTAATGATAACCCTAACTCTACCTCAAATGATAACCCTAACCCTACCCCTAATGATAACCCTAACCCTACCTCTAATGATAACCCTAACCCTACCTCAAATGATAACCCTAACTCTACCTCAAATGATAACCCTAACCCCACCTCTAATGATAACCCTAACCCTACCTCTAATGATAACCCTAACCCCACCCACCGCTAATGATAACCCTTCCCCTAATGATAAACCTAACCCTACCCCTAATGATAACCCTAACCCTACCTCTAATGATAACAATAACCCTACCCCAAATGATAACGCTAACCCCACCCCTAATGATAACCCTAACTCTACCCCTAATGATAACCCTAACCCTACCCCTAATGATAACCCTACCTCTAATGATAACCCTAACCCTACCTCAAATGATAACCCTAACCCCACCCCTAATGATAACCCTAACCCCACCCCTAATGATAACTCTAACCTTACCCCTAATGATAACCCTAACCCTACCCCTAATGATAACCCTAACCCTACCTCTAATGATAACCCTAACTCTACCTCAAATGATAACCCTAACCCCACCTCTAATGATAACCCTACCCCTAAAGATAAACCTAACCCTACCCCTAATGATAACCCTAACCCTACCTCTAATGATAACCCTACCCCTAAAGATAAACCTAACCCTACCCCTAATGATAACCCTAACCCTACCTCTAATGATAACCCTAACTCTACCTCAAATGATAACCCTAACCCCACCTCTAATGATAACCCTATCCCTAATGATAAACCTAACCCTACCCCTAATGATAGTCCCAACCCTACCTCTAATGATAACCCTAACCCCACCCCTAATGATAACCCTAACCTTACCTCTAATGATAACCCTAACTCTACCTCTAATGATAACCCTAACCCTACCCCTAATGATAACCCTAACCCTACCTCTAATGATAACCCTAACCTTACCCCTAATGATAATTCTAACCCTACCTCTAATGATAACCCTAACCCCACCCCTAATGATAACCCTAATGATAACCCTAACCCCATCCCTAATGATAACTCTAACCCTACCTCTAATGATAACCCTAACCCTACCCCTAATGATAACCCTACCCCTAATGATAAACCTAACCCTACCCCTAATGATAACCCTAACCCTACCCCTAATGATAACGCTAACCCTACCTCTAATGATAACCCTAACCCTAACCCTAATGATAACCCTAACTCTACCCCTAATGATAACCCTAACCCTACCTCTAATGATAACCCTAACAATACCTCTAATGATAACCCTAACCCTACCCCTAATGATAACCCTAACCCCACCCCTAATGATAACCCTAACCCTACCTCTAATGATAACCCTAACCCTATCTCAAATGATAACCCTAACACCACCCCTGATGATAACCCTAACCCCACCCCTAATGATAACTCTAACCTTACCCCTAATGATAACCCTAACCCTACCTCTAATGATAACCCTAACCCTATCTCAAATGATAACCCTAACACCACCCCTGATGATAACCCTAACCCCACCCCTAATGATAACCCTAACCCTACCCCTAATGATAACCCTAACCCCATCCCTAATGATAACTCTAACCCTACCCCTAATGATAACCCTAACCCTACCCCTGATGATAACCCTAACCCCACCCCTAATGATAACCCTAACCCCACCCCTAATGATAACCCTAACCCTACCCCTAATGATAACCCTAACCCCATCCCTAATGATAACCCTAACCCCACCCCTAATGATAACCCTAACCCTACCCCTAATGATAACCCTAACCCCATCCCTAATGATAACTCTAACCCTACCCCTAATGATAACTCTAACCCTACCCCTAATGATAACCCTAACCCTACCCCTGATGATAACCCTAACCCCACCCCTAATGATAACTCTAACCCTACCCCTAATGATAACCCTAACCCTACCTCAAATGATAACCCTAACCCCACCCCTAATGATAACTCTAACCCTACCCCTAATGATAAACCTAACCCTACCCCTAATGATAACCCTAACCCTACCTCTAATGATAACCCTAACTCTACCTCAAATGATAACCCTAACCCTACCCCTAATGATAACCCTAACCCTACCCCTAATGATAACCCTAACCCTACCTCAAATGATAACCCTAACTCTACCTCAAATGATAACCCTAACCCCACCGCTAATGATAACCCTTCCCCTAATGATAAACCTAACCCTACCCCTAATGATAACCCTAACCCTACCTCTAATGATAACGCTAACCCCACCCCAAATGATAACCCTAACCCCACCCCTAATGATAACCCTAACTCTACCCCTAATGATAACCCTAACCCTACCTCTAATGATAACCCTAACCTTACCCCTAATGATAACTCTAACCCTACCTCTAATTATAACCCTAACCCTACCCCTAATGATAACCCTAACCCCATCCCTAATGATAACTCTAACCTTACCTCTAATGATAACCCTAACCCTACCCCTAATGATAACCCTAACCCCATCCCTAATGATAACTCTAACCCTACCCCTAATGATAACTCTAACCCTACCCCTAATGATAACCCTAACCCTACCCCTAATGATAACTCTAACCCTAACCCTAATGATAACCCTAACCCCACCCCTAATGATAACCCTAATGATAACTCTAACCCTACCTCTAATGATAACCCTAACCCTACCCCTAATGATAACCCTAACCCTAAACCCTAACACTACCCCTAACCCTAGGCCCTAACCCTAACCCTAACCACACCCCTAATGATAACCCTAACCCTACCCCTAATGATAACCCTAACCCCACCCCTAATGATAACTCTAACCCTACCTCTAATGATAACCATAACTCTACCCGTAATGATAACCCTAACCCTACCTCTAATGATAACCCTAACCCTAGCTATAATGATAACCCTAACCCTAAACCCTAACACTACCCCTAACCCTAGGCCCTAACCCTAACCCTAACCCCACCCCTAATGATAACCCTAACCCTAACCTCTAATGATAACCCTAACCCTAGCCCTAATGATAACCCTAACCCCACCTCTAATGATAACTCTAACCCTACCCCTAATGATAACCCTAACCCTAACCCTAACCCTAATGATAACTCTAACCCTACCTGTAATGATAACCCTAACTCTACCCCTAATGATAACCCTAACCCTACCCCTAATGATAACCCTAATGATAACCCTAATGATAACCCTAACCCTACCTCTAATGATAAAGCTAACCCTACCTCAAATGATAACCCTAACCCCACCCCTAATGGTAACCCTAACCCCACCCCTAATGGCAACCCTAACCCCACCCCTAATGATAACCCTAACCCTACCTCTAATGATAACCCTAACCCTACCTCAAATGATAACCCTAACCCCACCCCTAATGGCAACCCTAACCCTACCCCTAATGATAACCCTAACCCTACCTCTAATGATAACCCTAACCCTACCCCTAATGATAACCCTAAACTTACCCCTAATGATAACCCTAACCCTACCCGTAAGGATAACTCTAACCCTACCTCTAATGATAACCCTAACTCTACCTCAAATGATAACCCTAACCCTACCCCTAATGATAAACCTAACCCTACCCCTAATGATAACCCTACCTCTAATGATAACCCTAACCCTACCCCTAATGATAAACCTAACCCTACCCCTAATGATAAAGCTAACCCTACCTCAAATGATAACCCTGACCCCACCCCTAATGGTAACCCTAACCCCACCCCTAATGGTAACCCTAACCCCACCCCTAATGGCAACCCTAACCCTACCCCTAATGATAACCCTAACCCCACCCCTAATGATAACTCTAACCCTACCTCTAATGATAACCCTAACTCTACCCGTAATGATAACCCTAACCCTACCTCTAATGATAACCCTAACCCTAACCCTAAACCCTAACACTACCCCTAACCCTAGGCCCTAACCCTAACCCCACCCCTAATGATAACCCTAACCTCTAATGATAACCCTAACCCCACCTCTAATGATAACTCTAACCCTACCCCTAATGATAACCCTAACCCCACCCCTAATGATAACCCTAATGATAAACCTAACCCCACCCCTAATGATAACCCTAACCCCACCCCTAATGATAACCCTAACCCTACCTCTAATGATAACCCTAACCCCACCCCTAATGATAACCCTAACCCTACCTCTAATGATAACCCTAACCCTAACCCTAATGATAACTCTAACCCTACCTCTAATGATAACCCTAACTCTACCCCTAATGATAACCCTAACCCTACCCCTAATGATAACCCTAATGATAACCCTAATGATAACCCTAACCCTACCTCTAATGATAAAGCTAACCCTACCTCAAATGATAACCCTAACCCCACCCCTAATGGTAACCCTAACCCCACCCCTAATGGCAACCCTAACCCCACCCCTAATGATAACCCTAACCCTACCTCAAATGATAACCCTAACCCCACCCCTAATGGCAACCCTAACCCTACCCCTAATGATAACCCTACCTCTAATGATAACCCTAACCCTACCCCTAATGATAACCCTAAACTTACCCCTAATGATAACCCTAACCCTACCCCTAAGGATAACTCTAACCCTACCTCTAATGATAACCCTAACTCTACCTCAAATGATAACCCTAACCCTACCCCTAATGATAAACCTAACCCTACCCCTAATGATAACCCTAACCCTACCTCTAATTCTAACACTACCCCGAATTTTACCCCTAACGATAACCCTACCTCTGGCCCCATCCTTTGCCCTAAACTGTAACCCTAGCCCTGTAACCCTAACCCTACCTCAAATGATAACCCTAATCCCACCCCTAATGATAACCCTAACCCCACCCCTAATTATAACCCTAACCCTACCTCTAATGATAACCCTAACCCCACCTCTAATGATAACCCTAACCCCACCCCTAATGGTAACCCTAACCCTACCTCTAATGATAACCCAACCTTACCCCTAATGATAACCCTAACCCCACCCCTAATGATAACTCTAACCCTACCTCTAATGATAACCCTAACTCTACCCGTAATGATAACCCTAACCCTACCTCTAATGATAACCCTAACCCTAGCCCTAATGATAACCCTAACCCTAACCCTAATGATAACCCTAACCCCACCCCTAATGATAACCCTAACCCTACCTCTAATGATAACCCTAACCCTAGCCCTAATGATAACCCTAACCCTAAACCCTAACACTACCCCTAACCCTGGGCCCTAACCCTAACCCTAACCCCACCCCTAATGATAACCCTAACCCCACCCCTAATGATAACCCTAACCCTACCTCTAATGATAACCCTAACCCTAGCCCTAATGATAACCCTAACCCTAAACCCTAACACTACCCCTAACCCTAGGCCCTAACCCTAACCCTAACCCCACCCCTAATGATAACTCTAACTCTACCCCTAATGATAACCCTAACCCTACCCCTAATGATAACCCTAATGATAAACCTAACCCTACCACTAATGATAACCCCAACCCTACCTCAAATGATATCCCTAATCCCACCCCTAATGATAACCCTAACCCCACCCCTAATGATAACCCTAACCCCACCCCTAATGATAACCCTAACCCTACCTCTAATGATAACCCTAACCCTAGCCCTAATGATAACCCTAACCCTAACCCTAACCCTAAACCCTAACACTACCCCTAACCCTAGGCCCTAACCCTAACCCTAACCCCACCCCTAATGATAACCCTAACTCTACCCCTAATGATAACCCTAACCCCACCTCTAATGATAACTCTAACCCCACCCCTAATGATAACCCTAATGATAAACCTAACCCTACCCCTAATGATAACCCTAACCCTACCTCAAATGATAACCCTAACCCCACCCCTAATGATAACCCTAACCCCACCCCTAATGATAACCCTAACCCTACCTCTAATGATAACCCTAACCCCACCCCTAATGGTAACCCTAACCCTACCTCTAATGATAACCCTAACCTTACCCCTAATGATAACCCTAACCTTACCCCTAATGATAACCCTAACTCTACCCCTAATGATAACTCTAATTCTACCCCTAATGATAACCCTAACCCTACCCCTAATGATAACTCTAATTCTACCCCTAATGATAACCCTAACCCTACCCCTAATGATAACCCTAACCCTACCCCTAATGATAACCCTAACCCTACCCCTAATCCTAACCCTACCCCTAATCCTAGCACTACCCTTAACTTTACGCATAATGATAACCCTACCTCTAGCCCCAACCTTTCCCCTAAACTGTAACCCTAGCCCTGTAACCCTAACCCCACCTCTAATGATAACCCTAACCCTACCCCTAATGATAACCCTAACCCTAGCCTTAACCCTAATCCCTAGCCCTTGCTGAAGACAACCCCTCCATGGATTGGGGGAGGGGGATTGTGAAAGTACTCAAGAGTAAAACAGTTCCTAACAGGTCCCTCCAACCCTTCCCAGCATGTTTCCTGTTTGAAGAAACCTTTCTTATGCCACCTCTCGGTCCTTGAACCCGACACAATTCCTACAATAGTGTCTCTGTGAAATGTCCAGGTATTTATGTTTCTATATTCAGTAATGAGTATACAGGAGTTTACAGATCATTGATGAAATATAAATTAGGGTGCAGCCTGTCACCTTCCACTGTCCCCTAATAATTTCCTGATAACACAGAGTATATGGAGTCAGGCTGCTAGAATTGCTAGAGAGTTTTTTTCTCTTGGGAGGGTACATGTGATCAGCACAGGGCCAATCAGCACTATATAGGTATATAGCAGTTTATAGTTCCATGTTTTGTTTCCTGTGAAAGAGCAAATTTAGTGACTGTGGAGACCTGCAGAAACACAGTCAGGTCTGCCACAGTGAGAACCCCTCATAATGGGCACAGCGGGTGTACAGACCTGGGAACTCAGCACAGGGATGGTGGGAACCCCTCATAATGGGCACAGCGGGTGTACGGACCCGGGAACTCAGCACAGGGATGGTGGGAACCCCTCATAATGGGCACAGCGGGTGTACAGACCCGGGAACTCAGCACAGGGATGGTGAGAACCCCTCATAATGGGCACAGCGGGTGTACAGACCCAGGAACTCAGCACAGGGATGGTGAGAACCCCTCATAATGGGCACAGCGGGTGTACAGACCCGGGAACTCAGCACAGGGATGGTGGGAACCCCTCATAATGGGCACAGCGGGTGTACAGACCCGGGAACTCAGCACAGGGATGGTGAGAACCCCTCATAATGGGCACAGCGGGTGTACAGACCCGGGAACTCAGCACAGGGATGGTGAGAACCCCTCATAATGGGCACAGCGGGTGTACAGACCCGGGAACTCAGCACAGGGATGGTGGGAACCCCTCATAATGGGCACAGCGGGTGTACAGACCCAGGAACTCAGCACAGGGATGGTGGGAACCCCTCATAATGGGCACAGCGGGTGTACAGACCCGGGAACCCAGCACAGGGATGGTGGGAACCCCTCATAATGGGCACAGCGGGTGTACAGACCCAGGAACTCAGCACAGGGATGGTGGGGACCCCTCATAATGGGCACAGCGGGTGTACAGACCCGGAAACTCAGCACAGGGATGGTGGGAAACTGCCATTTCGCTCCTTGACAGCGAGGTGAGAGGTTGCTAGTCCCTTTGCTCCTGTGCTTCCAGAGACCAGGGGCTAGAGTTACTCCTCTGCCCCAGGAAGGATGCTGGATCCTGGGGAGGACCATGGTGGGGGCCCCCTGGTTAGGCCTCAGCCTGTGCAAGAGTCTGGGCCTTGCCCAAGACGGAGGATTGTGGAAACACTGAAGCGGATTGAGAAGGAAGAGGAGAAGTTGGGAGCTTTGAAAGCTGAATTTAAAAAGAAAAAGCAGATTTGTGCCAAAGTCTTCAGTAAGAAGAGACCGGCTCTGAGGCCTGAATTGAAGGACCTGGAACAAGCTCTGCGGAAGCAGAAGGAATTGGTGAGTTCTCTGAAGGAGAATAGTGGAGCATTTAAGGAAAATACAGAAATGAAGAATGGTTTAGCCAAATGAGGAAAGGAGCCTCTTCCTGCATGGAGAGCGAGGAGATGCAAGCAGAGAGTGGGAAAGTGGGCCCGGAGGATGAGCCCAGCTGTTCAACATCTCAGACATCTGCTGAGCCCTCAATGGCGGAGGCCTCTGTCCCCTTCCCTCCCCAGCAATATGGAACATCTGAGCAGGAGGATGAAGGTTCTGACATGCTGGATTTCATCAATAGATTGGAGACCAGTCCAGATTCAGCTCCCCAGGATGGTGAGGAGAAGATGGACACCGTTCCCAGCCCTGTGGAGAGAGCAGGTGCGGGTACAATGTGTGTGCATGACCAGTGTAGTTCAGAGGTACAGAGAACATCCCCATTTCTTACCCTTCTAAAATGATGAGACCACGCCTTTATTTTGGAGTATAAATGGCCATAGCAGCCTATTTATTATTCACACCATATAAATAACTCCAATATCAAATATATACCAAAATATCACCTCCGTAACAACTTGTTTAACTCCAGTCTGTTGGTCTTTGACGGCCCCCCGAACTCCAACACATATTCTACCAATACACTGCGGACCTTTTTCCACACGATCGGCCTCCAGCGGATAATCAGCTCGGAGACAACCCCCTTTCCGCAGTGCAACCATTACAGTATTCCAGCTAACCTTTCACTGGAATACACCGGAGGGGCAAATACTACCGATGAGCCCCCCACCCCTTTCCATCACATATGTTTACTGCCACCGTCAAAGACCAACAAAACACGCCAATCCACAGCTGCCATGACGACCATCTGCCATGCTCCTGAAAGAAAGAAAACACATAAACCAACAAACACAGACAACATATAGGGAGGGCGGGTGGGAAAACTGCCTCCTCCTTTCTTTCTCCAGCCCAGCCCCGCCTCCTCCTTATATATTACCACCCCCCCCCCCCCCCCCCCACTGTTCCCTCCCCTCTTATCTCTGCACTACTTTTTCTTTCCTGTCTTTTCCGTTACGGGCCTCACTGGATGGTGGGAACTTTAATAATAATGGGCCTGCTGAGGGTTGTAGTACTACAGACAGTCAGCCCAGACCCATAGACAATGTACAGCAAGCAATAACATCTGCTAATAACTGTCAGCTTCAGTCTGCAGAGAGGTCCATGGACAATACAGAGACTTTGCCTGGACCAGGCACAGCGGCTGTTCCTGTGAATGGTGGAGGAGATGCTGGGAGTAGTAGTACTACAGCTCTCCAGGAGTCTGCAGCAGCCAAGACTGTGATGGCTCCCAGGATTGAAGCTGAGTGTTCGGGGGAGGGGGTGGGTCCTGCTAATCAGAAGACTGCTATCCCAGCTGATTCACACTCTCTGGCAGCAGGTCTGAATGTATCTGAGGACAAGACTGCAAAAGCTGGTGGTGGAAGAAAAACTTATGCTGGTGTTGCTGCCACAGGATCTGGGAAGGGGGAGCAAGCAGGGAAGGAGCATGGGGATGTTTTATCTTCCCTGTTTAAAAGGAGGAATGTTGTCCAGTTGAAATGGGAAGGCGATGGAAACCCCCCACATAGGAGGACAGTGGTGGATAAAATCCTGCAGATGGGGTTTAGGCCTGCGGATATCTTCGCCCTGATCAGTCCGGCAGGTTCCTATGAATATGATTTGTCCTTTATCCGTCCCGAGTCTCTGGACATATTTTGGGAGAAGTTTGAACACGTGTGTAGGGGCCTGCCGGACTGGAAAGGGCTCATCCCCAAACTTATATCACGCCAGCCCCTCATTAAAATGGTGACAATACTTGTCCGTAATGAATCCATACCACAAGGGGATCTGACTGTATGGTTGAGGAGGTATGGGGGACGTCCTGAGCCCCCTAAGAAAGATTTTGGATGATCGGGGAATATGGACAGGGGGGATGGTCTGTGCAGCTGAAACTAAAGGTTATTGACAATGTTGTCCAACATCTGCCATCCTCAGCTTTCCTGGGGAGGGACAGGCTGACCACCTTCTACCCGGGCCAGCCAAAGCTCTGCAATAAATGTGGAGATAAAGGGCATCTTGCATCCTCCTGTCCAGTGATGAAGTGCTCCCTGTGTCAGGGTATAGGGCATTTGGCAAAGGATTGTAATATCATCAGGTGTAATCTGTGCAATGCAGTGGGACATCCTTATAGTCAGTGTCCTGAGGCAATGCACAACAAGCCGGAGCTCATGAGGGAGTTTTTCCATCTGGACATGGAGGATGCACAGAGCTCATCAGCTGGAGGGTCTGTGATCCCATCTGAGTCTGTGCCAATACCCAATGTGTCTCCCCAGTCTGTGCCAATACCCAATGTGTCTGTGCCCATACCCAATGTGTCTGTGTCTCCCCAGTCTGTGCCAATACCCAATGTGTCTGTGTCTCCCCAGTCTGTGCCAATACCCAATGTGTCTGTGTCTCCCCAGTCTGTGCCAATACCCAATGTGTCCGTGTCCCCCCAGTCTGTGCCAATACCCAATGTGTCTGTGTCTCCCCAGTCTGTGCCAGTACCCAATGTGTCTGTGTCTCCCCAGTCTGTGCCAATACCCAATGTGTCTGTGTCTCCCCAGTCTGTGCCAATACCCAATGTGTCTGTCTCTCCCCAGTCTGTGCCAATACCCAATGTGTCTGTGTCTCCCCAGTCTGTGCCAATACCCAATGTGTCTGTCTCTCCCCAGTCTGTGCCAATACCCAATGTGTCTGTGTCTCCCCAGTCTGTGCCAATACCCAATGTGTCCGTGTCCCCCCAGTCTGTGCCAATACCCAATGTGTCTGTGTCTCCCCAGTCTGTGCCAATACCCAATGTGTCTGTGTCTCCCCAGTCTGTGCCAATACCCAATGTGTCTGTGTCTCCCCAGTCTGTGCCAATACCCAATGTGTCCGTGTCTCCCCAGTCTATGCCAATACCCAATGTGTCCATGTCCCCCCAGTCTGTGCCAATACCCAATGTGTCTGTGTCTCCCCAGTCTGTGCCAGTACCCAATGTGTCTGTGTCTCCCCAGTCTGTGCCAATACCCAATGTGTCTGTGTCTCCCCAGTCTGTGCCAATACCCAATGTGTCTGTGTCTCCCCAGTCTGTGCCAATACCCAATGTGTCTGTGTCTCCCCAGTCTGTGCCAATACCCAATGTGTCTGTACCAATACCCAATGTGTCTGTGTCTCCCCAGTCTGTGCCAATACCCAATGTGTCTGTGTCTCCCCAGTCTGTGCCAATACCCAATGTGTCTGTGTCTCCCCAGTCTGTGCCAATACCCAATGTGTCTGTGTCTCCCCAGTCTGTGCCAATACCCAATGTGTCTGTATCTCCCCAGTCTGTGCCAATACCCAATGTGTCTGTGTCCCCCCAGTCTGTGCCAATACCCAATGTGTCTGTGTCCCCCCAGTCTGTGCCAATACCCAATGTGTCTGTGTCTCCCCAGTCTGTGCCAATACCCAATGTATCTGTGTCCCCCCAGTCTGTGCCAATGCCCAATGTGTCTGTGTCTCCCCAGTCTGTGCCAATACCCAATGTGTCTGTGTCTCCCCAGTCTGTGCCAATACCCAATGTGTCTGTGGTGCCCCAGTCTGTGTCAATACCCAATGTGTCTGTGTCTCCCCAGTCTGTGTCAATACCCAATGTGTCTGTGTCTCCCCAGTCTGTGCCAATACCCAATGTGTCTGTGGTGCCCCAGTCTGTGCCAATACCCAATGTGTCTGGGTCTCCCCAGTCTGTGCCAATACCCAATGTGTCTGGGTCTCCCCAGTCTGTGCCAATACCCAATGTGTCTGTGTCTCCCCAGTCTGTGCCAATACCCAATGTGCCTGTGTCTTCCCAGTCTGTATGTAAAGTTTCAGTTGCCAAGAATGTGTCCAATCCTTCTGTGTCTTATCCTTCTGTGTCTTCTAAAATTGCAGAGGCAGCAAGAGGTGCTGAGGCAGGTGCGTCAGGTGTGGTGCCAGTCCCCCTTCCCCGACACTGCAGGGTCTCTGTTACGGGTCATAGGGTGCAGAGGAGTGGGGAAAATGGTGAAGAGGCTGACCTGGTGGTAGATAAGGGAAGGGAGAGTGGGGGGGGGGTAAAGGGGAGGATAGGTGTGGGGAGGCTGTTGATTCTGGTTTGTCTAAGGATGATATGAAGTGGTTGGAGGATAAAAGGAGGAGGGGCAAAAGAAAGGAAAAAAAGGGGTTCAGTTACCTTAAGTCCTAAGGTTTTGCCTTTGGCAAATAAGTTTAAGGTCCTGTCGGACGATGATGATGATGATGATGATTGGGACTCGTTCAGTTCAGCGTGCTCCATGGATGATGAGTGCCAGGGCGCAACAAAGCGTGCTGGTTCTCCAGGGAGAGGGAGTAGTCAGGCTAAGAAACGTCTGCCTCAATTACCCTAATGGCAGTTCCCACTCCGATAAAAGTGACAACCATTAATGTTGCCAGCTTAAAGAGGAAGTAAACCCTGATGAGTTTACTTTCTCTTTCATTCCCTGCAAAGGCAAAGCATAATGGACTACTATGCATCGCATACTACTCCATTATGTGTCACTTACCTGACACAGGAGCCAGCGAAGTCACCGCTGTCCCCTGTAGTTCCGAGCATCCATCTTCTTGGTGGGTCTCCGTGGGTCTCGCTGCTCCGGCGCTGTGATTCGCCAGAGCAGCGATGACGTCACTCCCGCGCATGCGCACGGGAGCCGAGACTCGCGGTATTGCCGTCATTGATGATGCCCCACTCAGTGCGCCTGCGCGCCGCTGTCTATGGCGCATGCGCCGCTGTCTACGGCGCATGCGCCGTAGATAGCGGTGCCCGTCTTCGGGCAAATATCTCCTAAACCGTATAGGTTTGGGAGATATTTCTTGGACCTACAGGTAAGCCTTAATCTAGGCTTACCTGTAGGTCAAAGTGGTTTGTAAGGGTTTACAACCACTTTAAGATCAGTAAGCGCTCGTCATATGGCCTTATTTTTGCTCAGCGAGTTTGATGCTGACATTTTGTTTTTACAAGAGACCCATCTGAATAGTCTGGCTGATATACATCTGGCAAAGAAGGAGTGGAGACGTGGTCCCTCTTTTTGGTCTCTTGCGGCCGAGCCTTACAGCGGGGTTGCAGTCCTTTTTTCTGGTATGGTAACGTGCCGGCGGGTAATTGAGGTAGAGATTGGGAGATGCATGGTCTTGGACATCTCTGTAAGGGGGCAGGACCTGCGCCTGATTAACATCTATGGTCCCCAGACGAAGTGGGACAGGAAATGCCTCTTTACAAAGATTAAGCCTTTTCTTTTTACGGCCCAGCAGGTTATCTTTGGAGGTGATTTTAACACCATTACTAGGTTTAAAGACAGGAGAGGTTTCAGAGATAAGCTGGGCTATGACACCCTTTTTCTCAATGCGATAGTTAGGGAAGCAGGTCTGGTAGATGCGCACATTAAGCGTTGCCCAGACAGCACGGGGTTCACTTTTCAGAGAGGTAGTAGTCAGAGTAGGATAGATAGGGAGACTCTGCTTTTTCGGCACCTGTGTGTCGGGCAGTGGAGTTTTCTGACCACTGTATTCTATCTGTGACTCTGAATGCCTCAGACATGCCACCTAGGGGGAGGGGTATCTGGAGATTGAATTTGGCCCTCCTGGAAGACAATCCTTTGAGGACTTTTTTCAAGCACAGGTAACAATCCTAGACTTTTGCAACAGCAAGTCAGAATGGTGGGAGCTTGTAAAACAGCGGACTGTTAGGCTTTTCAAGGCCATAGGAAGAAAGAAGCAGCAAGATAAGTATATCACCTACCAGCGTTTGCCGAGGAAACTTGACCGCCTTGTTTCGAATGGAGAAGCAGCAAGATAAGACCGCCTTGTTTCGAATGGAGGAGATTGTGGGGCGATCTCTGAGGTGAAGCTCCTCCTTAGGAGACATGAATATGACCGGCACGCCTCTTTGGTTCAGGAGAGGGATTACGGGAAATACCATTCGCCTGACCCTTACCAGAACTGTAAACAGAGCGTAGCAGTTAAGACGGTCCATGGCCTGAAGGACAGTACGGGCTCTCTGACGAAGTCTAGGTCAGGGATCCTGGAGGTTGTCAGGTCATACTATGCCGATCTCCTGGGAGGAAGGAACCTTGATCGGACAAGGATGTTGGGTTTTTTGGACTCTACACCAGGACTGGAAAGTAATGTTCCTTTGATGAATTTGACAGATGAAATCACTGCAGATGAGGTAGTCCAGGCTATTGATAAACTGGCCATCAAGAAAACGCCAGGGCCGGATGGGTTGACAGCTGAGTTTTATAAATGTTTTAAGACGATCCTGGCTCCCTACCTTGCGGAGGTTTTTAATAGCTGTTTGTATGAGGATTCTCTCCCTCCCTCCATGAGGCAATCTGCAGTGATTCTTCTGTCAAAGGGTAAAGATCCTTCGATGATTGAGAATTGGCGCCCCATTAGCCTTCTTAATGTCGATAGAAAGATACTGGCAAAGATTTTTTTCTGGCGATTATCGCCAGTGGCAGGCAGTTTGTTATCCCACCACCAGCTCTGTTCGGTCCAAGGTGGAAGCACTTTCTCAGCAGTGTTAGCTGTCCGGAAGATATTGAGGACTGCTGGTTGGGGTAAATTTTTGCTGACATTGGATCAGGCTAAGGCCATTGAATGGGTTAATCATGAGTACTTATGGCTCCTTCTTGGCAGATATGGCCTGGAGGGGGGTTTCATTGATTGGCTCAAGATTTTGTACAAAGGGGCTGAAAGCTTTCCTCTGGTTAATGGTTGGGTCGGGAAACCCTTTGTGGTCGGCTCGGGTGTGCGTCAGGGGTGCCCATTGAGTCCTCTGTTATATGCATTTGCAATCAACCCCTTCATTAGAAGGCTGGAGAATGGGCCATTGTGTGGGGTACCTATGGGCATCGCTGGTGTGCCTCCTTTGAAGGTTGTGGCCTATGCTGATGACGTTTCTGTTTTTGTCTCTGGGACTGGGGAGGCGCAGGAGGTGGTCTCAGTGATAACACAGTATTCAGAGGCATCAGGTTCAAAGGTCAACCAGGACAAGTGTGAAGCTTTCTGGATGGGCGTGGAAGGTGAGAGCTTTGTTCTCCCGGATGACTTCCCAGAGCCCCAGCAATTGAAGGCATCTAGGCATTGAATTTGGCCCAGGTGACTATGGTCATGCAAATTGGGTGAACATGCTGGAGAATGCCGATGCCAAGGTGGCAAGCTGGAAAGGTTGGCAGCTTTCCTTGAGGGAAAAGGTTGATCTGATCAAGACTTACCTGATTCCGATTTTTCTATATGTCAGTTTTGTTTGCGTTTTGCCAGCTTCTCTCTATACCAGGGTCTATACTTGTTTCTTCCAGCTGTTATGGGGGAACAGAATAAACCTTGTCAAAAGGAATGTGACTTACCTTTCTAGGCGGGAGGGTGGTCTAGGGATGATCAACCCTGTAGTCTTTTTCTCTCTGATGTTTGTGAAGTACAATCTTGGTAACATGTTGGCAGAGAGACCGCCTGGGTGGGTGGGTATTTTCCAGTTTTGGTTTACACCCTTTCTGCGAGACTGGGAAAATGGTGGGCCTGAGGATCATGCATGATAAGCTCTAGAAGAAGCCGTATCACTTAGGATACCATAGACAAGGAGCTGACCTTGACTACTGGCTATTGAATTTCCTTTTTTAGGCCCATCTTACGTCATCACGTTCAAAATGAACTGACTTAGTCCGTTCACATGTGGGCAAGTTCGTTCGGAAGTCCGTCGAAAGTCCATTGGGAAGACCGTTGGACCTTATCTGCCGGAAAGTCCAGTCGTCTGTAAGCGGCATTAGTCCCATCTCAAAAAGTTGGGTGGTATGTTAGAGATGGCAGCCCTGGGCTGCAAGGAGCCATTCACAACCTTTTTATGCGGATAGAGTGGTCCTAGTTCCACTGCTTGGATGTATGGCGAAGGTGCCTACTATATTCCATCTAAACAGGAAATCGTTCTGCCGACATTCTTCTCGGTCCGAGATAGCCAACTCGGTCCTCTTGACATCAGGAGAACCTGAAATTCCTATAGAGGTCACATCCTCACTTAGGTCTTCAGTTCACCTCTTTGTGTTTCCGACAGGATCAATCATGGGCTCAATGCATTCAGCAGGTTAACCACTTCCTGGATAGTTAAAGCTATAGCCTTGGCCTATAAGGGAAGGGGGGGGGGTGGCATTGCCTGATGACATCAGGGAGCATGCTACTTGCAGTATTCCTACATACTGGGGAGCAGCAAAGGGTGTGTCCATGGAAACTACCTGCAAGGCCGGCCACTTGGTCATCAAGATATATCTTCCTTACAATTTGTATTGAGCCAGCTGCCTTACCTACGATGGAGTTGGGCACAGAGTCAAGGGCTGCAAGCATACCCACCATGTATTTTCTCTAGTTACTTCCCATGTGTGTGCTGACATGGAGCTGTCAGGAAAACCGAAAATGTAATATCAAATACGGCAATTTTCCTTTTCCTGACTGGCTCCATGTCAGCGCACCCGCCCGCCCCGTTCCGAGTGCTGGTTACAGAACGTGGTGCTGACTCAGGTGAGTTAAACATCCTATCATTGTGGGGGTGGGCGGGGCATGTAACCATGTGTTTGCTGACATGGAGCCAGCCAGGAAAGGAAAATTGTGATAAGTATTTGATATTCAATTTTCAGTTTTGAAACACTTCCTAGACCAATAAATGTACATTACTTTGTTTCTAATCTGTTCTTGAATTTTTTTATAGATTGTGGACTGATGTGCGGCTTTTTGTGCTCTGATAACGTGCTTCACTTTGTCAGACAGCTTCTATTTATGTGATTGCTTGATTCAACGGGTCTGGCAGTTAAATCAGGCCTGGGTGTGGCAAGTGAAATATAACTCGGCGTTCAAAAAAAATTGTGTTTAATCACAATTCATTCATGATTCAGCATGGGAGGGGGGAATTACTTTTTTCACATAGAACCAGGCAGGTTTGAACAGCTTTTTTCTCTTAATAAATAAAATAAAAATTTAAAAATGGCATCTTGGATTTACTCGAGTTATCTTTGTGTAATATTAAAATTTGTTTGAAGTCTGAATCATTTAAGTGTTAGCAATATGTAAAACAAAATAAAAAAATCAGGAAAGGTCAAATACTTTTTCACAGCACTGTATGTACATCCTCCATGTACCACCATTTGTCATATGAACAGCAGCCCAGGTAACACCATGCCATGGATTGTTCCGGGGTGATTGATGGCGAGGTCTTGTCTTGGTTTTCTCTTGTGCCCTGCAGCTCCTTGCCGTCTGTTTACCTCTCACACCCCATAGACAAACACTGGAAGCGTCCTTCCGCCTCACCGAGACTCAGGATCAGGATGTTACATTTAGGCCTCATGCACACGGGAAGTTTTTACAGCTGCTGTTTTTCTCTACAGGTGTTTTATTTTGCAGCCAGTAAACTCCCCAGCATGCTATCCTATGTGTCCATATCCCCTCCATCAATGAGCCTTTTACCCCACCTCATCAATGAGCCTTCTCTCCCCACCCCATCAATGAGCCTTCCCTCCCCACCCCATCAATGAGCCTTCTCTCCCCACCCCATCAATGAGCCTTCCCTCCCCACCTCCATCAATGAGCCTTCCCTCCCCACCTCCATCAATGAGCCTTCCCTCCCCACCTCCATCAATGATCCTTCCCTCCCCACCTCCATCAATGAGCCTTCCCTCCCCACCTCCATCAATGAGCCTTCCCTCCCCCACCTCCATCAATGAGCCTTCCCTCCCCACCTCCATCAATGAGCCTTCCCTCCCCACCACCATCAATGATCCTTCCCTCCCCACCTCCATCAATGAGCCTTCCCTCCCCACCTCCATCAATGAGCCTTCCCTCCCCACCTTCATCAGTGAGCCTTTTCTCCCCACCTCTATCAATGAGCCTTCCCTCCTCAACCCATCAATGAGCCTTTCCCTCCCCACCCCCATCAGTGAGCCTTTTCTCCCCACCTCTATCAATGAGCCTTCCCTCCTCAACCCATCAATGAGCCTTTCCCTCCCCACCCCCATCAGTGAGCCTTTTCTCCCCACCTCTATCAATGAGCCTTCCCTCCTCAACCCATCAATGAGCCTTTCCCTCCCCACCCCATCAATGAGCTTTCCCTCCCCACCTCCATCAATGAGCCTTCTCTCCCCACCCCATCAATGAGCCTTTTCTCCCCACCTCCATCAATGAGCCTTCCCGCCCCACCCCATCAATGAGCCTTTCTCTCCCCACCCCATCAATGAGCCTTCCCTCCCCACCCGATCAATGAGCCTTCTCTCCCCACCCCATCAATGAGCCTTCCCTCCCCACCTCCATCAATGAGCCTTCCCTCCCCACCTCCATCAATGAGCCTTCCCTCCCCACCACCATCAATGATCCTTCCCTCCCCACCTCCATCAATGAGCCTTCTCTCCCCACCCCATCAATGAGCCTTTTCTCCCCACCTCTATCAATGAGCCTTCCCTCCCTACCCCATCAATGAGCCTTCCCTCCCAACCTCCATCAATGAGCCTTCTCTCCCCACCCCATCAATGAGCCTTTTCTCCCCACCTCCATCAATGAGCCTTCCCTCCCCACCCCATCAATGAGCCTTTCTCTCCCCACCCCATCAATGAGCCTTCCTTCCCCACCTCCATCAATGAGCCTTCCCGCTCCACCTCAATCAATAAACCTTCCCTCCCCGCCTCCATCAATGAGTCTTCTCTCTCCCCATCTCCATCAATGAGCCTTCCCTCCCCCATCTCCATCAATGAGCCTTCTTTCCCCACCTCATCAATGAACCTTCCCTCCCCGCCTCCATTAATGAGCCTTCTCTCTCCCCATCTCCATCAATGAGCCTTCTCTCTCCCCACCTCCATTAATGAGCCTTCTCTCTCCCCACCTTCATCAATGAGCCTTTCCCTCCCTGCCTCCATCAATGAGAGTTCCCTCCCCACCTCCATCAATGAGCCTTCCCTCCCCACCTCCATCAATGATCCTTCCCTCCCCACCTCCATCAATGAGCCTTCCCTCCCCACCTCCATCAATGAGCCTTCCCTCCCCCACCTCCATCAATGAGCCTTCCCTCCCCACCTCCATCAATGAGCCTTCCCTCCCCACCACCATCAATGATCCTTCCCTCCCCACCTCCATCAATGAGCCTTCCCTCCCCACCTCCATCAATGAGCCTTCCCTCCCCACCTTCATCAGTGAGCCTTTTCTCCCCACCTCTATCAATGAGCCTTCCCTCCTCAACCCATCAATGAGCCTTTCCCTCCCCACCCCCATCAGTGAGCCTTTTCTCCCCACCTCTATCAATGAGCCTTCCCTCCTCAACCCATCAATGAGCCTTTCCCTCCCCACCCCCATCAGTGAGCCTTTTCTCCCCACCTCTATCAATGAGCCTTCCCTCCTCAACCCATCAATGAGCCTTTCCCTCCCCACCCCATCAATGAGCTTTCCCTCCCCACCTCCATCAATGAGCCTTCTCTCCCCACCCCATCAATGAGCCTTTTCTCCCCACCTCCATCAATGAGCCTTCCCGCCCCACCCCATCAATGAGCCTTTCTCTCCCCACCCCATCAATGAGCCTTCCCTCCCCACCCGATCAATGAGCCTTCTCTCCCCACCCCATCAATGAGCCTTCCCTCCCCACCTCCATCAATGAGCCTTCCCTCCCCACCTCCATCAATGAGCCTTCCCTCCCCACCACCATCAATGATCCTTCCCTCCCCACCTCCATCAATGAGCCTTCTCTCCCCACCCCATCAATGAGCCTTTTCTCCCCACCTCTATCAATGAGCCTTCCCTCCCTACCCCATCAATGAGCCTTCCCTCCCAACCTCCATCAATGAGCCTTCTCTCCCCACCCCATCAATGAGCCTTTTCTCCCCACCTCCATCAATGAGCCTTCCCTCCCCACCCCATCAATGAGCCTTTCTCTCCCCACCCCATCAATGAGCCTTCCTTCCCCACCTCCATCAATGAGCCTTCCCGCTCCACCTCAATCAATAAACCTTCCCTCCCCACCTCCATCAATGAGTCTTCTCTCTCCCCATCTCCATCAATGAGCCTTCCCTCCCCCATCTCCATCAATGAGCCTTCTTTCCCCACCTCATCAATGAACCTTCCCTCCCCGCCTCCATTAATGAGCCTTCTCTCTCCCCATCTCCATCAATGAGCCTTCTCTCTCCCCACCTCCATTAATGAGCCTTCTCTCTCCCCACCTTCATCAATGAGCCTTTCCCTCCCTGCCTCCATCAATGAGAGTTCCCTCCCCACCTCCATCAATGAGCCTTCCCTCCCCACCTCCATCAATGAGCCTTCCCTTCCCACCCCATCAATGAGCCTTCCCTCCCCACCCCATCAATGAGCCTTCCCTTCCCACCCCATCAATGAGCCTTCCCTCCCCACCCCACCAATGAGCCTTCCCTCCCCACCTCCATCAATGAGCCTTCCCTCCCCACCTCCATCAATAAACCTTCCCTCCCCACCCCATCAATGAGCCTTCCCTCCCCACCCCATCAATGAGCCTTCCCTCCCAACCTCCATCAATGAGACTTCCCTCCCCACCTCCATTAATGAGATTTCCCTCCCCACCTCCATCAATGAGCCTTCCCTCTGCACCTCCAACAATGAGCCTTCCCTTCCCCACCTCCATCAATGAGGCTTCCCACCCCACCTCAAATAATGAGCCTTCCCTCCTCACCTCCATCAATGAGCCTTCCCGCCCCACCTCAATCAATGAACCTTCCCTCCCCGCCTCCATCAATGAGTCTTCTCTCTCCCCATCTCCATCAATGAGCCTTCCCTCCCCCATCTCCATCAATGAGCCTTCTTTCCCCACCTCATCAATGAACCTTCCCTCCCCGCCTCCATTAATGAGCCTTCTCTCTCCCCATCTCCATCAATGAGCCTTCTCTCTCCCCACCTCCATTAATGAGCCTTCTCTCTCCCCACCTCCATCAATGAGCCTTCCCCTCCCTGCCTCCATCAATGAGAGTTCCCTCCCCACTTCCATCAATGAGCCTTCCCTCCCCACCTCCATCAATGAGCCTTCCCTCCCCACCTTCATCAATGAGCCTTCCCTTCCCACCCCATCAATGAGCCTTCCCTCCCCACCCCATCAATGAGCCTTCCCTCCCCACCCCACCAATGAGCCTTCCCTCCCCACCATCATCAATGAGCCTTCCCTCCCCACCTCCATCAATAAACCTTCCCTCCCCACCCCATCAATGAGCCTTCCCTCCCCACCTCCATCAATGAGCCTTCCCTTCCCACCCCATCAATGAGCCTTCCCTCCCCACCCCATCAATGAGCCTTCCCTCCCAACCTCCATCAATGAGACTTCCCTCCCCA
Source organism: Lithobates pipiens (assembly GCF_037356315.1). Classification (NCBI taxonomy): domain Eukaryota; kingdom Metazoa; phylum Chordata; class Amphibia; order Anura; family Ranidae; genus Lithobates; species Lithobates pipiens. The sequence goes on along the minus strand of NW_027507692.1, from coordinate 377,678 downwards.
CCTCCATCAATGAGATTTCCCTCCCCACCTCCATCAATGAGCCTTCCCTCTGCACCTCCAACAATGAGCCTTCCCTCCCCCACCTCCATCAATGAGCCTTCTCTCCCCACCCCATCAATGAGCCTTCCCTCCCCACCTCCATCAATGAGCCTTCCCTCCCCACCTCCATCAATGAGCCTTCCCTCCCCACCACCATCAATGATCCTTCCCTCCCCACCTCCATCAATGAGCCTTCTCTCCCCACCCCATCAATGAGCCTTTTCTCCCCACCTCTATCAATGAGCCTTCCCTCCCCACCCCATGAATGAGCCTTCCCTCCCAACCTCCATCAATGAGCCTTCTCTCCCCACCCCATCAATGAGCCTTTTCTCCCCACCTCCATCAATGAGCCTTCCCTCCCCACCCCATCAATGACCCTTTCTCTCCCCACCCCATCAATGAGCCTTCCTTCCCCACCTCCATCAATGAGCCTTCCCGCTCCACCTCAATCAATGAACCTTCCCTCCCCACCTCCATCAATGAGTCTTCTCTCTCCCCATCTCCATCAATGAGCCTTCCCTCCCCCATCTCCATCAATGAGCCTTCTTTCCCCACCTCATCAATGAACCTTCCCTCCCCGCCTCCATTAATGAGCCTTCTCTCTCCCCATCTCCATCAATGAGCCTTCTCTCTCCCCACCTCCATTAATGAGCCTTCTCTCTCCCCACCTCCATCAATGAGCCTTTCCCTCCCTTCCTCCATCAATGAGAGTTCCCTCCCCACCTCCATCAATGAGCCTTCCCTCCCCACCTCCATCAATGAGCCTTCCCTTCCCACCCCATCAATGAGCCTTCCCTCCCCACCCCATCAATGAGCCTTCCCTTCCCACCCCATCAATGAGCCTTCCCTCCCCACCCCATCAATGAGCCTTCCCTTCCCACCCCATCAATGAGCCTTCCCTCCCCACCCCACCAATGAGCCTTCCCTCCCCACCTCCATCAATGAGCCTTCCCTCCCCACCTCCATCAATAAACCTTCCCTCCCCACCCCATCAATGATCCTTCCCTCCCCACCCCATCAATGAGCCTTCCCTCCCAACCTCCATCAATGAGACTTCCCTCCCCACCTCCATTAATGAGATTTCCCTCCCCACCTCCATCAATGAGCCTCCCCTCTGCACCTCCAACAATGAGCCTTCCCTTCCCCACCTCCATCAATGAGGCTTCCCGCCCCACCTCAATCAATGAACCTTCCCTCCCCGCCTCCATCAATGAGTCTTCTCTCTCCCCATTTCCATCAATGAGCCTTCCCTCCCCCATCTCCATCAATGAGCCTTCTTTCCCCACCTCATCAATGAACCTTCCCTCCCCGCCTCCATTAATGAGCCTTCTCTCTCCCCATCTCCATCAATGAGCCTTCTCTCTCCCCACCTCCATTAATGAGCCTTCTCTCTCCCCACCTCCATCAATGAGCCTTCCCCTCCCTTCCTCCATCAATGAGAGTTCCCTCCCCACTTCCATCAATGAGCCTTCCCTCCCCACCTCCATCAATGAGCCTTCCCTCCCCACCTTCATCAATGAGCCTTCCCTTCCCACCCCATCAATGAGCCTTCCCTCCCCACCCCATCAATGAGCCTTCCCTCCCCACCCCACCAATAAGCCTTCCCTCCCCACCATCATCAATGAGCCTTCCCTCCCCACCTCCATCAATAAACCTTCCCTCCCCACCCCATCAATGAGCCTTCCCTCCCCACCTCCATCAATGAGCCTTCCCTTCCCACCCCATCAATGAGCCTTCTTTCCCCACCCCATCAATGAGCCTTCCCTCCCAACCTCCATCAATGAGACTTCCCTCCCCACCTCCATCAATGAGATTTCCCTCCCCACCTCCATCAATGAGCCTTCCCTCTGCACCTCCAACAATGAGCCTTCCCTCCCCCACCTCCATCAATGAGCCTTCCCTCCCCACATCCAGCAATGACCCTTCCCTCCCATCTCCATCAATAAGCCTTCCCCTCCCCGCCTCCATCAATGAACCTTCCCGCCCCACCTCAATCAATGAACCTTCCCTCCCCTTCTCCATTAATGAGCCTTCTGTCTCCCCACCTCCATCAATGAGCCTTCTCTCTCCCTAACTCCATTAATGAGCCTTCTCTCTCCCCACCTCCATCAATGAGCCTTCCATCCTCACCTCCATCAATGAGCCTTCCCTCCCCACCTCCATCAATGAGCCTTCCCTCCTCACCTCCATCAATGAGCCTTCTGTCTCCCCACCTCCATCAATGAGCCTTCCCCTCCCCGCCTCCATCAATGAGCCTTCTCTCTCCCTAACTCCATTAATGAGCCTTCTCTCTCCCCACCTCCATCAATGAGCCTTCCATCCTCACCTCCATCAATGAGCCTTCCCTTCCCACCCCATCAATGAGCCTTCCCTCCCCACCCCATCAATGAGCCTTCCCTCCCAACCTCCATCAATGAGACTTCCCTCCCCACCTCCATCAGTGAGATTTCCCTCCCCACCTCCATCAATGAGCCTTCCCTCTCCACCTCCATCAATGAGCCTTCCCTCCCCACCTCCATCAATGACCCTTCCCTCCCCACCTCCAACAATGAGCCTTTCCCTACATCCAGCAATGACCCTTCCCTCCCATCTCCATCAATGAGCCTTCCCGCCCCACCTCAATCAATGAACCTTACCATTGCCACCTCAATCAATGAGCCTTCCCCTCCCCGCCTCCATTAATGAGCCTTCTCTCTCCCCATCTCCATCAATGAGCCTTCTCTCTCCCCACCTCCGTTAATGAGCCTTTGCCTCCCCACCTCCATCAATGAGCCTTCCATCCTCACCTCCATCAATGATCCTTCCCTCCCCACCACCATAAATGAGCCTTCCCTCCCCACCTCCATCAATCAGCCTTCCTTCCCCCCTCTATTAACGATCCTTCCCTCCCCACTTCCATCAACGAGTCTTCCCTGCCCATGAACATCAATGAACCTTCCCTTGCCACCTCAATCAATGAGCCTCCCCTCTCCACCTCATCAATGATCCTCCCCTTCCCACCTCATCAATGAGCCTCCCCTCCCCACCTCATCAATGAGCCTTCTCTCCCCATCTCTATCAACAAGCCTTCCCTCCTCACCTCCATCAATGAGCCTTCTCTATCCCGACCTACATCAATGAGCTTTTCCACTCCCCACCTCCTTCAATGAGCCTTCCCTGCCAATGTCCATCAAGGAACCCTCCCTCCCCACCTCCATCAATAAGCCTCTCCGCCTCCATCAATGAGCCCCCCCCTCCCCACACTCAATCAACAAGCCGTCCCTCCCCATATCCATTAACGAGCCTTCCCTTCCCACCTCCATCAATTAGCCTTCCCTCCTAAACTCTATCAATGGGCCCCCCCTCCTCATCTTCATCAATGAGCCTCACATCCATCAATGAGTCTTCCCCCCAGCAACATCAATAAACCGTCCCTCTCCACCTCCATCAATGAGCCTCCCAACACCTCCATCAAATCCAATAGCCATCAATAAGCTCACCTCCGAGTAGGAAGGGAAGGCTCATTGATGAAGGTGGGTGGAGGCTCATTGATGGAGGTGGGTGGAGGCTCATTGATGGAGGTGGGGAGAGAAGGCTCATTGATGGAGATGGGGAGGGAAGGCTCGTTGATGGAGATGGGGAGGGAAGGTTTATTGATGGAGGTGGGGGAGAGAAGGATCATTGATGAAGGTAGAGGAGGGGAGGTTCATTGATGGAGGTGAGGAGGGAAGGCTTATTGATGGAGGTGAGGCGGGAAGGCTCATTGATGGAGGTGGGGAGGGAAGACTCATTGATGGAGGAGGGGAGGCTAATTGATGGGGCTGGGGTGAAAGGCTCATTGATGGAGGTGAGGGGGGAGGCTCATTGATGGAGGTAGGGAGAGAAGATTCATTGATGGAGGTGGGGAGGGAAGGCTCATTGATGAAGGTGGGGAGGAGAGGCTCGTTGACAGAGGTGGGGAGGAGAGGCACATTGATGGAGGTGGGGAGGAGAGGCTCATTTACGGAGGTTGGGAGGGGAGGATCATTGAAGGGGGGGGGAAGGCTCATTGATGGAGGTGAGGAGGGAAGGCTCATTCATGGAGGTGACGAGGGAAGGCTCATTGATGGAGGTGGGGAGGGAAGACTCACTGATGGAGGTGAGAGGGAAAGGCTCATTGATAGAGGTGGAGGGAGGCTCATTGATGGAGGTGAGGATGGAAGGCTCATTCATGGAGGTGAGGAGGGAAGGCTCATTGATGGAGGTGGGGAGGGAAGACTCATTGATGGAGGAGGGGAGGCTCATTGATGGGGCTGGGGTGGAAGGCTCATTGATGGAGGTGAGGAGGGAAGGCTCATTCATGGAGGTGAGGAGGGAAGGCTCATTGATGGAGGTGGGGAGGGAAGACTCATTGATGGAGGAGGGGAGGCTCATTGATGGGGCTGGGGTGGAAGGCTCATTGATGGAGGTGGAGAGGAAAGGCTCATTGATGAAGGTGGGGAGGAGAGGCTCGTTGACAGAGGTGGGGAGGAGAGGCACATTTACAGAGGTGGGGAGGAGAGGCTCATTTACGGAGGTTGGGAGGGGAGGCTCATTGATGGAGGTGAGGAGAGAAGGCTCATTGATGGAGGTGAGGAAGGAATGCTTATTGATGGATGTGACGAGGGAAGGCTCATTGATGGAGGTGGGGAGGGAAGACTCACTGATGGAGGTGAGAGGGAAGGCTCATTGAGAGAGGTGGAGGGAGGCTCATTGATGGAGGTGGGGGAAGGAAGGCTCGTTGATGGAGGTGGGTAGGGAAGACTCACTGATGAAGGTGAGAGGGGACGCTCATTGATGGAGGTGGGGAGGGGAGGCTCATTGATGGAGGTGGGGAGGGAAGGCTTATTGATGGAGGGAGGGAAGGCTCATTGATGGAGGTGAGGAGGGAAGGTTTGTTGATGGAGGTGGGGAGGGAAGGCTTATTGATGGAGGGAGTGAAGGCTTATTGATGGAGGTGAGAGTGGAGGATCATTGATGCGGCTAGGGTGGAAGGCTCATTGATGGAGGTGGGGAGGGAAAGCTTATTGATGGAGGGAGTGAAGGTTTATTGATGGAGATGAGAGTGGAGGATCATTGATGGAGGTGAGGGGGGAGGCTCATTGATGGAGGTGGCGAGGAGAGAAGGCTCATTGATGGAGGTGAGGAAGGAATGCTTATTGATGGAGGTGATGAGGGAAGGCTCATTGATGGAGGTGGGGAGGGAAGACTCACTGATGGAGGGGAGAGGGAAGGCTCATTGATGGAGGTGGGGGAAGGAAGGCTCGTTGATGGAGGTGGGGAGGGAAGACTCACTGATGAAGGTGAGAGGGGACGCTCATTGATGGAGGTGGGGGAGGGGAGGCTCATTGATGGAGGTGGGGAGGGAAGGCTCATTGATGGAGGAGGGGAAGGAAGGCTCATCGATAGAGGGGGAGGGAGGCTCCTTGATGGAGGTGAGAAGGGAAGGCTCATTGATGGAGGAGGGGAGGGAAGGCTCATTGATAGAGGTGGAGGGAGGCTTCTTGATGGAGGTGGGGAGGGAAGGCTCATTGATGGAGTTAAGGAGGGAAGGCTCATTGATGGAGGTGGGGAGGGAAGACTCACTGATGGAGGTGAGAGGGAAGGCTCATTGATGGAGGTGGGGAGGGAAGGTTTATTGATGGAGGTGGGGAGGAGAGAAGGCTCATTGATGGAGGTGAGGAAGGAATGCTTATTGATGGATGTGACGAGGGAAGGCTCATTGATGGAGGTGGGGAGGGAAGACTCACTGATGGAGGTGAGAGGGAAGGCTCATTGAGAGAGGTGGAGGGAGGCTCATTGATGGAGGTGGGGGAAGGAAGGCTCGTTGATGGAGGTGGGGAGGGAAGACTCACTGATGAAGGTGAGAGGGGACGCTCATTGATGGAGGTGGGGAGGGGAGGCTCATTGATGGAGGTGGGGAGGGAAGGCTTATTGATGGAGGGAGGGAAGGCTCATTGATGGAGGTGAGGAGGGAAGGTTTATTGATGGAGGTGGGGAGGGAAGGCTTATTGATGGAGGGAGTGAAGGCTTATTGATGGAGGTGAGAGTGGAGGATCATTGATGCGGCTAGGGTGGAAGGCTCATTGATGGAGGTGGGGAGGGAAAGCTTATTGATGGAGGGAGTGAAGGTTTATTGATGGAGATGAGAGTGGAGGATCATTGATGGAGGTGAGGGGGGAGGCTCATTGATGGAGGTGCCGAGGAGAGAAGGCTCATTGATGGAGGTGGGGGGAGGGAAGTCTCATTGATTGAGGTGGGGAGGAAAGGCTCATTGATGGAGGTGGGGAGGGAAGACTCACTGATGGAGGTGAGAGGGAAGGCTCATTGAGAGAGGTGGAGGGAGGCTCATTGATGGAGGTGGGGGAAGGAAGGCTCGTTGATGGAGGTGGGGAGGGAAGACTCACTGATGGAGGTGAGAGGGAAGGCTCATTGATGGAGGTGAGGAGGGAAGGTTTATTGATGGAGGTGGGGAGGGAAGGCTTATTGATGGAGGGAGTGAAGGCTTATTGATGGAGGTGAGAGTGGAGGATCATTGATGCGGCTAAGGTGGAAGACTCATTGATGGAGGTGGGGAGGGAAAGCTTATTGATGGAGGGAGTGAAGGTTTATTGATGGAGATGAGAGTGGAGGATCATTGATGGAGGTGAGGGGGGAGGCTCATTGATGGAGGTGCCGAGGAGAGAAGGCTCATTGATGGAGGTGGGCAGGAAAGGCTCATTGATAGAGGTGGGCAGGAAAGGCTCATTGATGGAGGTGAGGTGGGATGGCTCATTGATGGAAGTGTGGGGAGACTCATTGATGGAGGTGGAGAGGGAAGGCTCATTAATGGAGGAGGGGAGGGAAGGCTCATTAATGGAGGAGGGGAGGTAAGGCTTATTGATGGAGGTGGGGAGGGAAGGCTCAGTGATGGAAGATGGAGAGGGGACTCGCATTGATGGAGGTGGGGGAGGCTCGTTGATGGAGGTGAGGAGGGAAGGCTCGTTGATGGAGGTGGGGAGGGAAGGTTTATTGATGGAGGTGGGGAGAGAAAAGACTCATTGATGGAGGTGGGGAGAGAAGACTCATTGATGGAGGTGGGAAGGGGAGGATCATTGATGAAGGTGGGGAGGAGAGAAGGCTCATTAATGGAGTTAGGTAGAGAGAAGACTCATTGATGGAGGTGGGGAGAGAAGACTCATTGATGGAGGTGGGGAGGAGAGGCTCATTGATAGAGGTGGGGAGGGAAGGCTCTTTGATGGAGGTGGGGAGGGAAGGCTCATTAATGGAGGAGGGGAGGGAAGGCTCATTTATGGAGGTAGGGGAGGGAAGGCTCAGTGATGGAAGATGGAGAGGGGACTCTCTTTGATGGAGGTGGGGGAGGCTCGTTGATGGAGGTGGGGAGGGAAGGCTCGTTGATGGAGGTGGGGAGGGAAGGCTCATTGATGAAGGTGGGGGAGGAGAGGCTCATTGATGGAGATGGGGAGGAGAGGCTCATTGATAGAAGATGGAGAGGGGATGCTAATTGATTAAGGTGGGGAGGGAAGGCTCATTGATGGATGAGGGGAGGGAAGGCTCATTGATAGAGGTGGAGGGAGGCTCATTGATGGAGGTGAGGAGGGAAGGCTCATTGATGGAGTTGAGGAGGGAGGCTCATTGATGGAGGTGAGGAGGGAAGGCTTATTGATGGAGGTGGGGAGGGAAGGCTTATTGATGGAGGTGGGGAGGGAAGGCTCATTTATGGAGGTAGGGAGGAGAGGCTTATTGATGGAGGTGAGAGTGGAGGCTCATTGATGGAGAGAAGGCTCAATGATGGAGGTTAGTTAAGGTGGCTCATTGATGGAGGTGGGGAGGGAAGGCTCATTAATGGAGGAGAGGAGGGAAGGCTCATTGATGGAGGTAGGGGAGGATAGGCTTAGTGATGGAAGATGGAGAGGGGACTCCCATTGATGGAGGTGGGGAGGGAAGGCTCATTGATGGAGGTGGGGAGGGAAGGTTTATTGATGGAGGTGGGGAGAGAAAAGACTCATTGATCAAGGTGGGGAGGGAATGATCATTGATGGAGGTGGGGAGGGAAGGATCATTGATGAAGGTGGGGAGGAGAGGCTCCTTGATAGAGGTGGGGAGGGAAGGCTCATTGATGGAGGTGGGGAGGGAAGGCTCATTGATGGGGCTAGGGTGGAAGGCTCATTGATGGAGACGAGGGGGGAGGCTCATTGATGGAGGTGCCGAGGAGAGAAGGCTCATTGATGTAGGTGGGCAGGGAAGGCTCATTGATGGAGGTGAGGTAAGGTGGCTCATTGATGGAAGTGGGGAGGAGGGGCTCATTGATGGAGGTGGGGAGAGAAGGCTCATTGATAGAGGTGGGGAGGGAAGGCTCATTAATGGAGGAGGGGAGGGAAGGCTCATTGATGGAGGTAGGGGAGGGAAGGCTCAGTGATGGAAGATGGAGAGGGGACTCTCTTTGATGGAGGTGGGGGAGGCTCGTTGATGGAGGTGGGGAGGGAAGGTTTATTGATGGAGGTGGGGAGAGAAAAGACTCATTGATGGAGGTGGGGAGAGAAGATTCATTGATGGAGGTGGGGAGGGAATGCTCATTGATGGACATGGGGAGTGAAGGTTTATTGATGGAGGTGGGGAGATAAAAGACTCATTGATGGAGGAGGGGAGAGAAGACTCATTGATGGAGGCGGGGAGAGAAAAGACTTGGTGATGGAGGTAGGGAGAGAAGACTCATTGATGGAGGTGGGAGGCAAGGCTCATTGATAGAGGTGGGGAGATAAAAGACTCATTGATGGAGGTGGGGAGAGAAGACTCATTGATGGAGGCGGGAAGAGAAAAGACTTGGCGATGGAGGTAGGGAGAGAAGACTCATTGATGGAGGTGGGGGAGGGAAGGCTCATTGATGGAGGTGGGGAGGGAACGCTCATTGATGGAGGTGGGAGGGAAGGCTCATTGATAGAGGTGGGAGGGAAGGCTCATTGATGGAGGTGGGGGAGGGAAGGCTCATTGATGGAGGTGGGGAGGAGAGGCTCAGTGATGGAGGTTTGGAGGAGAGGCTCGTTGATGGAGGTGGGGGAGGCTCATTGATGGAAGTGGGATGAGGCTCATTGATGGAGGTGAGAGGTGAGGCTCATTGATGGGGCTGGGGTGGAAGGCTCGTTGATGGAGGTAAGGGGGAGGCTCGTTGATGAAGGTGGGGGGAGAGGCTCATTGATGGAGGTGGGGAGGGGAGGCTCATTGATGGAGGTGGGGAGGGGAGGCTCATTGATGGAGGTGTGGGGAGGCTCATTGATGGAGGTGAGGAGAGAAGGCTCATTGATGGAGGTGTGGGGAGGCTCATTGATGGAGGTGAGGAGGGAAGGCTCATTGATGGAGGTAGGGGAGGATAGGCTTAGTGATGGAAGATGGAGAGGGGACTCTCATTGATGGAGGTGAGGAGGGAAGGCTCATTGATGGAGGTGTGGGGAGGCTCATTGATGGAGGTGAGGAGGGAAGGCTCGTTGATGGAGGTGGGGAGGGAGGGTTTATTGGTGGAGGTGGGGAGAGAAAAGACTCATTGATCGAGGTGGGGAGGGAAGGCTCATTGATGAAGGTGGGGAGGAGAGGCTCCTTGATAGAGGTGGGGAGGGAAGGCTCATTGATGGAGGTGGGGAGGGAAGGCTCATTGATGGAGGTGTGTCATGGTCGTCTCCCCGGAATCCAGTGGCATATGGAAGGCCTGCTCACGGAATCCCCACGTTGAGAACTAATCAGTATCCATGGGCGCGCGTTGGCACGAAAGGACGCACGCGGGTGCGTGTTGGTACGAACGGGCACACGAGGGTGCGTGATGTTGCGAACGAGCGCACGTGGGTGCGAGATGGTAGGAACGGGCGCACGTGGGTTCGCGGGGTCACGAACGGGCGCACGGTTACACGCGGGCGCGCGCAGACACGCCGTGCGACTGTTCTTGGCGCCCAAAGGGCTATTTAAGGATCCTGTTAAGCTCATTGATGGAGGTGGTGGGGAGGCTCATTGATGGGGCTTAGGTGGAAGGCTCATTGATGGACATTAGGGGGAGGCTCATTGAAGGAGGTGAGGAGAGGGAAGGCTCATTGATGGAGGTGAGGAGAGGGAAGGCTCATTGATGGAGGTGGAGAGAGAAGGCTCATTGATGGAGGTGGTGGGGAGGCTCATTGATGGAGGTGGTGGGGAGGCTCATTGATGTGGCTTGGGTGGAAGGCTCATTGATGGACATGAGGGGGAGGCTCATTGAAGGAGGTGAGGGGAGGGAAGGCTCATAGATGGAGGTGGGGAAGGAAGGCTCATTGACAGAGGTGGAGGAGGAAAGGCTCAATGATGGAGGTGGGGGAGGCTCATTGATGGAGGTGAGGAGGGAAGGCTCGTTAATGGAGGTGGGGAGATAAGGATCATTGATGGAGGTGGGGAGGGATGGCTCGTTGATGGAGGTGGGGAGGAAAGGCTCATTGTTGGAGGTGGGGAGGGATGGCTCGTTGATGGAGGTGGGGAGGGAAGGCTCATTGTTGGAGGTGGGGAGGCAAGGCTCATTGTTGGAGGTGGGGAGGGAAGGCTCATTGTTGGAGGTGGGGAGGGATGGCTCGTTGATGGAGGTGGGGAGGGAAGGCTCATTGTTGGAGGTGGGGAGGGATGGCTCGTTGATGGAAGTGGGGAGGGAAGGCTCATTGTTGGAGGTGGGGAGGGAAGGCTCATTGATGGAGGTGGGGAGGGAAGGTTTATTGAGGTGAGGAGGGAAGACTCATTGATGAAGGTGGGAAAGGAAGGCTCATTGATGGAGGTGGGGTGCAATTAATTGATTAATAGAAGGGAGGGGGCTCATTGATGGAGGTGGGTAAGGAAGGCTCATTGATGGAGATGGGGGGGGGCTCAGTGATGGAGGTGGGGAGGGAAGGCTCATTGATGGAGGTGAAGAGAGAAGGATCATTGATGGAGGTGGGGAGGGGGAAGGCTCATTGCTGGAGGTGAGGGGGAGGCTCATTGATGGAGGGAGGGAGAGAAAACTCATTGATTGAGGTAGGGAATGGAAGGCTCATGGATGGAGATGAGGAGGGAAGGCACATTAATGGAGGTGGGGAGGGAGGACTAATTTATTGAGGTAGAGGAGGAAAGGCTCATTGATGGAGTTGGGGGATGCCCATTGATTGAGATGTGGAGGGAAGGTTCATTGATGGAGGTGGGGAGGCAATGCCCACTGATGAGGTGGAGAAGGGAGGCTGATTGATGGTGGTGAGGGGAGGCTCACTAATGGAGGTGAGGAGGGAACGATAATTGATGGAGGTTGGGGGGGAAGGCTCATTGTTGGAGGTTGGGGGGGTGCCCATTGATTGCGGTGGGGAGGGAAGGCTCGCTGATGGAGGTGGGGAAGGAAGGTTTATTGATGGAGTGGGGAGGGAAGGTTTGTTGATGGAGGTGAGGAGGAGGAAGGTTTCATTTATGGAGGTGGGGAGGGAAGGCTCATTGATGGAGGTAAAGGGGGAGGCTCATTGATGGAGGTGAGGGGGGAGACTCATTAAAGGAGGTGGGGAGGGGAGGCTCATTGATGGTGGTGGGGAGGGAAGGTTTTTTTAATGGAGTTGGGGGAGGGGAGGCTCATTGATAACGGTGGGGGAGGGGAGGCTCAGTGATGGAGGTGGGGAGGAAAGGCTCATTGATGGAGGTGAGGAGGGAAGGCTCATTGATGGAGGTGGGGAGGAAAGGCTTATTGATGGAGGTGGGGAGGGAAGGCTCATTGATGGAGGTGGGGAGGGAAGGCTCATTGATGGAGGTGGGGAGGGAAGGCTCATTGATGGAGGTTGGGAGGGAAGGCTCATTTATGGAGGTGGGGAGGGAAGGCACATTGATGGAGGTGGGGAGGGAAGGTTCATTGATGGAGGTGGGGAGGAGGGAAGGTTTCATTAATGGAGGTGGGGAGGGAAGGCTCATTGATGGAGGTGGGGAGGGCACAGCGGGTGTACAGACCTGGGAACTCAGCACAGGGATGGTGGGAACCCCTCATAATGGGCACAGCGGGTGTACAGACCCCGGAACTCAGCACAGGGATGGTGGGAACCCCTCATAATGGGCACAGCGGGTGTACAGACCTGGGAACTCAGCACAGGGATGGTGGGAACCCCTCATAATGGGCACAGCGGGTGTACAGACCTGGGAACTCAGCACAGGGATGGTGGGAACCCCTCATAATGGGCACAGCGGGTGTACAGACCCGGGAACTCAGCACAGGGATGGTGGGAACCCCTCATAATGGGCACAGCGGGTGTACAGACCTGGGAACTCAGCACAGGGATGGTGGGAACCCCTCATAATGGGCACAGTGGATGTACAGACCCGGGAACTCAGCACAGGGGTGGTGGGAACCCCTCATAATGGGCACAGCAGGTGTACAGACCTAGGAACTCAGCACAGGGATGGTGGGAACCCCTCATAATGGGCACAGCGGGTGTACAGACCCGGGAACTCAGCACAGGGATGGTGGGAACCCCTCATAATGGGCACAGCGGGTGTACAGACCCAGGAACTCAGCACAGGGATGGTGGGAACCCCTCATAATGGGCACAGCGGGTGTACAGACCCGGGAACTCAGCACAGGGATGGTGGGAACCCCTCATAATGGGCACAGTGGATGTACAGACCCGGGAACTCAGCACAGGGATGGTGGGAACCCCTCATAATGGGCACAGCGGGTGTACAGACCCGGGAACTCAGCACAGGGATGGTGGGACCCCTCATAATGGGCACAGAAGGTGTACAGACCTGGGAACTCAGCACAGGGATGGTGGGAACCCCTCATAATGGGCACAGCGGGTGTACAGACCCAGGAACTCAGCACAGGGATGGTGAGAACCCCTCATAATGGGCACAGTGGATGTACAGACCTGGGAACTCAGCACAGGGATGGTGGGAACCCCTCATAATGGGCACAGCGGGTGTACAGACCCGGGAACTCAGCACAGGGATGGTGGGAACCCCTCATAATGGGCACAGCGGGAGTACAGACCCGGGAACTCAGCACAGGGATGGTGGGAACCCCTCATAATGGGCACAGCGGTGTACAGACCCGGGAACTCAGCACAGGGATGGTGGAACCCCTCATAATGGGCACAGAAGGTGTACAGACCTGGGAACTCAGCACAGGGGTGGTGGGAACCCCTCATAATGGCCACAGCGGGTGTACAGACCCCGGGAACTCAGCACAGAGATGGTGGGACCCCTCATAATGAGCACAGAAGGTGTACAGACCTGGGAACTCACCACAGGGATGGTGGGAACCCCTCATAATGGGCACAGCGGGTGTACAGACCCGGGAACTCAGCACAGGGATGGTGGGAACCCCTCATAATGAGCACAGAAGGTGTACAGACCTGGGAACTCACCACAGGGATGGTGGGAACCCCTCATAATGGGCACAGTGGGTGTACAGACCCGGGAACTCAGCACAGGGATGGTGGGAACCCCTCATAATGGGCACAGCGGGTGTACAGACCCGGGAACTCAGCACAGGGATGGTGGAACCCCTCATAATTGGCACAGAAGGTGTACAGACCTGGGAACTCAGCACAGGGATGGTGGGAACCCCTCATAATGGGCACAGCGGGTGTACAGACCCGGGAACTCAGCACAGGGATGGTGGGAACTCCTCATAATGGGTACAGCGGGTGTACAGACCCAGGAACTCAGCACAGGGATGGTGGGAACCCCTCATAATGGGCACAGCGGGGGTACAGACCCGGGAACTCAGCACAGGGATGGTGGGAACCCCTCATAATGGGCACAGCGGGTGTACAGACCCGGGAACTCAGCACAGGGATGGTGGGAACCCCTCATAATGGGCACAGCGGGTGTACAGATCCGGGAACTCAGCACAGGGATGGTGGGAACCCGTCATAATGGGCACAGCGGGGGTACAGACCCGGGAACTCAGCACAGGGATGGTGGGAACCCCTCATAATGGGCACAGCGGGTGTACAGACCCGGGAACTCAGCACAGGGATGGTGGGAACCCCTCATAATGGGCACAGCGGGTGTACAGACCCGGGAACTCAGCACAGGGATGGTGGGAACCCCTCATAATGGGCACAGCGGGTGTACAGACCTGGGAACTCAGCACAGGGATGGTGGGAACCCCTCATAATGGGCACAGCGGGTGTACAGACCCCGGAACTCAGCACAGGGATGGTGGGAACCCCTCATAATGGGCACAGCGGGTGTACAGACCTGGGAACTCAGCACAGGGATGGTGGGAACCCCTCATAATGGGCACAGCGGGTGTACAGACCTGGGAACTCAGCACAGGGATGGTGGGAACCCCTCATAATGGGCACAGCGGGTGTACAGACCCGGGAACTCAGCACAGGGATGGTGGGAACCCCTCATAATGGGCACAGCGGGTGTACAGACCCGGGAACTCAGCACAGGGATGGTGGGAACCCCTCATAATGGGCACAGCGGGTGTACAGACCTGGGAACTCAGCACAGGGATGGTGGGAACCCCTCATAATGGGCACAGTGGATGTACAGACCCGGGAACTCAGCACAGGGGTGGTGGGAACCCCTCATAATGGGCACAGCAGGTGTACAGACCTAGGAACTCAGCACAGGGATGGTGGGAAACTGCCATTCCTCTCCTTGACAGCGAGGTGAGAGGTTGCTAGTTCCTTTGCTCCTGTGCTTCCAGAGACCAGGGGTTAGAGTTACTCCTCTGCCCCAGGAAGGATGCTGGATCCTGGGGAGGACCCTGGCGGGGGCCCCCTGGATAGGCCTCAACCTGCGGAAGATTCTGGGCCTGGCCCAAGGAAGGATGAATCTCTGTCTTCCTTTAGACGGAGGATTGTGGAAACGCTGAAGCGGATTGAGAAGGAAGAGGAGAAGTTGGGAGCTTTGAAAGCTGAATTTAAAAAGAAAAAGCAGTTTTGTGCCAAAGTCTTCAGTAAGAAGAGACCGGCTCTGAGGCCTGAATTGAAGGACCTGGAACAAGCTCTGCGGAAGCAGAAAGAATTGGTGAGTTCTCTGAAGGAGAATAGTGGAGCTTTTAAAGAAAAATATAAAAATGAGGAGCGATTTAATCAAATGAGGAAAGGAGCCTCTTCCTGCATGGAGAGCGAGGAGATGGAAGCAGAGAGTGAGAAAGTGGGCCCGGAGGATGAGCCCAGCTCTTCAACATCTCAGACACCTGCTGAACCCTCAATGGCGGAGGCCTCTGTCCCCTTCCCTCCCCAGCAATGTGGAACATCCGTGCAGGAGGTTGAAGGTTCTGACATGTTGGATTTGATCAACAAACTGGAGGCCAGTCCAGATTCAGCTCCCCAGGAAGGTGAGGAGGAGAAGATGGACACCATTCCCAGCCCTGTGGAGGAAAGACCTGTGGAGAGAGCAGCTGCAGGTACTGTGTGTGTGCAGGATGGTGGGATCTTTAATAACAATGGGCCTGCTGAGGGTTGTGGTACTGCAGACAGTCAGCCCAGACCCATAGACAATGTACAGCAAGCAATAACATCTGCTAGTAACTGTCAGCTTCAGTCTGCAGAGAGGTCCATGGACAATACAGTGACTTTGCCTGGACCAGGCACAGCGGCTGTTCCTGTGAATGGTGGAGGTGATGCTGGGAGCAGTAGTACTACAGCTCTCCAGGAGTCTGCAGCAGCCAAGACTGTGACGGCTCCCAGGATTGAAGCTGAGTGTTCGGGGGAGGGGGTGGGTCCTGCTAATCAGAAGACTGCTATCCCAGCTGATTCAGACTCTCTGCCAGCAGGTTTGAATGTATCTGAGGACAAGACTGCAAAAGCTGGAAGAAAAACTTATGCTGGTGTTGCTGCCACAGGATCTGGGAAGGGGGAACTAGCAGGGAAGGAGCATGGGGACGTTTTATCTTTCTCCCTGTTTAAAAGGAGGAATGTTGTACAATTGAAATGGGAAGGTGATGGAAACCCCCCACATAGGAGGGTGGTGGTGGATAAAATCCTGCAGATGGGGTTTAGGCCTGCGGATATCTTCGCCCTGATCAGTCCGGCAGGTTCCTATGAATATGATTTGTCCTTTATCCGTCCCGAGTCTTTGGACATATTTTGGGAGAAGTTTGAACACGTGTGTAGGGGCCTGCCGGACTGGAAAGGGCTCATCCCCAAACTTATTTCCCGCCAGCCCCTCATTAAGATGGTGACAATACTTGTGCGCAATGAATCCATACCCCAAGGGGATCTGACTGTATGGTTGAGGAGGTATGGGGACGTCCTGAGCCCCCTGAGAAAGATTTTGGACGATCGGGGAATATGGACAGGGGGATGGTCTGTGCAGCTGAAACTAAAGGTTATTGATAATGTTGTCCAACATCTGCCATCCTCAGCTTTCCTGGGGAGGGACAGGCTGACCATCTTCTACCCGGGCCAGCCAAAGCTCTGCAATAAATGTGGAGATAAAGGGCATCTTGCATCCTCCTGTCCAGTGATGAAGTGCTCTCTGTGTCAGGGTATAGGGCATTTGGCAAAGGATTGTAATATTATCAGGTGTAATCTGTGCAATGCAGTGGGACATCCTTATAGTCAGTGTCCTGAGGCAATGCACAACAAGCCGGAGCTCATGAGAGAGTTCTTCCGTCTGGACATGGAGGATGCACAGAGCTCATCAGCTGGAGGGCCTGTGATTCCATCGGAGTCTGTGCCCATACCCAATGTGTCTCCCCAGTCTGTGCCAATACCCAATGTGTCTCCCCAGTCTGTGCCAATACCCAATGTGTCTGTGTCTCCCCAGTCTGTGCCCATACCCAATGGGTCTGTGTCTCCCCAGTCTGTGGTTCCCCAGTCTGTGCCAGTACCCAATGTGTCTGTGTCCTCCCAGCCTGTATGTAAAGTTTCAGTTGCCAAGAATGTGTCCAATCCTTCTGTGTCCAATCCTTCTGTGTCCAATCCTTCTGTGTCTTCTAAAATTGCAGAGGCAGCAAGAGGTGCTGAGGCTGGTGCATCAGGTGTGGTGCCAGTCCCCCTCCCCCGACGCTGCAGGGTTCCTATTGCAGATCGTGGGGGCCAGAGGAGTGGGGAAAATAGTGGGGAGGCTGGTCTGGTGGTAGATAAGGGAAGGGAGAGTGGGGGGGAGGGGGTTGAAGGGGAGGGTAGGTGTGGGGAGGCTGGTTGTGGTTTATCCAAAGATGATATGGAGTGGTTGGAGGATAGGAGGAGGAGGGGCAAAAGAAGGAAAAAAAGGGGTTCAGTTCCCTTAAATCCTGTAGTTTTGCCTTTGGAAAATAAGTTTAAGGTCCTGTCGGATGATGATGATGATGAGTGGGACTCGTTCAGTTCAGCGTCCTCTATGGACGATGAGTGCCAGGGCGCAACAAAGCGTGCTGGTTCTCCAGGGAGAGGGAGTAGTCAGGCTAAGAAACGTCTACCTCAATTACCCTAATGGCAGTTCCCACTCCGTTAAAAGTGGCAACCATTAATGTTGCCAGCTTGAGATCAGTAAGCGCTCGTCATATGGCCTTATTTTTGCTCAGCGAGTTTGATGCTGACATTTTGTTTTTACAAGAGACCCATCTGAGTAGTCTGGCTGATATACATCTGGCAAAGAAGGAGTGGAGACGTGGTCCCTCATTTTGGTCTCTTGCGGCCGAGCCTTACAGCGGGGTTGCAGTCCTTTTTTCTGGTATGGTAACGTGCCGGCGGGTAATTGAGGTAGAGATTGGGAGATGCATGGTCTTGGACGTCTCTGTAAGGGGGCAGGACTTGCGCCTGATTAACATCTATGGTCCCCAGACGAAGTGGGACAGGAAATGCCTCTTTACAAAGATTAAGCCTTTTCTTTTTACGGCCCAGCAGGTTATCTTTGGAGGTGATTTTAACACCATTACTAGGTCTAAAGACAGGAGCGGTTTCAGAGATAAGCTGGGCTATGACACCCTTTTTCTCAATGCGATAGTTAGGGAAGCAGGTCTGGTAGATGCGCACATTAAGCGTTGCCCAGACAGCACGGGGTTCACTTTTCAGAGAGGTAGTAGTCAGAGTAGGATAGATAGGTTTTTTTTAAAGGGAGACTCTGCTTTTTCGGCACCTGTGTGCCGGGCAGTGGAGTTTTCTGACCACTGTATTCTGTCTGTGACTCTGAATGCCTCAGACATGCCACCTAGGGGGAGGGGTATCTGGAGATTGAATTCGGCCCTCCTGGAAGACGAGAGAGTAAGACAATCCTTTGAGGACTTTTTTCAAGCACAGGTAACGATCCTAGACTTTTGCAACAGCAAGTCAGAATGGTGGGAGCTTGTAAAACAGCGGACTGTTAGGCTTTTCAAGGCCATAGGAAGAAAGAAGCAGCAAGATAAGTATATCACCTACCAGCGTTTGCGGAGGAAACTTGACCGCCTTGTTTCGAATGGAGGAGATTCTGGGGCGATCTCTGAGGTGAAGCTCCTCCTTAGGAGACATGAATATGACCGGCACGCCTCTTTGGTTCAGGAGAGGGATTACGGGAAATACCATTCGCCTGACCCTTACCAGAACTGTAAACAGAGCGTAGCAGTTAAGACGGTCCATGGCCTGAAGGACAGTACGGGCTCTCTGACGAAGTCTAGGTCAGGGATCCTGGAGGTTGTCAGGTCATACTATGCCGATCTCCTGGGAGGAAGGAACCTTGATCGGACAAGGATGTTGGGTTTTTTGGACTCTACACCAGGACTGGAAAGTAATGTTCCTTTGATGAATTTGACAGATGAAATCACTGCAGATGAGGTAGTCCAGGCTATTGATAAACTGGCCATCAAGAAAACGCCAGGGCCAGATGGGTTGACAGCTGAGTTTTATAAATGTTTTAAGACGATCCTGGCTCCCTACCTTGCGGAGGTTTTTAATGGCTGTTTGCAGGAGGGTTCTCTCCCTCCCTCCATGAGGCAATCTGCAGTGATCCTTCTGTCAAAGGGTAAAGATCCTTCGATTATTGAGAATTGGCGCCCCATTAGCCTTCTTAATGTCGATAGAAAGATACTGGCAAAGATTTTTTTCTGGCGATTATCACCAGTGGCAGGCAGTTTGTTATCCCACCACCAGCACTGTTCGGTCCAAGGTAGAAGCACTTTCTCAGCAGTGTTAGCCGTCCGGGAGGCCTTGGAGCGTTGTAGGGCTGCTGGTTGGGGTAAATTTTTGCTGACATTGGATCAGGCTAAGGCCTTTGATCGGGTTAATCATGAGTACTTATGGCTCCTTCTTGGCAGATATGGCCTGGAGGGGGGTTTCATTGATTGGCTTAAGATCTTGTACAAAGGGGCTGAAAGCTTTCCGCTAGTTAATGGTTGGGTCGGGCAGCCCTTTGTGGTTGGCTCGGGTGTGCGTCAGGGGTGCCCATTGAGTCCTCTGTTATATGCATTTGCAATTGACCCCTTCATCAGAAGGCTGGAGAATGGGCCATTGTGTGGGGTACCTTTGGGCATCGCTGGTGAGCCTCCTTTGAAGGTTGTGGCCTATGCTGATGATGTTTCTGTTTTTGTCTCTGGGACTGGGGAGGCGCAGGAGGTGGTCTCAGTGATAACACGGTATTCAGAGGCATCAGGTTCAAAGGTCAACCAGGACAAGTGTGAAGCTTTCTGGATGGGTGTGGAAGGTGAGAGCTTTGTTCTCCCGGATGACTTCCCGGAGCCCCAGCAAAAAATTAGAGTTCTAGGCATTGAATTTGGCCCAGGTGACTATGGTCATGCAAATTGGGTGAACAGGCTGGAGAATGCCGATGCCAAGGTGGCAAGCTGGAAAGGTTGGCAGCTTTCCTTGAGGGAAAAGGTTGATCTGATCAAGACTTACCTGATTCCGATTTTTCTATATGTCAGTTTTGTTTGCGTTTTGCCAGCTTCTCTCTATACCAGGGTCTATACTTGTTTCTTCCAGCTGTTATGGGGGAACAGAATAAACCTTGTCAAAAGGAATGTGACTTACCTTTCTAGGCGGGAGGGTGGTCTAGGGATGATCAACCCTGTAGTCTTTTTCTCTCTGATGTTTGTGAAGTACAATCTTGGTAACATGTTGGCAGAGAGACCGCCTGGGTGGGTTGGTATTTTCCAGTCCTGGTTTAGGCCCTTTCTGCGAGACTGGGAAAATGGTGGGCCAGTGAAAAGCCTGAGGGTCAAGCATGATAAGCTCCCGGCTTATGTTGCCCCGTGTTTGAAAATGCTTCGGCAGTGGCAAGTAACGGCAGGGGAAGTCAGATCTCTTCCAAGGAAACTTCTTGAGAAGCGGATCATGAGCTCTGTTTTTTGCGAGCCACTGGCCCTGAGGGATTGCCCAAGCCTGGTTTTGGGGGTGGGTTTGCGGTTGATTAATTTGGAGAGAATCCCAATGAAGTTTAGGGATCAGGCTTGGCTTGCCTTTCATGGAAAACTATATGTGAAGGGCAACTTGAAGTTTCTTTCCATGAGTGATCGGGGCTGCCCGAGAGTGGAGTGTGGAGGAGTGGTGGAGTCCATGGATCACTTTCTACTTCAGTGCCCTTTTAATATAGAGGTGTACAAGAGGGTGGGGAGGGCTCTGAGTATACCCTTCCTCCCCCATATGAGTTATGCAGAGTGGGTGTATGGGGCTTTCCAGACTCGTCGGGATTATGATTTGGAAACACTTTTTTTAGTTAGTTTAGTAGTCCGTTATTTCACGTGGAGCGCACGGTGTCAGGTATCCTTACGGGGTAAAATCCTCCCTGTGGAAGTGGTGGTGGAGAACATTCTGGGTGAGGTTGGGAAGATTCGGGGTCTTGAGAAAGACAGGTGGCAGCAGGAGGCCTGGATAAAGGCGTGGAGGAATATCAGGGCTCTGTAGCTGCTGCCTGTTGATCTCGGGGTGTGCGGCTTTCTTTGTATTCTTCTTTCACTCCCTTAGATTTTCAGATCCAATATAATTTTGATAAAAGGCTACATGCATGGTGACGGTGATGTTCCTTAGTCTGGCTCTCCCGTAGGTATTATGTTGTGTGCAATTTGTTTTGCACTGTTTATTTTGTTCTTGTTCTTTCTGGTTTGTATAATTGTATTCAATTATTTTGTAAATATGTTTTATTTATTTATTATGTTTTTATTGTATATAAGTTGTTGTTTGTAAGATTTTCAATAAACAAAATTAACCCCTCATAATGGGCACAGCGGGTGTACAGACCCGGGAACTCAGCACAGGGATGGTGGGAACCCCTCATAATGGGCACAGCGGGTGTACAGACCCGGGAACTCAGCACAGGGATGGTGGGAACCCCTCATAATGGGCACAGCGGGTGTACAGACCCAGGAACTCAGCACAGGGATGGTGGGAACCCCTCATAATGGGCACAGCGGGTGTACAGACCCGGGAACTCAGCACAGGGATGGTGGGAACCCCTCATAATAGGCACAGTGGATGTACAGACCCGGGAACTCAGCACAGGGATGGTGGGAACCCCTCATAATGGGCACAGCGGGTGTACAGACCCGGAAACTCAGCACAGGGATGGTGGGACCCCTCATAATGGGCACAGAAGGTGTACAGACCTGGGAACTCAGCACAGGGATGGTGGGAACCCCTCATAATGGGCACAGCGGGTGTACAGACCCGGGAACTCAGCACAGGGGTGGTGGGAACCCCTCATAATGGGCACAGCGGGTGTACAGACCTGGGAACTCAGCACAGGGATGGTGGGAACCCCTCATAATGGGCACAGCGGGAGTACAGACCCGGGAACTCAGCACAGGGATGGTGGGAACCCCTCATAATGGGCACAGCGGGTGTACAGACCCAGGAACTCAGCACAGGGATGGTGGGAACCCATCATAATGGGCACAGCGGGTGTACAGACCCGGGAACTCAGCACAGGGATGGTGGGAACCCCTCATAATGGGCACAGCGGTGTACAGACCCGGGAACTCAGCACAGGGATGGTGGAACCCCTCATAATGGGCACAGAAGGTGTACAGACCTGGGAACTCAGCACAGGGATGGTGAGAACCCCTCATAATGGGCACAGCGGGTGTACAAACCCGGGAACTCAGCACAGGGATGGTGGAACCCATCATAATGGGCACAGCGGGTGTACAGACCCGGGAACTCAGCACAGGGATGGTGAGAACCCCTCATAATGGGCACAGCGGGTGTACAAACCCGGGAACTCAGCACAGGGATGGTGGGAACCCCTCATAATGGCCACAGCGGGTGTACAGACCCCGGGAACTCAGCACAGAGATGGTGGGAACCCCTCATAATGGGCACAGCGGGTGTACAGACCCGGGAACTCAGCACAGGGATGGTGGGAACCCCTCATAATGGGCACAGCGGTGTACAGACCCGGGAACTCAGCACAGGGATGGTGGAACCCATCATAATGGGCACAGCGGGTGTACAGACCCGGGAACTCAGCACAGGGATGGTGAGAACCCCTCATAATGGGCACAGCGGGTGTACAAACCCGGGAACTCAGCACAGGGATGGTGGGAACCCCTCATAATGGCCACAGCGGGTGTACAGACCCCGGGAACTCGGCACAGGGATGGTGGGAAACTGCCATTCCTCTCCTTGACAGCGAGGTGAGAGGTTGCTAGTTCCTTTGCTCCTGTGCTTCCAGAGACCAGGGGCTAGAGTTACTCCTCTGCCCCAGGAAGGATGCTGGATCCTGGGGAGGACCCTGGCGGGGGCCCCCTGGATAGGCCTCAACCTGCGGAAGATTCTGGGCCTGGCCCAAGGAAGGATGAATCTCTGTCTTCCTTTAGACGGAGGATTGTGGAAACGCTGAAGCGGATTGAGAAGGAAGAGGAGAAGTTGGGAGCTTTGAAAGCTGAATTTAAAAAGAAGAAGCAGATTTGTGCCAAAGTCTTCAGTAAGAAGAGACCGGCTCTGAGGCCTGAATTGAAGGACCTGGAACAAGCTCTGCGGAAGCAGAAAGAATTGGTGAGTTCTCTGAAGGAGAATAGTGGAGCTTTTAAAGAAAAATATAAAAACGAGGAGCGATTTAATCAACTGAGGAAAGGAGCTTCTTCCTGCATGGAGAGCGAGGAGATGGAAGCAGAGAGTGAGAAAGTGGGCCCGGAGGATGAGCCCAGCTCTTCAACATCTCAGACATCTGCTGAACCCTCAATGGCGGAGGCCTCTGTCCCCTTCCCTCCCCAGCAATGTGGAACATCCCAGCAGGAGGATGAAGGTTCTAACATGTTGGATCTGATCAGCAAACTGGAGGCCAGTCCAGATTCAGCTCCCCAGGAAGGTGAGGAGAAGATGGACACCGTTCCTATTCCTGTGGAGAGAGCAGGTGCAGGTACTGTGTGTGTGCAGGATGGTGGGATCTTTAATAACAATGGGCCTGCTGAGGGTTGTGGTACTGCAGACAGTCAGCCCAGACCCATAGACAATATACAGCAAGCAAATACATCTGCTAATAACTGTCAGCTTCAGTCTGCAGAGAGGTCCATGGACAATACAGTGACTTTGCCTGGACCAGGCACAGCGGCTGTTCCTGTGAATGGTGGAGGAGATGCTGGGAGCAGTAGTACTACAGCTCTCCAGGAGTCTGCAGCAGCCAAGACTGTGATATCTCCCAGGATTGCAGCTGAGTGTTCGGGGGAGGGGGTGGGTCCTGCTAATCAGAAGACTGCTATCCCAGCTGATTCACACTCTCTGCCAGCAGGTCTGAATGTATCTGAGGACAAGACTGCAAATGCTGGAAGAAAAACTTATGCTGGTGTTGCTGCCACAGGATCTGGGAAGGGGGAACAAGCAGGGAGGGAACATGGGGACTTTCTATCTTTCTCCCTGTTTAAAAGGAGGAATGTTGTACAATTGAAATGGGAAGGTGATGGAAACCCCCCACATAGGAGGGTGGTGGTGGATAAAATTCTGCAGATGGGGTTTAGGCCTGCGGATATCTTCGCCCTGATCAGTCCGGCAGGTTCCTATGAATATGATTTGTCCTTTATCCGTCCCGAGTCTCTGGACATATTTTGGGAGAAGTTTGAACACGTGTGTAGGGGCCTGCCGGACTGGAAAGGGCTCATCCCCAAACTTATTTCCCGCCAGCCCCTCATTAAGATGGTGACAATTCTTGTGCGCAATGAATCCATACCACAAGGGGATCTGACTGTATGGTTGAGGAGGTATGGGGATGTCCTGAGCCCCCTGAGAAAGATTTTGGACGATCGGGGAATATGGACAGGGGGATGGTCTGTGCAGCTGAAACTAAAGGTTATTGACAATGTTGTCCAACATCTGCCATCCTCAGCTTTCCTGGGGAGGGACAGGCTGACCATCTTCTACCCGGGCCAGCCAAAGCTCTGCAATAAATGTGGAGATAAAGGGCATCTTGCATCCTCCTGTCCAGTAATGAAGTGCTCCCTGTGTCAGGGTATAGGACATTTGGCAAAGGATTGTAATATTATAAGGTGTAATCTGTGCAATGCAGTGGGACATCCTTATAGTCAGTGTCCTGAGGCAATGCACAATAAGCCTGAGCTCATGAGGGAGTTTTTCCGTCCGGACATGGAGGATGCGCAGAGCTCATCAGCTGGAGGGCCTGTGATCCCATCTGAGTCTGTGCCAATACCCAATGTGTCTCCCCAGTCTGTGCCAATACCCAATGTGTCTCCCCAGTCTGTGCCAATACCCAATGTGTCTCCCCAGTCTGTGCCAATACCCAATGTGTCTCTCCAGTCTGTGCCCATACCCAATGGGTCTGTGTCTCCCCAGTCTGTGCCCATACCCAATGGGTCTGTGTCTCCCCAGTCTGTGCCCATACCCAATGGGTCTGTGTCTCCCCAGTCTGTGCCAGTACCCAATGTGCCTGTGTCCTCCCAGCCTGTATGTAAAGTTTCAGTTGCCAAGAATGTGTCCAATCCTTCTGTGTCTTATCCTTCTGTGTCTTCTAAAATTGCAGAGGCAGCAAGAGGTGCTGAGGCTGGTGCATCAGGTGTGGTGCCAGTCCCCCTCCCCCGACGCTGCAGGGTTCCTATTGCAGATCGTGGGGGCCAGAGGAGTGGGGAAAATAGTGGGGAGGCTGGCCTGGTGGTAGATAAGGGAAGGGAGAGTGGGGGGGAGGGGGTTGAAGGGGAGGATAGGTGTGGGGAGGCTGGTTGTGGTTTATCCAAAGATGATATGGAGTGGTTGGAGGATAGGAGGAGGAGGGGCAAAATAAGGAAAAAAAGGGGTTCAGTTCCCTTCAATCCTGAAGTTTTGCCTTTGAAAAATAAGTTTAAGGTCCTGTCGGACGATGATGATGATTGGGACTCGTTCAGTTCAGCGTCCTCCATGGACGATGAGTGCCAGGGCGCAACAAAGCGTGCTGGTTCTCCAGGCAGAGGGAGTAGTCAGGCTAAGAAACGTCTGCCTCAATTACCCTAATGGCAGTTCCCACTCCGTTAAAAGTGGCAACCATTAATGTTGCCAGTTTGAGATCAGTAAGTGCTCGTCATATGGCCTTATTTTTGCTCAGCGAGTTTGATGCTGACATTTTGTTTTTACAAGAGACCCATCTGAGTAGTCTGGCCGATATACATCTGGCAAAGAAGGAGTGGAGACGTGGTCCCTCATTTTGGTCTCTTGCGGCCGAGCCTTACAGCGGGGTTGCAGTCCTTTTTTCTGGTATGGTAACGTGCCGGCGGGTAATTGAGGTAGAGATTGGGAGATGCATGGTCTTGGACGTCTCTGTAAGGGGGCAGGACTTGCGCCTGATTAACATCTATGGTCCCCAGACAAAGTGGGGCAGGAAATGCCTCCTTACAAAGATTAAGCCTTTTCTTTTTACGGCCCAGCAGGTTATCTTTGGAGGTGATTTCAACACCATTACTAGGTCTAAAGACAGGAGAGGTTTCAGAGATAAGCTGGGCTATGACACCCTTTTTCTCAATGCGATAGTTAGGGAAGCAGGTCTGGTAGATGCGCACATTAAGCGTTGCCCAGACAGCACGGGGTTCACTTTTCAGAGAGGTAGTAGTCAGAGTAGGATAGATAGGTTTTTTTTAAAGGGAGACTCTGCTTTTTCGGCCCCTGTGTGTCGGGCAGTGGAGTTTTCTGACCACTGTATTCTGTCTGTGACTCTGAATGCCTCAGACATGCCACCTAGGGGGAGGGGTATCTGGAGATTGAATTCGGCCCTCCTGGAAGACGAGAGAGTAAGACAATCCTTTGAGGATTTTTTTCAAGCACAGGTAACGATCCTAGACTTTTGCAACAGCAAGTCAGAATGGTGGGAGCTTGTAAAACAGCGGACTGTTAGGCTTTTCAAGGCCATAGGAAGAAAGAAGCAGCAAGATAAGTATATCACCTACCAGCGTTTGCGGAGGAAACTTGACCGCCTTGTTTCGAATGGAGGAGATTCTGGGGCGATCTCTGAGGTGAAGCTCCTCCTTAGGAGACATGAATATGACCGGCACGCCTCTTTGGTTCAGGAGAGGGATTACGGGAAATACCATTCACCTGACCCTTACCAGAACTGTAAACAGAGCGTAGCAGTTAAGACGGTCCATGGCCTGAAGGACAGTACGGGCTCCCTGACGAAGTCTAGGTCAGGGATCCTGGAGGTGGTCAGGTCATACTATGCAGATCTCCTGGGAGGAAGGAACCTTGATCGGACAAGGATGTTGGGTTTTTTGGACTCTACACCAGGACTGGAGAGTAATGTTCCTTTGATGAATTTGACAGATGAAATCACTGCAGATGAGGTAGTCCAGGCTATTGATAAACTGGCCATCAAGAAAACGCCAGGGCCAGATGGGTTGACAGCTGAGTTTTATAAATGTTTTAAGACGATCCTGGCTCCCTACCTTGCGGAGGTTTTTAATAGCTGTTTGCAGGAGGGTTCTCTCCCTCCCTCCATGAGGCAATCTGCAGTGATCCTTCTGTCAAAGGGTAAAGATCCTTCGATGATTGAGAATTGGCGCCCCATTAGCCTTCTTAATGTCGATAGAAAGATACTGGCAAAGATTTTTTTCTGGCGATTTTCGCCAGTGGCAGGCAGTTTGTTATCCCACCACCAGCACTGTTCGGTCCAAGGTAGAAGCACTTTCTCAGCAGTGTTAGCCGTCCGGGAGGCCTTGGAGCGTTGTAGGGCTGCTGGTTGGGGTAAATTTTTGCTGACATTGGATCAGGCTAAGGCCTTTGATCGGGTTAATCATGAGTACTTATGGCTGCTTCTTGGCAGATATGGCCTGGAGGGGGGTTTCATTGATTGGCTTAAGATTTTGTACAAAGGGGCTGAAAGCTTTCCGCTAGTTAATGGTTGGGTCGGGCAACCCTTTGTGGTCGGCTCGGGTGTGCGTCAGGGGTGCCCATTGAGTCCTCTGTTATATGCATTTGCAATTGACCCCTTCATCAGAAGGCTGGAGAATGGGCCATTGTGTGGAGTACCTTTGGGCATCGCTGGTGAGCCTCCTTTGAAAGTTGTGGCCTATGCTGATGATGTTTCTGTTTTTGTCTCTGGGACTGGAGAGGCGCAGGAGGTGGTCTCAGTGATAACGCAGTATTCAGAGGCATCAGGTTCAAAGGTCAACCAGGACAAGTGTGAAGCTTTCTGGATGGGCGTGGAAGGTGAGAGCTTTGTTCTCCCGGATGACTTCCCGGAGCCCCAGCAAAAAATTAGAGTTCTAGGCATTGAATTTGGCCCAGGTGACTATGGTCATGCAAATTGGGTGAACAGGCTGGAGAATGCCGATGCCAAGGTGGCAAGCTGGAAAGGTTGGCAGCTTTCCTTGAGGGAAAAGGTTGATCTGATCAAGACTTACCTGATTCCGATTTTTCTATATGTCAGTTTTGTTTGCGTTTTGCCAGCTTCTCTCTATACCAGGGTCTATACTTGTTTCTTCCAGCTGTTATGGGGGAACAGAATAAACCTTGTCAAAAGGAATGTGACTTACCTTTCTAGGCGGGAGGGTGGTCTAGGGATGATCAACCCTGTAGTCTTTTTCTCTCTGATGTTTGTGAAGTACAATCTTGGTAACATGTTGGCAGAGAGACCGCCTGGGTGGGTTGGTATTTTCCAGTCCTGGTTTAGGCCCTTTCTGCGAGACTGGGAAAATGGTGGGCCAGTGAAGAGCCTGAGGGTCAAGCATGATAAGCTCCCGGCTTATGTTGCCCCGTGTTTGAAAATGCTTCGGCAGTGGCAAGTAACAGCAGGAGAAGTCAGATCTCTTCCAAGGAAACTTCTTGAGAAGCGGATCATGAGCTCTGTTTTTTGCGAGCCACTGGCCTTGAGGGATTGCCCAAGCCTGGTTTTGGGGGTGGGTTTGCGGTTGATTAATTTGGAGAGAATCCCAATGAAGTTTAGGGATCAGGCTTGGCTTGCCTTTCATGGAAAACTATATGTGAAGGGCAACTTGAAGTTTCTTTCCATGAGTGATCGGGGCTGCCCGAGAGTGGAGTGTGGAGGAGTGGTGGAGTCCATGGATCACTTTCTACTTCAGTGCCCTTTTAATATAGAGGTGTACAAGAGGGTGGGGAGGGCTCTGAGTATACCCTTCCTCCCCCATATGAGTTATGCAGAGTGGGTGTATGGGGCTTTCCAGACTCGTCGGGATTATGATTTGGAAACACTTTTTTTAGTTAGTTTAGTAGTCCGTTATTTCACGTGGAGTGCACGGTGTCAGGTATCCTTACGGGGTAAAATCCTCCCTGTGGAAGTGGTGATGCAGAACATTCTGGGTGAGGTTGGGAAGATTCGGGGTCTTGAGAAAGACAGGTGGCAGCAGGAGGCCTGGATAAAGGCGTGGAGGAATATCAGGGCTCTGTAGCTGCTGCCTGTTGATCTCGGGGTGTGCGGCTTTCTTTGTATTCTTCTTTCACTCCCTTAGATTTTCAGATCAAATACAATTTTGATAAAAGGCTCCATGCATGGTGACGGTGATGTTCCTTAGTCTGGCTCTCCCATAGGGATTATGTAATGCGCAATCTGTTTTTGCACTGTTTATTTTGTTCTTGTTCTTTCTGGTCTGTATAATGATATTCAATTATTTTGTAAATATGTTTTTATTTATTTATTATGGTTTTATTGTATATAAGTTGTTGTTTGTAAGATTTTCAATAAAACAAAATTAACCCCTCATAATGGGCACAGTGGATGTACAGACCTGGGAACTCAGCACAGGGATGGTGGGAACCCCTCATAATGGGCACAGCGGGTGTACAGACCCGGGAACTCAGCACAGGGATGGTGGGAACCCCTCATAATGGGCACAGCGGGTGTACAGACCCGGGAACTCAGCACAGGGATGGTGGGACCCCTCATAATGGGCACAGCGGTGTACAGACCCGGGAACTCAGCACAGGGATGGTGGGAACCCCTCATAATGGGCACAGCGGTGTACAGACCCGGGAACTCAGCACAGGGATGGTGGAACCCCTCATAATGGGCACAGAAGGTGTACAGACCTGGGAACTCAGCACAGGGGTGGTGGGAACCCCTCATAATGGGCACAGTGGATGTACAGACCCGGGAACTCAGCACAGGGGTGGTGGGAACCCCTCATAATGGGCACAGCAGGTGTACAGACCTAGGAACTCAGCACAGGGATGGTGAGAACCCCTCATAATGGGCACAGCGGGTGTACAGACCCCGGGAACTCAGCACAGAGATGGTGGGACCCCTCATAATGAGCACAGAAGGTGTACAGACCTGGGAACTCACCACAGGGATGGTGGGAACCCCTCATAATGGGCACAGCGGGAGTACAGACCCGGGAACTCAGCACAGGGATGGTGGGAACCCCTCATAATGGGCACAGCGGGTGTACAGACCCGGGAACTCAGCACAGGGATGGTGGAACCCCTCATAATTGGCACAGAAGGTGTACAGACCTGGGAACTCAGCACAGGGATGGTGGGGACCCCTCATAATGGGCACAGCGGGTGTACAGACCTGGGAACTCAGCACAGGGATGGTGGAACCCCTCATAATTGGCACAGAAGGTGTACAGACCTGGGAACTCAGCACAAGGATGGTGGGAACCCCTCATAATGGGCACAGCGGGTGTACAGACCTGGGAACTCAGCACAGGGATGGTGGGAACCCCTCATAATGGGCACAGCGGGTGTACAGACCCGGGAACTCAGCACAGGGATGGTGGAACCCCTCATAATTGGCACAGAAGGTGTACAGACCTGGGAACTCAGCACAGGGATGGTGGGAACCCCTCATAATGGGCACAGCGGGTGTACAGACCCGGGAACTCAGCACAGGGATGGTGGGAACCCCTCATAATTGGCACAGAAGGTGTACAGACCTGGGAACTCAGCACAGGGATGGTGGGAACCCCTCATAATGGGCACAGCGGGTATACAGACCCGGGAACTCAGCACAGGGATGGTGGGAACTCCTCATAATGGGTACAGCGGGTGTACAGACCCAGGAACTCAGCACAGGGATGGTGGGAACCCCTCATAATGGGCACAGCGGGGGTACAGACCCGGGAACTCAGCACAGGGATGGTGGGAACCCCTCATAATGGGCACAGCGGGTGTACAGACCCGGGAACTCAGCACAGGGATGCTGGGAACCCCTCATAATGGGCACAGCGGGTGTACAGATCCGGGAACTCAGCACAGGGATGGTGGGAACCCGTCATAATGGGCACAGCGGGGGTACAGACCCGGGAACTCAGCACAGGGATGGTGGGAACCCCTCATAATGGGCACAGCGGGTGTACAGACCCGGGAACTCAGCACAGGGATGGTGGGAACCCCTCATAATGGGCACAGCGGGTGTACAGACCTGGGAACTCAGCACAGGGATGGTGGGAACCCCTCATAATGGGCACAGCGGGTGTACAGACCCGGGAACTCAGCACAGGGATGGTGGGAACCCCTCATAATGGGCACAGCGGGTGTACAGACCTGGGAACTCAGCACAGGGATGGTGGGAACCCCTCATAATGGGCACAGCGGGTGTACAGACCCCGGAACTCAGCACAGGGATGGTGGGAACCCCTCATAATGGGCACAGCGGGTGTACAGACCTGGGAACTCAGCACAGGGATGGTGGGAACCCCTCATAATGGGCACAGCGGGTGTACAGACCTGGGAACTCAGCACAGGGATGGTGGGAACCCCTCATAATGGGCACAGCGGGTGTACAGACCCGGGAACTCAGCACAGGGATGGTGGGAACCCCTCATAATGGGCACAGCGGGTGTACAGACCTGGGAACTCAGCACAGGGATGGTGGGAACCCCTCATAATGGGCACAGTGGATGTACAGACCCGGGAACTCAGCACAGGGGTGGTGGGAACCCCTCATAATGGGCACAGCAGGTGTACAGACCTAGGAACTCAGCACAGGGATGGTGGGAACCCCTCATAATGGGCACAGCGGGTGTACAGACCCGGGAACTCAGCACAGGGATGGTGGAAACCCCTCATAATGGGCACAGCGGGTGTACAGACCCGGGAACTCAGAACAGGGATGGTGGGAACCTCTCATAATGTGCACAGCGGGTGTACAGACCCAGGAACTCAGTACAGGGATGGTGGGAAACTGCCATTCCTCTCCTTGACAGTGAGGTGAGAGGTTGCTAGTTCCTTTGCTCCTGTGCTTCCAGAGACCAGGGGCTAGAGTTACTCCTCTGCCCCAGGAGGGATGCTGGATCCTGGGGAGGACCCCGGCGGGGGTCCCCTGGCTAGGCCTGTGGAAGATTCTGGGCCTTGCCAAAGGAGTGAGGAGTCCCTGCCTGCCGTTAGACAGAGGATTGTTGGGAAGCTGAAGCAGATTGAGGAAGAAGAGGAGAGATTGTTGATGTTGATGACTGAATTTCGGAAGAAAAAGCAAGTTTGTGCCAAATTGTACAGCAAGAGGAGGTCAGCTCTGAGGCCTGAGTTGAAGGACTTGGAGCAAGCTGTTAAGAGGCAGAAGGAGCTGGTGAGCTCTCTGAAGGAGAACAGTGGCATTTTTAAAGAGAAATATAAGAATGAGGAGCGATTTAATCGCATGAGGAGAAGAGCCGCGTCCTGCATGGAAGGTGATCCAACCTGTGAGGAGATGCAAGTAAAGTCGGAGTCAGCAGAGAGTGAGAAAGTGGGCCCGGAGGATGAGCCCAGTGTTTCAACACCTCAGACACCTGCTGAGCCCTCAATGGCGGAGGCCTCTGTCCCCTTCCCTCCCCAGCAATGTGGAACATCTGAGCCGGAGGATGAAGGTTCTGACATGTTGGATGTGATCAATAAACTAGAGGCCAGTCCAGATTCAGCTCCCCAGGAAGGTGAGGAGAAGATGGACACCATTCCTAGTCCTGTGGAAGAAAGACCTGTGGAGAGAGCAGGTGCAGGTACAATGTGTGTGCAGGATGGTGGGATCTTTAATAACAATGGGCCTGCTGAGGGTTGTAGTGCTACAGACAGTCAGCCCAGACCCATAGACAATGTACTGCAAGCAATAAATAACTGTCAGCTTCAGTCTGCAGAGAGGTCCATGGACAATACAGAGACTTTGCCTGGACCAGGCACAGCGGCTGTTCCTGTGAATGGTGGAGGAGATGCTGGGAGCAGTAGTACTACAACTCTCCAGGAGTCTACAGCAGCCAAGACTGTGATGGCTCCCAGGATTGAAGCTGAGTGTTCGGGGGAGGGGGTGGGTCCTGCTAATCAGAAGACTGCTATCCCAGCTGATTCAGACTCTCTGCCAGCAGGTTTGAATGTATCTGAGGACAAGACTGCAAAAGCTGGAAGAAAAACTTATGCTGGTGTTGCTGCCACAAGTTCTGGGAAGGGGGAACAAGCAGGGAGGGAGCATGGGGATGTTCTATCTTCCTCCCTGTTTAAAAGGAGGAATGTTGTACAATTGAAATGGGAAGGTGATGGAAACCCCCCACATAGGAGGACAGTGGTGGATAAAATCCTGCAGATGGGGTTTAGGCCTGCGGATATCTTCGCCCTGATCAGTCCGGCAGGTTCCTATGAATATGATTTGTCCTTTATCCGTCCCGAGTCTCTGGACATATTTTGGGAGAAGTTTGAACACGTGTGTAGGGGCCTGCCGGACTGGAAAGGGCTCATCCCCAAACTTGTTTCACGCCAGCCCCTCATTAAAATGGTGACAATACTTGTGCGCAATGAATCCATACCACAAGGGGATCTGACTGTATGGTTGAGGAGGTATGGGGACGTCCTGAGCCCCCTAAGAAAGATTTTGGACGATCGGGGAATATGGACAGGGGGATGGTCTGTGCAGCTGAAATTAAAAGTCATTGATAATGTTGTGCAGCATCTGCCATCCTCAGCTTTCCTGGGGAGGGACAGGCTGACCATCTTCTACCCGGGCCAGCCAAAGCTCTGCAATAAATGTGGAGATAAAGGGCATCTTGCATCCTCCTGTCCAGTGATGAAGTGCTCTCTGTGTCAGGGTATAGGACATTTGGCAAAGGACTGTAATATTATCAGGTGTAATCTGTGCAATGCAGTGGGACATCCTTATAGTCAGTGTCCTGAGGCAATGCACAACAAGCCGGAGCTCATGAGAGAGTTCTTCCGTCTGGACATGGAGGATGCACAGAGCTCATCAGCTGGAGGGCCTGTGATCCCATCTGAGTCTGTGCCAATACCCAATGTGTCTCCCCAGTCTGTGCCAATACCCAATGTGTCTGTGTCTCCCCAGTCTGTGCCCATACCCAATGTGTCTGTGTCTCCCCAGTCTGTGCCAATACCCAATGTGTCTGCGTCTCCCCAGTCTGTGCCAATACCCAATGTGTCTCCCCAGTCTGTGCCCATACCCAATGTGTCTGTGTCTCCCCAGTCTGTGGGTAAGGTTTCAGTTGCCAAGAATGTGTCCAATCCTTCTGTGTCTTATCCTTCTGTGTCTTCTAAAATTGCAGAGGCAGCAAGAGGTGCTGAGGCTGGTGCATTAAGTGCGGTGCCAGTCCCCCTCCCCCGACGCTGCAGGGTCTCTGTTAAGGGTCATGGGGTGCAGAGGAGTGGGGTGGATGGTGAAGAGGCTGGCCTGGTGGTAGATAAGGGAAGGGAGAGTGGGGGGGAGGATAGGTGTGGGGAGGTTGTTGACTCTGATTTGTCCAAGGATGATATGGAGTGGTTGGAGGATAAAAGGAAGAGGGGCAAAAGGAAGGGGAAGAAAAGAGGTGCAGTTACCTTAAGTCCTGAGGTTTTGCATGTAGAAAATAAGTTTGGGGTCCTGTCAGATGATGATGATGATGATTGGGACTCGTTCAGTTCAGCGTCCTCCATGGATGATGAGTGTCAGGGTGCAACGAAGCGTGCTGGTTCTCCCGGCAGAGGGAGTAGTCGGGCTAAGAAACGTCTGCCCCGACTACCCTAATGGCAGTTCCCACTCCGTTTCTATAGAAGGTTCCATGCATGGTGATGGTGATGTTCCTTAGTCTGGCTCTCCCGTAGGGATTATGTTGTATGCTTTTTGGTTTGCACCATTTATTATGTTCTTGTTTTGTATAGTCATATTCAATTATTTTGTAAATATGTTTTATTTATTTATTATGGTTTTATTGTATATAAGTTGTTGTTTGTAAGATTTTCAATAAACAAAATTAACCCCTCATAATGGGCACAGCGGGTGTACAGACCCGGGAACTCAGCACAGGGATGGTGGGAACCCCTCATAATGGGCACAGCGGGTGTACAGACCTGGGAACTCAGCACAGGGATGGTGGGAACCCCTCATAATGGGCACAGTGGATGTACAGACCCGGGAACTCAGCACAGGGGTGGTGGGAACCCCTCATAATGGGCACAGCAGGTGTACAGACCTAGGAACTCAGCACAGGGATGGTGGGAACCCCTCATAATGGGCACAGCGGGTGTACAGACCCGGGAACTCAGCACAGGGATGGTGGGAACCCCTCATAATGGGCACAGCGGGTGTACAGACCCGGGAACTCAGCACAGGGATGGTGGGAACCCCTCATAATGGGCACAGCGGGTGTACAGACCCAGGAACTCAGCACAGGGATGGTGGGAACCCCTCATAATGGGCACAGCGGGTGTACAGACCCAGGAACTCAGCACAGGGATGGTGGGAACCCATCATAATGGGCACAGCGGGTGTACAGACCCGGGAACTCAGCACAGGGATGGTGGGAACCCCTCATAATGGGCACAGCGGTGTACAGACCCGGGAACTCAGCACAGGGATGGTGGAACCCCTCATAATGGGCACAGAAGGTGTACAGACCCGGGAACTCAGCACAGGGATGGTGGGAACCCCTCATAATGGGCACAGCGGGAGTACAGACCCGGGAACTCAGCACAGGGATGGTGGGAACCCCTCATAATGGGCACAGCGGGTGTACAGACCCAGGAACTCAGCACAGGGATGGTGGGAACCCATCATAATGGGCACAGCGGGTGTACAGACCCGGGAACTCAGCACAGAGATGGTGGGAACCCCTCATAATGGGCACAGCGGGAGTACAGACCCGGGAACTCAGCACAGGGATGGTGAGAACCCCTCATAATGGGCACAGCGGGTGTACAGACCTGGGAACTCAGCACAGGGATGGTGGGAACCCCTCATAATGGGCACAGCGGGTGTACAGACCCAGGAACTCAGCACAGAGATGGTGGGACCCCTCATAATGGGCACAGCGGGTGTACAGACCAAGGAACTCAGCACAGGGATGGTGGGAACCCCTCATAATGGGCACAGCGGGTGTACAGACCCGGGAACTCAGCACAGGGATGGTGGGAACCCCTCATAATGGGCACAGTGGGTGTACAGACCAAGGAACTCAGCACAGGGATGGTGGGAACCCCTCATAATGGGCACAGCGGGTGTACAGACCCAGGAACTCAGCACAGGGATGGTGGGAACCCCTCATAATGGGCACAGCGGGTGTACAGACCCGGGAACTCGGCACAGGGATGGTGGGAACCCCTCATAATGGGCACAGCGGGTGTACAGACCCGGGAACTCAGCACAGGGATGGTGGGAACCCCTCATAATGGGCACAGCGGGTGTACAGACCCGGGAACTCAGCACAGGGATGGTGGGAACCCCTCATAATGGGCACAGCGGGTGTACAGACCCGGGAACTCAGCACAGGGATGGTGGGAACCCCTCATAATGGGCACAGTGGATGTACAGACCCGGGAACTCAGCACAGGGATGGTGGGAACCCCTCATAATGGGCACAGCGGGTGTACAGACCCGGGAACTCAGCACAGGGATGGTGGGACCCCTCATAATGGGCACAGAAGGTGTACAGACCTGGGAACTCAGCACAGGGATGGTGGGAACCCCTCATAATGGGCACAGCGGGTGTACAGACCCGGGAACTCAGCACAGGGGTGGTGGGAACCCCTCATAATGGGCACAGCGGGTGTACAGACCTGGGAACTCAGCACAGGGATGGTGGGAACCCCTCATAATGGGCACAGCGGGAGTACAGACCCGGGAACTCAGCACAGGGATGGTGGGAACCCCTCATAATGGGCACAGCGGGTGTACAGACCCAGGAACTCAGCACAGGGATGGTGGGAACCCCTCATAATGGGCACAGCGGGTGTACAGACCCGGGAACTCAACACAGGGATGGTGGGAACCCCTCATAATGGGCACAGCGGGGGTACAGACCCGGGAACTCAACACAGGGATGGTGAGAACCCCTCATAATGGGCACAGCGGGTGTACAGACCCGGGAACTCAGCACAGGGATGGTGGGAACCCCTCATAATGGGCACAGTGGATGTACAGACCTGGGAACTCAGCACAGGGATGGTGGGAACCCCTCATAATGGGCACAGCGGGTGTACAGACCCGGGAACTCAGCACAGGGATGGTGGGAACCCCTCATAATGGGCACAGCGGGAGTACAGACCCGGGAACTCAGCACAGGGATGGTGGGAACCCCTCATAATGGGCACAGCGGGTGTACAGACCCGGGAACTCAGCACAGGGATGGTGGGAACCCCTCATAATGGGCACAGCGGGTGTACAGACTCGGGAACTCAGCACAGGGATGGTGGAACCCCTCATAATGGGCACAGAAGGTGTACAGACCTGGGAACTCAGCACAGGGGTGGTGGGAACCCCTCATAATGGCCACAGCGGGTGTACAGACCCCGGGAACTCAGCACAGAGATGGTGGGACCCCTCATAATGAGCACAGAAGGTGTACAGACCTGGGAACTCAGCACAGGGATGGTGGGAACCCCTCATAATGGGCACAGCGGGTGTACAGACCCCGGGAACTCAGCACAGAGATGGTGGGACCCCTCATAATGAGCACAGAAGGTGTACAGACCTGGGAACTCACCACAGGGATGGTGGGAACCCCTCATAATGGGCACAGCGGGTGTACAGACCCGGGAACTCAGCACAGGGATGGTGGGAACCCCTCATAATGGCCACAGCGGGTGTACAGACCTGGGAACTCAGCACAGGGATGGTGGGAAACTGCCATTCCTCTCCTTGACAGCGAGGTGAGAGGTTGCTAGTCCCTTTGCTCCTGTGCTTCCAGAGACCAGGGGCTAGAGTTACTCCTCTGCCCCAGGAAGGATGCTGGATCCTGGGGAGGACCCTGGCGGGGGCCCCCTGGATAGGCCTCAACCTGCGGAAGATTCTGGGCCTGGCCCAAGGAAGGATGAATCTCTGTCTTCCTTTAGACGGAGGATTGTGGAAACGCTGAAGCGGATTGAGAAGGAAGAGGAGAAGTTGGGAGCTTTGAAAGCTGAATTTAAAAAGAAGAAGCAGATTTGTGCCAAAGTCTTCAGTAAGAAGAGACCGGCTCTGAGGCCTGAATTGAAGGACCTGGAACAAGCTCTGCGGAAGCAGAAGGAATTGGTGAGTTCTCTGAAGGAGAATAGTGGAGCTTTTAAAGAAAAATATAAAAATGAGGAGCGATTTAATCAAATGAGGAAAGGAGCTTCTTCCTGCATGGAGAGCGAGGAGATGGAAGCAGAGAGTGAGAAAGTGGGCCTGGAGGATGAGCCCAGCTGTTCAACACCTCAGACACCTGCTGAGCCCTCAATGGCGGAGGCCTCTGTCCCCTTCCCTCCCCAGCAATGTGGAACATCCGTGCAGGAGGATGAAGGTTCTGACATGCTGCATCTGATCAACAAACTGGAGTCCAGTCCAGATTCAGCTCCCCAGGAAGGTGAGGAGAAGATGGACACCGTTCCTATTCCTGTGGAGAGAGCAGCTGCAGGTACTGTGTGTGTGCAGGATGGTGGGATCTTTAATAACAATGGGCCTGCTGAGGGTTGTGGTACTGCAGACAGTCAGCCCAGAACCATAGACAATCTACTGCAAGCAAATACATCTGCTAATAACTGTCAGCTTCAGTCTGCAGAGAGGTCCATGGACAATACAGTGACTTTGCCTGGACCAGGCACAGCGACTGTTCCTGTGAATGGTGGAGGAGATGCTGGGAGCAGTAGTACTACAGCTCTCCAGGAGTCTGCAGCAGCCAAGACTGCGATGGCTCCCAGGATTGAAGCTGAGTGTTCGGGGGAGGGGGTGGGTCCTGCTAATCAGAAGACTGCTATCCCAGCTGATTCAGACTCTCTGCCAGCAGGTTTGAATGTATCTGAGGACAAGACTGCAAAAGCTGGAAGAAAAACTTATGCTGGTGTTGCTGCCACAGGATCTGGGAAGGGGGAACAAGCAGGGAAGGAGCATGGGGACGTTTTATCTTTCTCCCTGTTTAAAAGGAGGAATGTTGTACAATTGAAATGGGAAGGTGATGGAAACCCCCCACATAGGAGGGTGGTGGTGGATAAAATCCTGCAGATGGGGTTTAGGCCTGCGGATATCTTCGCCCTGATCAGTCCGGCAGGTTCCTATGAATATGATTTGTCCTTTATCCGTCCCGAGTCTCTGGACATATTTTGGGAGAAGTTTGAACACGTGTGTAGGGGCCTGCCGGACTGGAAAGGGCTCATCCCCAAACTTATATCCCGCCAGCCCCTCATTAAGATGGTGACAATACTTGTGCGCAATGAATCTATACCCCAAGGGGATCTGACTGTATGGTTGAGGAGGTATGGGGACGTCCTGAGCCCCCTGAGAAAGATTTTGGACGATCGGGGAATATGGACAGGGGGATGGTCTGTGCAGCTGAAACTAAAGGTTATTGATAATGTCGTCCAGCATCTGCCATCCTCAGCTTTCCTGGGGAGGGACAGGCTGACCATCTTCTACCCGGGCCAGCCAAAGCTCTGCAATAAATGTGGAGATAAAGGGCATCTTGCATCCTCCTGTCCAGTGATGAAGTGCTCCCTGTGTCAGGGTATAGGACATTTGGCAAAGGATTGTAATATTATAAGATGTAATCTGTGCAATGCAGTGGGACATCCTTATAGTCAGTGTCCTGAGGCAATGCACAATAAGCCTGAGCTCATGAGGGAGTTCTTCCGTCTGGACATGGAGGATGCACAGAGCTC
Source organism: Lithobates pipiens (assembly GCF_037356315.1). Classification (NCBI taxonomy): domain Eukaryota; kingdom Metazoa; phylum Chordata; class Amphibia; order Anura; family Ranidae; genus Lithobates; species Lithobates pipiens. The sequence goes on along the minus strand of NW_027507692.1, from coordinate 338,355 downwards.
ATCAGCTGGAGGGCCTGTGATTCCATCGGAGTCTGTGCCCATACCCAATGTGTCTCCCCAGTCTGTGCCAATACCCAATGTGTCTGTGTCTCCCCAGTCTGTGCCCATACCCAATGGGTCCGTGTCTCCCCAGTCTGTGGTTCCCCAGTCTGTGCCAGTACCCAATGTGTCTGTGTCCTCCCAGTCTGTGCCAGTACCCAATGTGTCTGTGTCCGCCCAGCCTGTATGTTTAGTTTCAGTTGCCAAGAATGTGTCCAATCCTTCTGTGTCTTATCCTTCTGTGTCTTCTAAAATTGCAGAGGCAGCAAGAGGTGCTGAGGCTGGTGCATCAGGTGTGGTGCCAGTCCCCCTCCCCCGACGCTGCAGGGTTCCTATTGCAGATCGTGGGGGCCAGAGGAGTGGGGAAAATAGTGGGGAGGCTGGCCTGGTGGTAGATAAGGGAAGGGAGAGTGGGGGGGAGGGGGTTGAAGGGGAGGATAGGTGTGGGGAGGCTGGTTGTGGTTTATCCAAAGATGATATGGAGTGGTTGGAGGATAGGAGGAGGAGGGGCAAAAGAAGGAAAAAAAGGGGTTCAGTTCCCTTAAATCCTGTAGTTTTGCCTTTGGAAAATAAGTTTAAGGTCCTGTCGGACGATGATGATGATGATGATGATTGGGACTCGTTCAGTTCAGCGTCCTCCATGGACGATGAGTGCCAGGGCGCAACAAAGCGTGCTGGTTCTCCAGGCAGAGGGAGTAGTCAGGCTAAGAAACGTCTGCCTCAATTACCCTAATGGCAGTTCCCACTCCGATAAAAGTGGCAACCATTAATGTTGCCAGCTTGAGATCAGTAAGCGCTCGTCATATGGCCTTATTTTTGCTCAGCGAGTTTGATGCTGACATTTTGTTTTTACAAGAGACCCATCTGAGTAGTCTGGCTGATATACATCTGGCAAAGAAGGAGTGGAGACGTGGTCCCTCATTTTGGTCTCTTGCGGCCGAGCCTTACAGCGGGGTTGCAGTCCTTTTTTCTGGTATGGTAACGTGCCGGCGGGTAATTGAGGTAGAGATTGGGAGATGCATGGTCTTGGACGTCTCTGTAGGGGGGCAGGACTTGCGCCTGATTAACATCTATGGTCCCCAGACGAAGTGGGGCAGGAAATGCCTCCTTACAAAGATTAAGCCTTTTCTTTTTACGGCCCAGCAGGTTATCTTTGGAGGTGATTTCAACACCATTACTAGGTCTAAAGACAGGAGAGGTTTCAGAGATAAGCTGGGCTATGACACCCTTTTTCTCAATGCGATAGTTAGGGAAGCAGGTCTGGTAGATGCGCACATTAAGCGTTGCCCAGACAGCACGGGGTTCACTTTTCAGAGAGGTAGTAGTCAGAGTAGGATAGATAGGTTTTTTTTAAAGGGAGACTCTGCTTTTTCGGCACCTGTGTGTCGGGCAGTGGAGTTTTCTGATCACTGTATTCTATCTGTGACTCTGAATGCCTCAGACATGCCACCTAGGGGGAGGGGTATCTGGAGATTGAATTCGGCCCTCCTGGAAGACGAGAGAGTAAGACAATCCTTTGAGGACTTTTTTCAAGCACAGGTAACGATCCTAGACTTTTGCAACAGCAAGTCAGAATGGTGGGAGCTTGTAAAACAGCGGACTGTTAGGCTTTTCAAGGCCATAGGAAGAAAGAAGCAGCGAGATAAGTATATCACCTACCAGCGTTTGCGGAGGAAACTTGACCGCCTTGTTTCGAATGGAGGAGATTCTGGGGCGATCTCTGAGGTGAAGCTCCTCCTTAGGAGACATGAATATGACCGGCACGCCTCTTTGGTTCAGGAGAGGGATTACGGGAAATACCATTCGCCTGACCCTTACCAGAACTGTAAACAGAGCGTAGCAGTTAAGACGGTCCATGGCCTGAAGGACAGTACGGGCTCTCTGACGAAGTCTAGGTCAGGGATCCTGGAGGTTGTCAGGTCATACTATGCCGATCTCCTGGGAGGAAGGAACCTTGATCGGACAAGGATGTTGGGTTTTTTGGACTCTACACCAGGACTGGAGAGTAATGTTCCTTTGATGAATTTGACAGATGAAATCACTGCAGATGAGGTAGTCCAGGCTATTGATAAACTGGCCATCAAGAAAACGCCAGGGCCAGATGGGTTGACAGCTGAGTTTTATAAATGTTTTAAGACGATCCTGGCTCCCTACCTTGCGGAGGTTTTTAATAGCTGTTTGCAGGAGGGTTCTCTCCCTCCCTCCATGGGGCAATCTGCAGTGATCCTTCTGTCAAAGGGTAAAGATCCTTCGATTATTGAGAATTGGCGCCCCATTAGCCTTCTTAATGTCGATAGAAAGATACTGGCAAAGATTTTTTTCTGGCGATTATCGCCAGTGGCAGGCAGTTTGTTATCCCACCACCAGCACTGTTCGGTCCAGGGTAGAAGCACTTTCTCAGCAGTGTTAGCCGTCCGGGAGGCCTTGGAGCGTTGTAGGGCTGCTGGTTGGGGTAAACTTTTGCTGACATTGGATCAGGCTAAGGCCTTTGATAGGGTTAATCATGAGTACTTATGGCTCCTTCTTGGCAGATATGGCCTGGGGGGGGGTTTCATTGATTGGCTCAAGATTTTGTACAAAGGGGCTGAAAGCTTTCCGCTAGTTAATGGTTGGGTCGGGCAACCCTTTGTGGTTGGCTCAGGTGTGCGTCAGGGGTGCCCATTGAGTCCTCTGTTATATGCATTTGCAATCGACCCCTTCGTCAGAAGGCTGGAGAATGGGCCATTGTGTGGGGTACCTTTGGGCATCGCTGGTGAGCCTCCTTTGAAAGTTGTGGCCTATGCTGATGATGTTTCTGTTTTTGTCTCTGGGACTGGGGAGGCGCAGGAGGTGGTCTCAGTGATAACGCAGTATTCAGAGGCATCAGGTTCAAAGGTCAACCAGGACAAGTGTGAAGCTTTCTGGATGGGCGTGGAAGGTGAGAGCTTTGTTCTCCCGGATGACTTCCCGGAGCCCCAGCAAAAAATTAGAGTTCTAGGCATTGAATTTGGCCCAGGTGACTATGGTCATGCAAATTGGGTGAACAGGCTGGAGAATGCCGATGCCAAGGTGGCAAGCTGGAAAGGTTGGCAGCTTTCCTTGAGGGAAAAGGTTGATCTGATCAAGACTTACCTGATTCCGATTTTTCTATATGTCAGTTTTGTTTGCGTTTTGCCAGCTTCTCTCTATACCAGGGTCTATACTTGTTTCTTCCAGCTGTTATGGGGGAACAGAATAAACCTTGTCAAAAGGAATGTGACTTACCTTTCTAGGCGGGAGGGTGGTCTAGGGATGATCAACCCTGTAGTCTTTTTCTCTCTGATGTTTGTGAAGTACAATCTTGGTAACATGTTGGCAGAGAGACCGCCTGGGTGGGTTGGTATTTTCCAGTCCTGGTTTAGGCCCTTTCTGCGAGACTGGGAAAATGGTGGGCCAGTGAAAAGCCTGAGGGTCAAGCATGATAAGCTCCCGGCTTATGTTGCTCCGTGTTTGAAAATACTTCGGCAGTGGCAAGTAACGGCAGGAGAAGTCAGATCTCTTCCAAGGAAACTTCTTGAGAAGCGGATCATGAGCTCTGTTTTTTGCGAGCCACTGGCCTTGAGGGATTGCCCAAGCCTGGTTTTGGGGGTGGGTTTGCGGTTGATTAATTTGGAGAGAATCCCAATGAAGTTTAGGGATCAGGCTTGGCTTGCCTTTCATGGAAAACTATATGTGAAGGGCAACTTGAAGTTTCTTTCCATGAGTGATCGGGGCTGCCCGAGAGTGGAGTGTGGAGGAGTGGTGGAGTCCATGGATCACTTTCTACTTCAGTGCCCTTTTAATATAGAGGTGTACAAGAGGGTGGGGAGGGCTCTGAGTATACCCTTCCTCCCCCATATGAGTTATGCAGAGTGGGTGTATGGGGCTTTCCAGACTCGTCGGGATTATGATTTGGAAACACTTTTTTTAGTTAGTTTAGTAGTCCGTTATTTCACGTGGAGTGCACGGTGTCAGGTATCCTTACGGGGTAAAATCCTCCCTGTGGAAGTGGTGGTGGAGAACATTCTGGGTGAGGTTGGGAAGATTCGGGGTCTTGAGAAAGACAGGTGGCAGCAGGAGGCCTGGATAAAGGCGTGGAGGAATATCAGGGCTCTGTAGCTGCTGCCGGTTGATCTCGGGGTGTGCGGCTTTCTTTGTATTCTTCTTTCACTCCCTTAGATTTTCAGATCAAATACAATTTTGATAAAAGGCTCCATGCATGGTGACGGTGATGTTCCTTAGTCTGGCTCTCCCATAGGGATTATGTTGTGCGCAATTTGTTTTTGCACTGTTTATTTTGTTCTTGTTCTTTCTGGTTTGTATAATTATATTCAATTATTTTGTAAATATGTTTTTATTTATTTATTATGGTTTTATTGTATATAAGTTGTTGTTTGTAAGATTTTCAATAAAACAAAATTAACCCCTCATAATGGCCACAGCGGGTGTACAGACCCCGGGAACTCAGCACAGAGATGGTGGGACCCCTCATAATGAGCACAGAAGGTGTACAGACCTGGGAACTCACCACAGGGATGGTGGGAACCCCTCATAATGGGCACAGCGGGTGTACAGACCCGGGAACTCAGCACAGGGATGGTGGGAACCCCTCATAATGGCCACAGCGGGTGTACAGACCCCGGGAACTCAGCACAGAGATGGTGGGACCCCTCATAATGAGCACAGAAGGTGTACAGACCTGGGAACTCACCACAGGGATGGTGGGAACCCCTCATAATGGGCACAGCGGGTGTACAGACCCGGGAACTCAGCACAGGGATGGTGGGAACCCCTCATAATGAGCACAGAAGGTGTACAGACCCGGGAACTCAGCACAGGGATGGTGGAACCCCTCATAATGGGCACAGTGGGTGTACAGACCCGGGAACTCAGCACAGGGATGGTGAGAACCCCTCATAATTGGCACAGAAGGTGTACAGACCTGGGAACTCAGCACAGGGATGGTGGGAACCCCTCATAATGGGCACAGCGGGTGTACAGACCCGGGAACTCAGCACAGGGATGGTGGAACCCCTCATAATGGGCACAGTGGGTGTACAGACCCGGGAACTCAGCACAGGGATGGTGAGAACCCCTCATAATTGGCACAGAAGGTGTACAGACCTGGGAACTCAGCACAGGGATGGTGGGAACCCCTCATAATGGGCACAGCGGGTGTACAGACCCGGGAACTCAGCACAGGGATGGTGGGAACTCCTCATAATGGGTACAGCGGGTGTACAGACCCAGGAACTCAGCACAGGGATGGTGGGAACCCCTCATAATGGGCACAGCGGGGGTACAGACCCGGGAACTCAGCACAGGGATGGTGGGAACCCCTCATAATGGGCACAGCGGGTGTACAGACCCGGGAACTCAGCACAGGCATGGTGGGAACCCCTCATAATGGGCACAGCGGGTGTACAGACCTGGGAACTCAGCATAGGGATGGTGGGAACCCCTCATAATGGGCACAGCGGGTGTACAGACCCGGGAACTCAGCACAGGGATGGTGGGAACCCCTCATAATGGGCACAGCGGGTGTACAGACCCGGGAACTCAGCACAGGGATGGTGGGAACCCCTCATAATGGGCACAGCGGGTGTACAGACCTGGGAACTCAGCACAGGGATGGTGGGAACCCCTCATAATGGGCACAGCGGGTGTACAGACCCCGGAACTCAGCACAGGGATGGTGTTAACCCCTCATAATGGGCACAGCGGGTGTACAGACCTGGGAACTCAGCACAGGGATGGTGGGAACCCCTCATAATGGGCACAGCGGGTGTACAGACCTGGGAACTCAGCACAGGGATGGTGGGAACCCCTCATAATGGGCACAGCGGGTGTACAGACCCGGGAACTCAGCACAGGGATGGTGGGAACCCCTCATAATGGGCACAGCGGGTGTACAGACCTGGGAACTCAGCACAGGGATGGTGGGAACCCCTCATAATGGGCACAGCGGGTGTACAGACCCCGGAACTCAGCACAGGGATGGTGTTAACCCCTCATAATGGGCACAGCGGGTGTACAGACCTGGGAACTCAGCACAGGGATGGTGGGAACCCCTCATAATGGGCACAGCGGGTGTACAGACCTGGGAACTCAGCACAGGGATGGTGGGAACCCCTCATAATGGGCACAGCGGGTGTACAGACCCGGGAACTCAGCACAGGGGTGGTGGGAACCCCTCATAATGGGCACAGCAGGTGTACAGACCTAGGAACTCAGCACAGGGATGGTGGGAACCCCTCATAATGGGCACAGCGGGTGTACAGACCCGGGAACTCAGCACAGGGATGGTGGGAACCCCTCATAATGGGCACAGCGGGTGTACAGACCCAGGAACTCAGCACAGGGATGGTGGGAACCCCTCATAATGGGCACAGCGGGTGTACAGACCCAGGAACTCAGCACAGGGATGGTGGGAAACTGCCATTCCTCTCCTTGACAGCGAGGTGAGAGGTTGCTAGTTCCTTTGCTTCCAGAGACCAGGGGCTAGAGTTACTCCTCTGCCCCAGGAAGGATGCTGGATCCTGGGGAGGACCCTGGCGGGGGCCCCCTGGATAGGCCTCAACCTGCGGAAGATTCTGGGCCTGGCCCAAGGAAGGATGAATCTCTGTCTGCCTTTAGACGGAGGATTGTGGAAACGCTGAAGCGGATTGAGAAGGAAGAGGAGAAGTTGGGAGCTTTGAAAGCTGAATTTAAAAAGAAAAAGCAGTTTTGTGCCAAAGTTTTCAGTAAGAAGAGACCGGCTCTGAGGCCTGAATTGAAGGACCTGGAACAAGCTCTGCGGAAGCAGAAGGAATTGGTGAGTTCTCTGAAGGAGAATAGTGGAGCTTTTAAGGAGAAATATAAGAATGAGGAGCGATTTAATCAACTGAGGAAGGGAGCCTCTTCTTGCATGGAGAGCGAGGAGATGGAAGCAGAGAGTGAGAAAGTGGGCCCGGAGGATGAGCCCAGTGTTTCAACACCTCGGACATCTGCTGAGCCCTCAATGGCGGAGGCCTCTGTCCCCTTCCCTCCCCAGCAATGTGGAACATCTGAGCCGGAGGTTGAAGGTTCTGACATGCTGCATCTGATCAATAAACTGGAGGCCAGTCCAGATTCAGCTCCCCAGGAAGGTGAGGAGAAGATGGACACCATTCCCAGCCCTGTGGAAGAAAGACCTGTGGAAGAAAGACCTGTGGAGAGAGCAGCTGCAGGTACTGTGTGTGTGCAGGATGGTGGGATCTTTAATAACAATGGGCCTGCTGAGGGTTGTAGTGCTACAGACAGTCAGCCCAGACCCATAGACAATGTACATCAAGCAATGGCATCTGCTAATAACTGTCAGCTTCAGTCTGCAGAGAGGTCCATGGACAATACAGTGACTTTGCCTGGACCAGGCACAGCGACTGTTCCTGTGAATGGTGGAGGAGATGCTGGGAGCAGTAGTACTACAACTCTCCAGGAGTCTGCAGCAGCCAAGACTGTGATGGCTCCCAGGATTGAAGCTGAGTGTTCGGGGGAGGGGGTGGGTCCTGCTAATCAGAAGACTGCTATCCCACCTGATTCAGACTCTCTGCCAGCAGGTTTGAATGTATCTAAAGACAAGACTGCAAAAGCTGGAAGAAAAACTTATGCTGGTGTTGCTGCCACAGGATCTGGGAAGGGGGAACAAGCAGGGAGGGAGCATGGGGACGTTTTATCTTTCTCCCTGTTTAAAAGGAGGAATGTTGTACAATTGAAATGGGAAGGTGATGGAAACCCCCCACATAGGAGGGTGGTGGTGGATAAAATCCTGCAGATGGGGTTTAGGCCTGCGGATATCTTCGCCCTGATCAGTCCGGCAGGTTCCTATGAATATGATTTGTCCTTTATCCGTCCCGAGTCTCTGGACATATTTTGGGAGAAGTTTGAACACGTGTGTAGGGGCCTGCCGGACTGGAAAGGGCTCATCCCCAAACTTATTTCCCGCCAGCCCCTCATTAAGATGGTGACAATTCTTGTGCGCAATGAATCTATACCCCAAGGGGATCTGACTGTATGGCTGAGGAGGTATGGGGACGTCCTGAGCCCCCTGAGAAAGATTTTGGATGATCGGGGAATATGGACAGGGGGATGGTCTGTGCAGCTGAAACTAAAGGTCATTGATAATGTTGTCCAACATCTGCCATCCTCAGCTTTCCTGGGGAGGGACAGGCTGACCATCTTCTACCCGGGCCAGCCAAAGCTCTGCAATAAATGTGGAGATAAAGGGCATCTTGCATCCTCCTGTCCAGTGATGAAGTGCTCTCTGTGTCAGGGTATAGGGCATTTGGCAAAAGACTGTAATATTATAAGGTGTAATCTATGCAATGCAGTGGGACATCCTTATAGTCAATGTCCTGAGGCAATGCACAACAAGCCTGAGCTCATGAGGGAGTTTTTCCGTCTGGACATGGAGGATGCACAGAGCTCATCAGCTGGAGGGCCTGTGATTCCATCTGAGTCTGTGCCAATACCCAATGTGTCTCCCCAGTCTGTGCCAATACCCAATGTGTCTCCCCAGTCTGTGCCAATACCCAATGTGTCTCCCCAGTCTGTGCCAATACCCAATGTGTCTCTCCAGTCTGTGCCCATACCCAATGTGTCTGTGTCTCCCCAGTCTGTGCCCATACCCAATGGGTCTGTGTCTCCCCAGTCTGTGCCAGTACCCAATGTGTCTGTGTCCTCCCAGTCTGTGCCCATACCCAATGTGTCTGTGTCTCCCCAGTCTGTGCCAGTACCCAATGTGTCTGTGTCCTCCCAGTCTGTGCCAGTACCCAATGTGTCTGTGTCCTCCCAGCCTGTATGTAAAGTTTCAGTTGCCAAGAATGTGTCCAATCCTTCTGTGTCTTATCCTTCTGTGTCTTCTAAAATTGCAGAGGCAGCAAGAGGTGCTGAGGCTGGTGCATCAGGTGTGGTGCCAGTCCCCCTCCCCCGACGCTGCAGGGTTCCTATTGCAGATCGTGGGGGCCAGAGGAGTGGGGAAAATAGTGGGGAGGCTGGCCTGGTGGTAGATAAGGGAAGGGAGAGTGGGGGGGAGGGGGTTGAAGGGGAGGATAGGTGTGGGGAGGCTGGTTGTGGTTTATCCAAAAATGATATGGAGTGGTTGGAGGATAGGAGGAGGAGGGGCAAAAGAAGGAAAAAAAGGGGTTCAGTTCCCTTAAATCCTGTAGTTTTGCCTTTGGAAAATAAGTTTAAGGTCCTGTCGGACGATGATGATGATGATGAGTGGGACTCGTTCAGTTCAGCGTCCTCCATGGATGATGAGTGCCAGGGCGCAACAAAACGTGCTGGTTCTCCAGGCAGAGGGAGTAGTCAGGCTAAGAAACGTCTGCCTCAATTACCCTGATGGCAGTTCCCACTCCGTTAAAAGTGGCAACCATTAATGTTGCCAGCTTGAGATCAGTAAGCGCTCGTCATATGGCCTTATTTTTGCTCAGCGAGTTTGATGCTGACATTTTGTTTTTACAAGAGACCCATCTGAGTAGTCTGGCCGATATACATCTGGCAAAGAAGGAGTGGAGACGTGGTCCCTCATTTTGGTCTCTTGCGGCCGAGCCTTACAGCGGGGTTGCAGTCCTTTTTTCTGGTATGGTAACGTGCCGGCGGGTAATTGAGGTAGAGATTGGGAGATGCATGGTCTTGGACGTCTCTGTAAGGGGGCAGGACTTGCGCCTGATTAACATCTATGGTCCCCAGACAAAGTGGGACAGGAAATGCCTCTTTACAAAGATTAAGCCTTTTCTTTTTACGGCCCAGCAGGTTATCTTTGGAGGTGATTTCAACACCATTACTAGGTCTAAAGACAGGAGAGGTTTCAGAGATAAGCTGGGCTATGACACCCTTTTTCTCAATGCGATAGTTAGGGAAGCAGGTCTGGTAGATGCGCACATTAAGCGTTGCCCAGACAGCACGGGGTTCACTTTTCAGAGAGGTAGTAGTCAGAGTAGGATAGATAGGGAGACTCTGCTTTTTCGGCACCTGTGTGTCGGGCAGTGGAGTTTTCTGACCACTGTATTCTGTCTGTGACTCTGAATGCCTCAGACATGCCACCTAGGGGGAGGGGTATCTGGAGATTGAATTCGGCCCTCCTGGAAGACGAGAGAGTAAGACAATCCTTTGAGGATTTTTTTCAAGCACAGGTAACAATCCTAGACTTTTGCAACAGCAAGTCAGAATGGTGGGAGCTTGTAAAACAGCGGACTGTTAGGCTTTTCAAGGCCATAGGAAGAAAGAAGCAGCAAGATAAGTATTTCACCTACCAGCGTTTGCGGAGGAAACTTGACCGCCTTGTTTCGAATGGAGGAGATTCTGGGGCGATCTCTGAGGTGAAGCTCCTCCTTAGGAGACATGAATATGACCGGCACGCCTCTTTGGTTCAGGAGAGGGATTACGGGAAATACCATTCGCCTGACCCTTACCAGAACTGTAAACAGAGCGTAGCAGTTAAGACGGTCCATGGCCTGAAGGACAGTACGGGCTCCCTGACGAAGTCTAGGTCAGGGATCCTGGAGGTGGTCAGGTCATACTATGCCGATCTCCTGGGAGGAAGGAACCTTGATCGGACAAGGATGTTGGGTTTTTTGGACTCTACACCAGGACTGGAAAGTAATGTTCCTTTGATGAATTTGACTGATGAAATCACTGCAGATGAGGTAGTCCAGGCTATTGATAAACTGGCCATCAAGAAAACGCCAGGGCCAGATGGGTTGACAGCTGAGTTTTATAAATGTTTTAAGACGATTCTGGCTCCCTACCTTGCGGAGGTTTTTAATGGCTGTTTGCAGGAGGGTTCTCTCCCTCCCTCCATGAGGCAATCTGCAGTGATCCTTCTGTCAAAGGGTAAAGATCCTTCGATGATTGAGAATTGGCGCCCCATTAGCCTTCTTAATGTCGATAGAAAGATACTGGCAAAGATTTTTTTCTGGCGATTATCACCAGTGGCAGGCAGTTTGTTATCCCACCACCAGCACTGTTCGGTCCAAGGTAGAAGCACTTTCTCAGCAGTGTTAGCCGTCCGGGAGGCCTTGGAGCGTTGTAGGGCTGCTGGTTGGGGTAAATTTTTGCTGACATTGGATCAGGCTAAGGCCTTTGATCGGGTTAATCATGATTACTTATGGCTCCTTCTTGGCAGATATGGCCTGGAGGGGGGTTTCATTGATTGGCTTAAGATTTTGTACAAAGGGGCTGAAAGCTTTCCGCTAGTTAATGGTTGGGTCGGGCAACCCTTTGTGGTCGGCTCGGGTGTGCGTCAGGGGTGCCCATTGAGTCCTCTGTTATATGCATTTGCAATTGACCCCTTCATCAGAAGGCTGGAGAATGGGCCATTGTGTGGGGTACCTTTGGGCATCGCTGGTGAGCCTCCTTTGAAAGTTGTGGCCTATGCTGATGATGTTTCTGTTTTTGTCTCTGGGACTGGGGAGGCGCAGGAGGTGGTCTCAGTGATAACACAGTATTCAGAGGCATCAGGTTCAAAGGTCAACCAGGACAAGTGTGAAGCTTTCTGGATGGGCGTGGAAGGTGAGAGCTTTGTTCTCCCGGATGACTTCCCGGAGCCCCAGCAAAAAATTAGAGTTCTAGGCATTGAATTTGGCCCAGGTGACTATGGTCATGCAAATTGGGTGAACAGGCTGGAGAATGCCGATGCCAAGGTGGCAAGCTGGAAAGGTTGGCAGCTTTCCTTAAGGGAAAAGGTTGATCTGATCAAGACTTACCTGATTCCGATTTTTCTATATGTCAGTTTTGTTTGCGTTTTGCCAGCTTCTCTCTATACCAGGGTCTATACTTGTTTCTTCCAGCTGTTATGGGGGAACAGAATAAACCTTGTCAAAAGGAATGTGACTTACCTTTCTAGGCGGGAGGGTGGTCTAGGGATGGTCAACCCTGTAGTCTTTTTCTCTCTGATGTTTGTGAAGTACAATCTTGGTAACATGTTGGCAGAGAGACCGCCTGGGTGGGTTGGTATTTTCCAGTCCTGGTTTAGGCCCTTTCTGCGAGACTGGGAAAATGGTGGGCCAGTGAAAAGCCTGAGGGTCAAGCATGATAAGCTCCCGGCTTATGTTGCCCCGTGTTTGAAAATGCTTCGGCAGTGGCAAGTAACGGCAGGAGAAGTCAGATCTCTTCCAAGGAAACTTCTTGAGAAGCGGATCATGAGCTCTGTTTTTTGCGAGCCACTGGCCTTGAGGGATTGCCCAAGCCTGGTTTTGGGGGTGGGTTTGCGGTTGATTAATTTGGAGAGAATCCCAATGAAGTTTAGGGATCAGGCTTGGCTTGCCTTTCATGGGAAACTATATGTGAAGGGCAACTTGAAGTTTCTTTCCATGAGTGATCGGGGCTGCCCGAGAGTGGAGTGTGGAGGAGTGGTGGAGTCCATGGATCACTTTCTACTTCAGTGCCCTTTTAATATAGAGGTGTACAAGAGGGTGGGGAGGGCTCTGAGTATACCCTTCCTCCCCCATATGAGTTATGCAGAGTGGGTGTATGGGGCTTTCCAGACTCGTCGGGATTATGATTTGGAAACACTTTTTTTAGTTAGTTTAGTAGTCCGTTATTTCACGTGGAGTGCGCGGTGTCAGGTATCCTTACGGGGTAAAATCCTCCCTGTGGAAGTGGTGGTGGAGAACATTCTGGGTGAGGTTGGGAAGATTCGGGGTCTTGAGAAAGACAGGTGGCAGCAGGAGGCCTGGATAAAGGCGTGGAGGAATATCAGGGCTCTGTAGCTGCTGCCTGTTGATCTCGGGGTGTGCGGCTTTCTTTGTATTCTTCTTTCACTCCCTTAGATTTTCAGATCCAATATGATTTTGATAAAAGGCTACATGCATGGTGACGGTGATGTTCCTTAGTCTGGCTCTCCCGTAGGTATTATGTTGTGTGCAATTTGTTTTGCACTGTTTATTTTGTTCTTGTTCTTTCTGGTTTGTATAATTATATTCAATTATTTTGTAAATATGTTTTATTTATTTATTTATTATGGTTTTATTGTATATAAGTTGTTGTTTGTAAGATTTTCAATAAACAAAATTAACCCCTCATAATGGGCACAGCGGGTGTACAGACCCGGGAACTCAGCACAGGGATGGTGGGAACCCCTCATAATGGGCACAGTGGATGTACAGACCCGGGAACTCAGCACAGGGATGGTGGGAACCCCTCATAATGGGCACAGCGGGTGTACAGACCCGGGAACTCAGCACAGGGATGGTGGGACCCCTCATAATGGGCACAGAAGGTGTACAGACCTGGGAACTCAGCACAGGGATGGTGGGAACTCCTCATAATGGGCACAGCGGGTGTACAGACCTGGAAACTCGGCACAGGGATGGTGGGAACCCCTCATAATGGGCACAGCGGGTGTACAGACCCGGGAACTCAGCACAGGGGTGGTGGGAACCCCTCATAATGGGCACAGCGGGTGTACAGACCCAGGAACTCAGCACAGGGATGGTGGGAACCCCTCATAATGGGCACAGCGGGTGTACAGACCCGGGAACTCAGCACAGGGATGGTGGGAACCCCTCATAATGGGCACAGCGGGTGTACAGACCCGGGAACTCAGCACAGGGATGGTGGGAACCCCTCATAATGGGCACAGCGGGTGTACAGACCCAGGAACTCAGCACAGGGATGGTGGGAACCCATCATAATGGGCACAGCGGGTGTACAGACCCGGGAACTCAGCACAGGGATGGTGGGAACCCCTCATAATGGGCACAGTGGATGTACAGACCTGGGAACTCAGCACAGGGATGGTGGGAACCCCTCATAATGGGCACAGCGGGTGTACAGACCCGGGAACTCAGCACAGGGATGGTGGAACCCCTCATAATGGGCACAGAAGGTGTACAGACCTGGGAACTCAGCACAGGGGTGGTGGGAACCCCTCATAATGGGCACAGTGGATGTACAGACCCGGGAACTCAGCACAGGGGTGGTGGGAACCCCTCATAATGGGCACAGCAGGTGTACAGACCTAGGAACTCAGCACAGGGATGGTGAGAACCCCTCATAATGGGCACAGCGGGTGTACAGACCCCGGGAACTCAGCACAGAGATGGTGGGACCCCTCATAATGAGCACAGAAGGTGTACAGACCTGGGAACTCACCACAGGGATGGTGGGAACCCCTCATAATGGGCACAGCGGGAGTACAGACCCGGGAACTCAGCACAGGGATGGTGGGAACCCCTCATAATGGGCACAGCGGGTGTACAGACCCGGGAACTCAGCACAGGGATGGTGGAACCCCTCATAATTGGCACAGAAGGTGTACAGACCTGGGAACTCAGCACAGGGATGGTGGGAACCCCTCATAATGGGCACAGCGGGTGTACAGACCTGGGAACTCAGCACAGGGATGGTGGGAACCCCTCATAATGGGCACAGCGGGTGTACAGACCCGGGAACTCAGCACAGAGATGGTGGGACCCCTCATAATGGGCACAGCGGGTGTACAGACCCAGGAACTCGGCACAGGGATGGTGAGAACCCCTCATAATGGGCACAGTGGGTGTACAGACCAAGGAACTCAGCACAGGGATGGTGGGAACCCCTCATAATGGGCACAGCGGGTGTACAGACCCGGGAACTCAGCACAGAGATGGTGGGACCCCTCATAATGGGCACAGCGGGTGTACAGACCCGGGAACTCGGCACAGGGATGGTGGGAACCCCTCATAATGGGCACAGCGGGTGTACAGACCCAGGAACTCAGCACAGGGATGGTGGGAACCCCTCATAATGGGCACAGCGGGTGTACAGACCCGGGAACTCGGCACAGGGATGGTGGGAACCCCTCATGATGGGCACAGCGGGTGTACAGACCCGGGAACTCAGCACAGGGATGGTGGGAACCCCTCATAATGGGCACAGCGGGTGTACAGACCTGGGAACTCAGCACAGGGATGGTGGGAACCCCTCATAATGGGCACAGCGGGTGTACAGACCCAGGAACTCAGCACAGGGATGGTGAGAACCCCTCATAATGGGCACAGCGGGTGTACAGACCCGGGAACTCAGCATAGGGATGGTGGGAACCCCTCATAACGGGCACAGCGGGTGTACAGACTCGGGAACTCAGCACAGGGATGGTGAGAACCCCTCATAATGGGCACAGCGGGTGTACAGACCCGGGAACTCAGCACAGGGATGGTGAGAACCCCTCATAATGGGCACAGCGGGTGTACAGACCCGGGAACTCAGCACAGGGATGGTGAGAACCCCTCATAATGGGCACAGCGGGTGTACAGACCCGGGAACTCAGCACAGGGATGGTGGGAACCCCTCATAATGGGCACAGCGGGCATACAGACCCAGGAACTCAACACAGAGATTGTGGGAACCCCTCATAATGGGAACAGCGGGTGTACAGACCCGGGAACTCAGCACAGGGATGGTGGGAACCCCTCATAATGGGCACAGCGGGTGTACAGACCCAGGAACTCAGCACAGGGATGGTGGGAACCCCTCATAATGGGCACAGCGGGTGTACAGACCTGGGAACTCAGCACAGGGATGGTGAGAACCCCTCATAATGGGCACAGCGGGTGTACAGACCCGGGAACTCAGCACAGGGATGGTGGGAACCCCTCATAATGGGAACAGCGGGTGTACAGACCCGGGAACTCAGCACAGGGATGGTGGGAACCCCTCATAATGGGCACAGCGGGTGTACAGACCCGGGAACTCAGCACAGGGATGGTGGGAACCCCTCATAATGGGCACAGCGGGTGTACAGACCTGGGAACTCAGCACAGGGATGGTGAGAACCCCTCATAATGGGCACAGCGGGTGTACAGACCCGGGAACTCAGCACAGGGATGGTGGGAACCCCTCATAATGGGCACAGCGGGTGTACAGACCTGGGAACTCAGCACAGGGATGGTGGGAACCCCTCATAATGGGCACAGCGGGTGTACAGACCCGGGAACTCAGCACAGGGATGGTGGGAACCCCTCATAATGGGCACAGCGGGTGTACAGACCTGGGAACTCAGCAGAGGGATGGTGGGAACCTCTCATAATGGACACAGCGGGTGTACAGACCCGGGAGCTCAGCACAGGGATGGTGAGAACCCCTCATAATGGGCACAGTGGGTGTACAGACCCGGGAACTCAGCACAGGGATGGTGGGAACCCCTCATAATGGACACAGCGGGTGTACAGACCCGGGAACTCAGCACAGGGATGGTGGGAACCTCTCATAATGGGCACAGCGGGTGTACAGACTCGGGAACTCAGCACAGGGATGGTGAGAACCCCTCATAATGGGCACAGCGGGTGTACAAACCCGGGAACTCTGCACAGGGATGGTGGGAACCCCTCATAATGGGCACAGCGGGTGTACAGACCTGGGAACTCAGCACAGGGATGGTGGGAACCCCTCATAATGGGCACAGCGGGTGTACAGACCCGGGAACTCAGCACAGGGATGGTGGGAACCCCTCATAATGGGCACAGCGGGTGTACAGACCTGGGAACTCAGCAGAGGGATGGTGGGAACCTCTCATAATGGACACAGCGGGGGTACAGACCCGGGAGCTCAGCACAGGGATGGTGAGAACCCCTCATAATGGGCACAGTGGGTGTACAGACCCGGGAACTCAGCACAGGGATGGTGGGAACTCCTCATAATGGGCACAGCGGGTGTACAGACCTGGAAACTCGGCACAGGGATGGTGGGAACCCCTCATAATGGGCACAGCGGGTGTACAGACCCGGGAACTCAGCACAGGGGTGGTGGGAACCCCTCATAATGGGCACAGCGGGTGTACAGACCCAGGAACTCAGCACAGGGATGGTGGGAACCCCTCATAATGGGCACAGCGGGTGTACAGACCCGGGAACTCAGCACAGGGATGGTGGGAACCCCTCATAATGGGCACAGCGGGTGTACAGACCCGGGAACTCAGCACAGGGATGGTGGGAACCCCTCATAATGGGCACAGCGGGTGTACAGACCCGGGAACTCGGCACAGGGATGGTGGGAACCCCTCATAATGGGCACAGCGGGTGTACAGACCCGGGAACTCGGCACAGGGATGGTGGGAACCCCTCATAATGGGCACAGCGGGTGTACAGACCCAGGAACTCAGCACAGGGATGGTGGGAACCCATCATAATGGGCACAGCGGGTGTACAGACCCGGGAACTCGGCACAGGGATGGTGGGAACCCCTCATAATGATAAATTCATCATAACGAACTTTCGTTATTTTAACGAAAAGTTTATGAATCGAACGAAAATTAGATTTTTGTAATACGAAACTAAATGAATTTTGTGACGGCGCTCAGGTCTATCTGGTGGGACATTTCTTTGTGTCGGGGTCACTTTAAGAATGACATTGTTTTCCTTTCCCTGTCATCGGTCCTGTGTGGTGACTTGCTTCGGCCGGCTGGCTTTTATTGTCTTAGTGTTTGCAGTCGGTTTGGTGACTTTTCCCGGATATAAGAGGTTAAGCTGACTTCATAACTTTATCTGATGTTTGAACTCGTTCTGCCTCCCCAGCAGGTTCCACGTATCACGGCGTGTATTCTGCATCCCACGGCGTGTATTCTGCATCCCACGGCGTGTATTCTGCATCCCACGGCGTGCCGGAGATCGCTGCCAATACCAGAATATCACCAGCTACCGATACCGGCCACCACTGGAGAACCACCGACCTCCCAGACTGGATCTATCCTGAACTCCATGAATTTCCATAATCCCGGAACATCCTGACCACTGCCAGACCAGAAAGTGGAGATGTGAGTGTCGGGGGTACCAGACTCCCCAAAAATAATATCCATCATGGCGCCTCAATGGAGAGTCCAGGAGACCCTTCTCTGCTGCCTCCTCCTCTGCCAGGTATGGTTCTCTGTACAGCACTGCGGTATATGTCAGAGCTATATAAATGTATAATAATAGTGTGTGACTGAGGGGAGGGGACATTAGAGTGTAAGCTCCTTTGGTACAGAGACTTATGTGACTGGCTCAGTGGTCTCTGTACAGCACTGCAGTATATGTTAGAGCTATATAAATGTATAATGATAATAGTGGGTGACGGGGGGGGGGGGGCACATTAGAGTGTAAGCTCCTCTGGTACAGAGACTGGTGTGACTGTGGGGGGAGGGGGCATTAGAGTGTAAGCTCCTCTGTACAGAGACTGATGTGACTGTGGGGGGGGGAGACATTAGAGTGTAAGCTCCTCTGGTACAGAGACTGATGTGACTGTGGGGGAGGGGACATTAGAGTGTAAGCTCCTCTGTACAGAGACTGATGTGACTGTGGGGGGGGGGAGACATTAGAGTGTAAGCTCCTCTGTACAGAGACTGATGTGACTGTGGGGGGGGGAGACATTAGAGTGTAAGCTCCTCTGTACAGAGACTGATGTGACTGTGGGGGGGGAGACATTAGAGTGTAAGCTCCTCTGTACAGAGACTGATGTGACTGTGGGGGGAGGGGACATTAGAGTGTAAGCTCCTCTGTACAGAGACTGATGTGACTGTGGGGGAGGGGACATTAGAGTGTAAGCTCCTCTGTACAGAGACTGATGTGACTGTGGGGGAGGGGACATTAGAGTGTAAGCTCCTCTGTACAGAGACTGATGTGACTGTGGGGGAGGGGACATTAGAGTGTAAGCTCCTCTGGTACAGAGACTGATGTGACTGTGGGGGAGGGGACATTAGAGTGTAAGCTCCTCTGTACAGAGACTGATGTGACTGTGGGGGAGGGGACATTAGAGTGTAAGCTCCTCTGTACAGAGACTGATGTGACTGTGGGGGGGGGGAGACATTAGAGTGTAAGCTCCTCTGTACAGAGACTGATGTGACTGTGGGGGGGAGGAGACATTAAAGTGTAAGCTCCTCTGTACAGAGACTGATGTGACTGTGGGGGAGGGGACATTAGAGTGTAAGCTCCTCTGTACAGAGACTGATGTGACTGTGGGGGGAGGGGACATTAGAGTGTAAGCTCCTCTGGTACAGAGACTGATGTGACTGTGGGGGAGGGGGCATTAGAGTGTAAGCTCCTCTGTACAGAGACTGATGTGACTGTGGGGGGGGGGAGACATTAGAGTGTAAGCTCCTCTGTACAGAGACTGATGTGACTGTGGGGGGGAGGAGACATTAAAGTGTAAGCTCCTCTGTACAGAGACTGATGTGACTGTGGGGGGAGGGGACATTAGAGTGTAAGCTCCTCTGTACAGAGACTGATGTGACTGTGGGGGGGGGAGACATTAGAGTGTAAGCTCCTCTGTACAGAGACTGATGTGACTGTGGGGGGGGGAGACATTAGAGTGTAAGCTCCTCTGGTACAGAGACTGATGTGACTGTGGGGGAGGGGGCATTAGAGTGTAAGCTCCTCTGTACAGAGACTGATGTGACTGTGGGGGGGGGAGACATTAGAGTGTAAGCTCCTCTGGTACAGAGACTGATGTGACTGTGGGGGAGGGGGCATTAGAGTGTAAGCTCCTCTGTACAGAGACTGATGTGACTGTGGGGGGGGGGGGGAGACATTAGAGTGTAAGCTCCTCTGGTACAGAGACTGATGTGACTGTGGGGGAGGGGACATTAGAGTGTAAGCTCCTCTGTACAGAGACTGATGTGACTGTGGGGGAGGGGACATTAGAGTGTAAGCTCCTCTGGTACAGAGACTGATGTGACTGTGGGGGAGGGGGCATTAGAGTGTAAGCTCCTCTGTACAGAGACTGATGTGACTGTGGGGGGGGGGAGACATTAGAGTGTAAGCTCCTCTGGTACAGAGACTGATGTGACTGTGGGGGGGGGGGAGACATTAGAGTGTAAGCTCCTCTGTACAGAGACTGATGTGACTGTGGGGGGAGAGGACATTAGAGTGTAAGCTCCTCTGTACAGAGACTGATGTGACTGTGGGGGGGGGAGACATTAGAGTGTAAGCTCCTCTGTACAGAGACTGATGTGACTGTGGGGGAGGGGACATTAGAGTGTAAGCTCCTCTGTACAGAGACTGATGTGACTGTGGGGGAGGGGACATTAGAGTGTAAGCTCCTCTGTACAGAGACTGATGTGACTGTGGGGGAGGGGACATTAGAGTGTAAGCTCCTCTGTACAGAGACTCATGTGACTGGCTCAGTGGTCTCTGTACAGCACTGCGGTATATGTCAGAGCTATATAAATGTATAATGATAATAGTGGGTGGCAGGGGGGGACATTAGAGTGTAAGCTCCTCTGTACAGAGACTGATGTGACTGTGGGGGGGAGGAGACATTAGAGTGTAAGCTTCTCTGTACAGAGACTGATGTGACTGTGGGGGAGGGGACATTAGAGTGTAAGCTCCTCTGTACAGAGACTCATGTGACTGGCTCAGTGGTCTCTGTACAGCACTGCGGTATATGTCAGAGCTATATAAATGTATAATGATAATAGTGGGTGACGGGGGGGGGGGACATTAGAGTGTAAGCTCCTCTGGTACAGAGACTGATATTCTTTCTTTGTCCAGTCCTGTTGGATGCAGGTCATCACCTCAGAGACTTCAGCCCCAACCCCCACCAAGTCTTACATTGAGTTCTTTGACCCACCGAGGACTTTGTCTGATTCTTCGGTCATAGAAATCCTGTATCAGTGCCAGCCGGACCAGGTGGTCCATGTAGATGTTCTGGCATCTTCCATTACCAAGCCTCTGGTTGGCATATTTAAAAGACGTTGGACTTGCAGGCCGGATGGTACAGAAAAGATTCGGGAGATCCGGCTAAACTTTCCGGATCAGATGGTCTACAGAGAGGACTGGATCCTCCGCCGGCCCATCTATGTCACCGACGTTCTTCTCCGAGCCTGGATCTCCGATCCTCCCATTGACCTCAACATCCCCGACCGATCCTCCTATAGGAATGGAGTGGCCAAAATTCTTCATCAAATAGAAATCCCGACACCCAATAGTCGGCCATACAAAGACCATCGCAAATGTCCGCAATGGGACCAGCATGTATTGTGGAAGGTCAGGATGGAAAAAGTGCCGCAGTGCCCAGCCGAGGAAGGTGATTTCTACACACCTTTACTATCACTCTGTTACTACCTGTCTTATTACTACCTGTATTATTACTATCTGTATTATTACTACCTGTATTATTACTATCTGTATTATTACTATCTGTATTATTACTATCTGTATTATTACTACCTGTATTATTACTATCTGTATTATTACTACCTGTATTATTACTACCTGTCTTATTACTATCTGTATTATTACTACCTGTATTATTACTATCTGTATTATTACTATCTGTGTTATTACTATCTGTGTTATTACTACCTGTATTATTACTATCTGTATTATTACTACCTGTATTATTACTACCTGTATTATTACTACCTGTATTATTACTACCTGTCTTATTACTATCTGTATTATTACTATCTGTATTATTACTATCTGTATTATTACTATCTGTATTATTACTACCTGTCTTATTACTATCTGTATTATTACTATCTGTGTTATTACTATCTGTGTTATTACTACCTGTCTTATTACTATCTGTATTATTACTACCTGTATTATTACTATCTGTATTATTACTACCTGTCTTATTACTATCTGTATTATTACTATCTGTATTATTACTATCTGTATTATTACTATCTGTATTATTACTATCTGTGTTATTACTACCTGTATTATTACTATCTGTGTTATTACTACCTGTATTATTACTATCTGTATTATTACTACCTGTATTATTACTATCTGTATTATTACTACCTGTATTATTACTACCTGTCTTATTACTATCTGTATTATTACTACCTGTCTTATTACTATCTGTATTATTACTATCTGTATTATTACTATCTGTATTATTACTACCTGTATTATTACTATCTGTATTATTACTACCTGTATTATTACTACCTGTCTTATTACTATCTGTATTATTACTACCTGTATTATTACTATCTGTATTATTACTACCTGTCTTATTACTATCTGTATTATTACTATCTGTATTATTACTACCTGTATTATTACTATCTGTATTATTACTACCTGTATTATTACTACCTGTATTATTACTACCTGTCTTATTACTATCTGTATTATTAATACCTGTATTATTACTATCTGTATTATTACTACCTGTATTATTACTATCTGTATTATTACTATCTGTATTATTACTACCTGTCTTATTACTACCTGTATTATTACTACCTGTATTATTACTATCTGTATTATTACTACCTGTCTTATTACTATCTGTATTATTACTATCTGTATTATTACTACCTGTATTATTACTACCTGTATTATTACTACCTGTATTATTACTATCTGTATTATTACTACCTGTCTTATTACTATCTGTATTATTACTATCTGTATTATTACTACCTGTATTATTACTACCTGTATTATTACTATCTGTATTATTACTATCTGTGTTATTACTACCTGTATTATTACTACCTGTCTTATTACTATCTGTGTTATTACTACCTGACATGTGACGTCTCAGCTGACATGTGACGTCTCTGCTGACATGTGACATCTCGCTGACATGTGACGTCTCTGCTGACATGTGACATCTCGCTGACATGTGACGTCTCTGCTGACATGTGACGTTTCGGCTGACATGTGACATCTCGGCTGATATGTGACGTCTCGGCTGACATGTGACGTCTCGGCTGACATGTGACGTCTCGGCTGGCATGTGACGTCTCGGCTGATATGTGACGTCTCGGCTGACATGTGACATCTCGGCTGACATGTGACGTCTCGGCTGGCATGTGACGTCTTGGCTGACATGTGACATCTCGCTGACATGTGACGTCTCTGCTGACATGTGACGTTTCGGCTGACATGTGATGTCTCGGCTGACATGTGATGTCTCGGCTGATATGTGATGTCTCAGCTGATATGGGACGTCTCGGCTGATATGGGACGTCTCGGCTGACATGTGACGTCTCGGCTGACATGTGATGTCTCTGCTGACATGTGACGTCACGGCTGATATGTGACGTCTTTGCGGATATGTGACGTCTCGGCTGACATGTGACGTCTCGGCTGACATGTGACGTCTCGGCTGACATGTGACGTCTCGGCTGATATGTGACGTCTCGGCTGACATGTGACGTCTCGGCTGACATGTGACGTCTCGGCTGACATGTGACGTCTTGGCTGATATGTGACGTCTCGGCTGACATGTGACGTCTCGGCTGACATGTGACGTCTCGGCTGGCATGTGACGTCTCGGCTGATATGTGACGTCTCGGCTGACATGTGACATCTCGGCTGACATGTGACGTCTCGGCTGGCATGTGACGTCTCGGCTGACATGTGACGTCTCGGCTGACATGTGACATCTCGCTGACATGTGACGTCTCTGCTGACATGTGACGTTTCGGCTGACATGTGATGTCTCGGCTGATATGTGATGTCTCAGCTGATATGGGACGTCTCGGTTGATATGGGACGTCTCGGCTGACATGTGACGTCTCGGCTGACATGTGACATCTCGCTGACATGTGACGTCTCTGCTGACATGTGACGTTTCGGCTGACATGTGATGTCTCGGCTGATATGTGATGTCTCAGCTGATATGGGACGTCTCGGTTGATATGGGACGTCTCGGCTGACATGTGACGTCTCGGCTGACATGTGACGTTTCGGCTGACATGTGACGTTTCGGCTGACATGTGATGTCTCGGCTGATATGGGACGTCTCGGCTGATATGGGACGTCTCGGCTGATATGGGACGTCTCGGCTGACATGTGACGTCTCGGCTGACATGTGACGTCTCGGCTGACATGTGACGTCTCGGCTGACATGTGACGTCTCGGCTGACATGCAACGTCGTGGCTGACATGTGATGTCTCTGCTGACATGTGACGTCACGGCTGATATGTGACGTCTTTGCGGATATGTGACGTCTCGGCTGACATGTGACGTCTCGGCTGACATGTGACGTCTCGGCTGACATGTGACGTCTCGGCTGACATGTGACGTCTCGGCTGACATGTGACGTCTCGGCTGACATGTGACGTCTTGGCTGATATGTGACGTCTCGGCTGACATGTGACGTCTCGGCTGACATGTGACGTCTCGGCTGGCATGTGACGTCTCGGCTGATATGTGACGTCTCGGCTGATATGTGACGTCTCGGCTGACATGTGACGTCTCGGCTGGCATGTGACGTCTCGGCTGGCATGTGACGTCTCGGCTGACATGTGACGTCTCGGCTGACATGTGACATCTCGCTGACATGTGACGTCTCTGCTGACATGTGACGTTTCGGCTGACATGTGATGTCTCGGCTGATATGTGATGTCTCAGCTGATATGGGACGTCTCGGTTGATATGGGACGTCTCGGCTGACATGTGACGTCTCGGCTGACATGCAACGTCGTGGCTGACATGTGATGTCTCTGCTGACATGTGACGTCACGGCTGATATGTGACGTCTTTGCGGATATGTGACGTCTCGGCTGACATGTGACGTCTCGGCTGACATGTGACGTCTCGGCTGACATGTGACGTCTCGGCTGACATGTGACTACTCGGCTGACATGTGACG
The DNA here is from genome assembly GCF_037356315.1 of Lithobates pipiens. Classification (NCBI taxonomy): domain Eukaryota; kingdom Metazoa; phylum Chordata; class Amphibia; order Anura; family Ranidae; genus Lithobates; species Lithobates pipiens. Next base: position 313,781 of record NW_027507692.1, on the reverse strand, counting down.
TCTCTGCTGACATGTGATGTCTCGGTTGATATGTGACTTCTCTGCTGACATGTGACGTCTCTGCTGACATGTGACGTCACGGCTGATATGTGACGTCTCTGCGGATATGTGACCTCTCGGCTGACATGTGACGTTTTGGCTGACATGTGACGTCTCGGCTGACATGTGACGTCTCAGCTGACATGCGACATCTCGGCTGATATGTGACGTCTCTGCTGACATGTGACGTCTCGGCTGACATGTGACGTCTCGGCTGACATGTGATGTCTCGGCTGATATGGGACGTCTCGGCTGACATGTGACGTCTCTGCTGAAATGTGACGTCTCGGCTGACATGTGACGTCTCGGCTGACATGTGACGTCTCGGCTGACATGTGACGTCTCGGCTGACATGTGACGTTTCGGCTGACATGTGATGTCTCGGCTGATATGTGACGTCTCTGCTGACATGTGACGTTTTGGCTGACATGTGACGTCTCGGCTGACATGTGACGTCTCAGCTGACATGTGACATCTCGGCTGATATGTGACGTCTCTGCTGACATGTGACGTCTCGGCTGACATGTGACGTCTCGGCTGACATGTGATGTCTCGGCTGATATGGGACGTCTCGGCTGACATGTGACGTCTCTGCTGAAATGTGACGTCTCGGCTGACATGTGACGTCTCGGCTGACATGTGACGTCTCGGCTGACATGTGATGTCTCGGCTGATATGTGATGTCTCAGCTGATATGGGACGTCTCGGCTGATATGGGACGTCTCGGCTGACATGTGACGTCTCGGCTGACATGCAACGTCGTGGCTGACATGTGATGTCTCTGCTGACATGTGACGTCACGGCTGATATGTGACGTCTTTGCGGATATGTGACGTCTCGGCTGACATGTGACGTCTCGGCTGACATGTGACGTCTCGGGTGACATGTGATGTCTCGGCTGATATGGGACGTCTCGGCTGACATGTGACGTCTCTGCTGAAATGTGACGTCTCGGCTGACATGTGACGTCTCGGCTGACATGTGACGTCTCGGCTGACATGTGATGTCTCGGCTGATATGTGATGTCTCAGCTGATATGGGACGTCTCGGCTGATATGGGACGTCTCGGCTGACATGTGACGTCTCGGCTGACATGCAACGTCGTGGCTGACATGTGATGTCTCTGCTGACATGTGACGTCACGGCTGATATGTGACGTCTTTGCGGATATGTGACGTCTCGGCTGACATGTGACGTCTCGGCTGACATGTGACGTCTCGGCTGACATGTGACTAGTCGGCTGACATGTGACGTCTCTGCTGACATGTGATGTCTCGGTTGATATGTGACTTCTCTGCTGACATGTGACGTCTCTGCTGACATGTGACGTCACGGCTGATATGTGACGTCTCTGCGGATATGTGACGTCTCGGCTGACATGTGACGTCTCGGCTGACATGTGACGTCTCGGCTGACATGTGATGTCTCGGCTGATATGTGACGTCTCTGGTGACATGTGACGTTTCGGCTGACATGTGATGTCTCGGCTGATATGTGACGTCTCTGCTGACATGTGACGTTTTGGCTGACATGTGACGTCTCGGCTGACATGTGACGTCTCAGCTGACATGTGACATCTCGGCTGATATGTGACGTCTCTGCTGACATGTGACGTCTCGGCTGACATGTGACGTCTCGGCTGACATGTGATGTCTCGGCTGATATGGGACGTCTCGGCTGACATGTGACGTCTCTGCTGAAATGTGACGTCTCGGCTGACATGTGACGTCTCGGCTGACATGTGACGTCTCGGCTGACATGTGACGTCTCGGCTGACATGCAACGTCGTGGCTGACATGTGACGTCTCTGCTGATATGTGACGTCTCTGCTGACATGTGACGTCTCTGCTGACATGTGATGTCTCGGCTGATATGTGACGTCTCAGCTGACATGTGACGTCTCGGCTGACATGTGACGTCTCGGCTGACATGTGACGTCTCGGCTGACATGCAACGTCGTGGCTGACATGTGACGTCTCTGCTGACATGTGATGTCTCGGCTGATATGTGACGTCTCAGCTGACATGTGACGTCTCTGCTGACATGTGATGTCTCGGCTGATATGTGACGTCTCAGCTGACATGTGACGTCGCGGCTGACATGTGACGTCGCGGCTGACATGTGACGTCTCGGCTGACATGTGACGTCGCGGCTGACATGTGATGTCTCGGCTGACATGTGACGTCTCGCTGACACGCGACCTCGCGGCTGACATGCGACGTCGCGGCTGACATGCGATGTCTCGGCTGATATGGGACGTCTCGGCTGACATGTGATGTCGCGGCTGACATGTGACGTCGCGGCTGACATGTGACGTCGCGGCTGACATGTGACGTCTCGGCTGACATGTGACGTCTCGGCTGACATGTGACGTCGCGGCTGACATGTGATGTCTCGGCTGACATGTGACGTCTCGCTGACACGCGACCTCGCGGCTGACATGGGACGTCTCGGCTGACATGGGACGTCTCGGCTGACATGTGATGTCTCGGCTGATATGGGACGTCTCGGCTGACATGTGATGTCTCGGCTGATATGTGACGTCTCTGCTGAAATGTGACGTCTCGGCTGACATGTGACGTCTCGGCTGACATGCAACGTCGTGGCTGACATGTGACGTCTCTGCTGACATGTGATGTCTCGGCTGATATGTGACGTCTCAGCTGACATGTGACGTCTCTGCTGACATGTGATGTCTCGGCTGATATGTGACGTCTCAGCTGACATGTGACGTCTCGGCTGACATGTGACGTCGCGGCTGACATGTGACGTCGCGGCTGACATGTGATGTCTCGGCTGACATGTGATGTCTCGGCTGACATGTGATGTCTCGGCTGACATGTGACGTCGCGGCTGACATGTGACGTCGCGGCTGACATGTGACGTCGCGGCTGACATGTGATGTCTCGGCTGACATGTGACGTCTCGGCTGACATGTGACGTCGCGGCTGACATGTGATGTCTCGGCTGACATGTGACGTCTCGCTGACACGCGACCTCGCGGCTGACATGCGACCTCGCGGCTGACATGCGACGTCGCGGCTGACATGTGATGTCTCGGCTGATATGGGACGTCTCGGCTGACATGTGATGTCTCGGCTGATATGGGACGTCTCGGCTGACATGTGATGTCTCGGCTGATATGTGACGTCTCTGCTGAAATGTGACGTCTCGGCTGACATGTGACGTCTCGGCTGACATGCAACGTCGTGGCTGACATGTGACGTCTCTGCTGACATGTGATGTCTCGGCTGATATGTGACGTCTCAGCTGACATGTGACGTCTCGGCTGACATGTGACGTCTCGGCTGACATGTGACGTCTCGGCTGACATGTGACGTCGCGGCTGACATGTGACGTCGCGGCTGACATGTGACGTCGCGGCTGACATGTGACGTCGCGGCTGACATGTGACGTCGCGGCTGACATGTGACGTCGCGGCTGACATGTGACGTCTCGGCTGACATGTGACGTCTCGGCTGACATGTGACGTCGCGGCTGACATGTGATGTCTCGGCTGACATGTGACGTCTCGCTGACACGCGACCTCGCGGCTGACATGCGACGTCGCGGCTGACATGCGACGTCTTGCTGACATGCGACGTCTTGCTGACATGCGACGTCTCGCTGACATGCGACGTCGCGGCTGACATGCGACGTCGCGGCTGACATGTGACGTCGCGGCTGACATGCGACGTCTCGGTGGAGGTCGGTGATATAAAAATAACAGAAGAATATTCTTTGTCTGGCATTATATTGAATACATTTATTTTTTCCGGTAGAAGTCGTCCGTCTCCTCCCGTTCCTCTATGCTTGTACCGGAGAAGGTTTTGGCATTGTGAGGAGACCGGAGCCGTACCTGGACCCCGGGCTGGAGCGCCGGAGGCAGTACAATGTAATGGCACCACGGTAAGTACTTTCCTTCACTAAACCCACTAAAAGTGGACCTGTCATTACATATAGATTCCTGACAGCCAACAGCACAGCTGTCTATAGAATCTCCACCTTTATCACTCAGTCCCCCCCCCCCCCGTGATCAGACTGTACATTGTAACCTTGTAGCAATTCACAATTCACAAGGTTTTCTTCTGAAGATGCTATCTGCCTGGCTGCCATGCTGATCCAATGTAATCATACTGACTGGGAACAAATATACAATTTAAGAGTCCTGACTTTCCTCTGTGACTCAGAAATGGATGAAGCCAGAAGCAGCCGGGCAATGAGCATTTTAAGAAGGGGTTCAGCAATGACCGTCTCCATATCTCAGTACGATTCCCCTTTAAATTTAAAAGTGTGTGAGGTGATTGAGTCCTTTCAGATAGAGACCCTACCCTTAAGGTCAGAGGTCACACAAACCCCCTGAACCCCCATAGCCGACATCCCAGGAGAAATGAAGAAACTACGGGAACCATCAGCACTTCCCCCCCGACACCTAGACCCTAAGGTGACACTGATGCCTAGACCCTAAGGCAGTGATGGTGAACCTTGGCACTCCAGATGTTTTGGAACTACATTTCCCATGATGCTCCACTACACTGCAGTGTGCATGAGCATCATGGGAAATGTAGTTCCAAAACATCTGGAGTGCCAAGGTTCTCCATCACTGCCCTAAGGTGACGCTGACGTCTAGACCCTAAGGTAACGCCAAACCCTAAGGTGACACTGACGCCTAGACCCTAAGGTGACACTGATGCCTAGATGTCTAGACCCTAAGGTGACGCTGACGCCTAGACCTTAAGGTGACACAAAATGTCACCTTAGGGTCTAGGCAATAGCGTCACCTTAGTGTCTAGACATCAGCGTCACCTTGGGGTCTAGGTGTCAGCATCACCTTAGGGTCTAGGCGTCACCTTAGGGTTTGGCGTTACCTTAGGGTCTAGACGTCAGCGTCACCTTAGGGTCTAGGGTTAGGGTCAGAGTTAGAGTTAGTTATATTTGCAGTCTCTAACCCTAACCTTAACCCTAACCCTAGGCATCAGCATCACCTTAGGGTCTAGGCGTCACCTTAGGTTCTAGGCATCAGCGTCACCTTAGGGTCTAGGCGTCACCTTAGGTTCTAGGCATCAGCGTCACCTTAGGGTCTAGGCATCAGCATCACCTTAGGGTCTAGGTGTCACCTTAGGATTTGGCGTCACTTTAGGGTCTAGACGTCAGCATCACCTTAGGGTCTAGGCGTCACCTTAGGGTCTAGGCATCACCTTAGTGTCTAGGCGTCAGTGTCAACTTAGGGTCTAGGCGTCAGCGTCACCTTAAGGTCTAGGTGTCAGTGTCACCTTAGTGTCTAGGCATCAGCGTCGCCTTAGGGTTTAGGCATCACCTTAGGGTCTAGACGTCAGCGTCACCTTAGGGTTTAGGCGTCACCTTAGGGTCTAGGCTTCAGCGTCACCTTAGGGTTTAGGCATCACCTTAGGGTCTAGACGTCAGCGTCACCTTAAGGTCTAGGTGTCAGTGTCAACTTAGGGTCTAGGCGTCAGCGTCACCTTAAGGTCTAGGTGTCAGTGTCACCTTAGTGTCTAGGCATCAGCGTCACCTTAGGGTTTAGGCGTCACCTTAGGGTCTAGGCTTCAGCGTCGCCTTAGGGTTTAGGCATCACCTTAGGGTCTAGACGTCAGCGTCACCTTAGGGTTTAGGCGTCACCTTAGGGTCTAGGTGTCAGCGTCACCTTAGGGTTTAGGCGTCACCTTAGGGTCTAGGCTTCAGCGTCACCTTAGGGTTTAGGCATCACCTTAGGGTCTAGACGTCAGCGTCACCTTAGGGTCTAGGTGTCAGCGTCACCTTAGGGTTTAGGCGTCAGCGTCACCTTAGCTTCTAGGTGTCAGTGTCACCTTAGGGTCTAGGCATCAGCATCACCTTAGGGTTTAGGCGTCACCTTAGGATCTAGTCATCAGCGTCACCTTAGGGTCTAGGCGTCAAGGTTACCTTAGGGTCTAGACTTCAGGTGATGTTTGGTGTCACCTTAGGGTCTAGTCTAAGGTGACCCCTAGACCCTAAGGTGACACTGACACTTAGATCCTAGGTGACACTGACACAGATCGGTACAGGTCATTCCCAGGACAAAAGAGAGGGCTGTCTGTACAGATGGTGACACGTATCTGTTGATCTGATCATACAATAAGGAAGACTGGACAGAGCAGACTTTCTGCACACGGAGGAGGAAGGTGAAGACATCAATGAAGAGCAGGTTAGGAGTTCAGGAACCCAAATCCATCCAGCTGATCCCCTGTGTGATGCTCTACATAGTTGGGTGTGGGGGGACAGCTGGTCCTCGTGATTTCTCAGGTGCAGTGTGTGGGGATGGGGGGGACAGGTGGCCCTCATGATTTTCCTGGTGCAGTGGGGGGGGGGGGGTGTTATACAGGTGGCCCTCAGAATGTGTCAGGTGCAGTGCAGGGGTTAATAGCTGATCCTCATAAATTATCCAGTACGGTGGGGCCCTCGTGATTTGTCAGGTGCGGTGGCTGTGGGAATTTCTGGAGGTATTTAGATGTTTTCTATGTATGGTTCAGAAAAAGAGGCAGGGAATGCATAGGGCCCCTCAGGAGCCGTGGGGCCCCATGCAGTCCCCCAAATATCCCCAGTATGGGCCCCTGGCTGTGGCTAGCCCAGGAGCTGCCACTCTCTGGGTTGTAGAATTAGATATTTCTTCTGATTGTTGGCAAATAAGTGATCTGGAAGAGCGCAGTCAATGCGTAGGTGACCGGCGTGGATGGAGGGATCAGGATGACGATTGATCTCTGACTCACTTTAACTCTCAGAGATTTCCTCCGCCCGACATGACTAATCTCCACCAATCCCACAAATCTCCACTAATCTCCACCAATCCCACAAGTCTCCACTAATCTCCACCAATCCCACAAATCTCCACCAATCCCACAAGTCTCCACCAATCCCACAAGTCTCCACTAATCTTCCCCAATCCCATTCCACTAAACCTCCCAAATTCCAACCAATCATCTCATTTCAGATAACGAGACATCGATGTACAGAGGGATCCTGTGTGGAATGCAGGTATCTCTTTAAAGGGAAACCCCAGCACCAGGGCAGGACTTAGGGTGGTGGGGGCCCCTGGGCTTGAGTCACTTTCGGGCCGTACCTTCTATACATTATCGGATTTATCGGCGTATAACACGTACCCGAAGTTTAGGATGGGATTTTAAGGAAAAAAACTTTTAGGAGGGAAGTTTAAAGAAAAAAAACGTACATTTAAATGCCCATCAATGCACCCTTATCAGTGTCCATCGGCAGCCTTGCCCATCAATCTGCAGCCTTGTCCAGTGTCATTGCAGCCTTGTCAGTGTAGCCTTGTCATTTGCAGCCTTGCCCCAGTGCCATTTGTAGCCTTGTCATTGCAGTCTTGAAGTTTAAAAATGGCGCATATCGGTGGCTCTCGGGTCCTCTTGGCGGCTCTAGGGTCCTCTTGGCGGCTCTGGGGCCCTGTCGCAGTCCCCGAGTGGAGCAGAGAGTATCCGAGTGTACTCGGCTTGGCTCACGTTCACGCCCAGTCCCTGTGTTATGTCCATCATAGGGCGCGACTGGGCGTGACTGTGAGCGGAGCCGAGCCGAGTACACTCGGTTATGTATCTCTGCGGGGCCCCCTATTTGGTGGGGCCCATGGGCTTGAGCCCAGTCAAGCCCAATGGTAAGTCCTGCCCTGCCCAGCGCACTAACCCTAAGGACACTGCTGGGGATGCCTGCAATATGACTTTCAGCTCTGTGCAGAGTTCTGGTAGCAACCAGACCATCACTGGGTACTTTAGCTGGAGGTAGCTGATTGGTGGGGTCTGTGCAGGGGATGACCATCACTGGGTAATTTAGCTGGAGGTAGCTGATTGGTGGGGTCTGTGCAGGGGATGACCTTCACTGGGTAATTTAGCTGGAGGTAGCTGATTGGTGGGGTCTGTGCAGGGGATGACCATCACTGGGTACTTTATCTGGAGGTAGCTGATTGGTGGGGTCTGTGCAGGGGATGACCTTCACTGGGTAATTTAGCTGGAGGTAGCTGATTGGTGGGGTCTGTGCAGGGGATGACGACCACTGGGTACTTTATCTGGAGGTAGCTGATTGGTGGGGTCTGTGCAGGGGATGACCACCACTGGGTACTTTATCTGGAGGTAGCTGATTGGTGGGATCTGTGCAGGGGATGACCACCACTGGGTACTTTAGCTGGAGGTAGCTGATTGGTGGGGTCTGTGCAGGGGATGACCTTCACTGGGTAATTTAGCTGGAGGTAGCTGATTGGTGGGATCTGTGCAGGGGATGACCATCACTGGGTAATTTAGCTGGAGGTAGCTGATTGGTGGGGTCTGTGCAGGGGATGACCACCACTGAGGACTTTACCTGGAGGTAGATGATTGGTGGGGTCTGTGCAGGGGATGACCACCACTGGGTACTTTATCTGGAGGTAGCTGATTGGTGGGATCTGTGCAGGGGATGACCATCACTGGGTACTTTAGCTGGAGGTAGCTGATTGGTGGGATCTGTGCAGGGGATGACCATCACTGGGTACTTTAGCTGGAGGTAGCTGATTGGTGGGGTCTGTGCAGGTGATGACCACCACTGGGTACTTTATCTGGAAGTAGATGATTGGTGGGATCTGTGCAGGTGATGACCACCACTGGGTACTTTATCTGGAGGTAGCTGATTGGTGGGGTCTGTGCAGGGGATGACCACCACTGGGTACTTTATCTGGAGGTAGCTGATTGGTGGGGTCTGTGCAGGTGATGACCACCACTGGGTACTTTATCTGGAGGTAGCTGATTGGTGGGGTCTGTGCAGGGGATGACCACCACTGGGTACTTTATCTGGAGGTAGCTGATTGGTGGGGTCTGTGCAGGTGATGACCACCACTGGGTACTTTATCTGGAAGTAGATGATTGGTGGGGTCTGTGCAGGGGATGACCACCACTGGGTACTTTATCTGGAAGTAGATGATTGGTGGGGTCTGTGCAGGGGATGACCACCACTGGGTACTTTATCTGGAGGTAGCTGATTGGTGGGGTCTGTGCAGGGGATGACCACCACTGGGTACTTTAGCTGGAGGTAGCTGATTGGTGGGGTCTGTGCAGGGGATGACCACCACTGGGTACTTTATCTGGAGGTAGCTGATTGGTGGGGTCTGTGCAGGGGATGACCACCACTGGGTACTTTATCTGGAGGTAGCTGATTGGTGGGGTCTGTGCAGGGGATGACCACCACTGGGTACTTTAGCTGGAGGTAGCTGATTGGTGGGGTCTGTGCAGGGGATGACTACCACTGGGTACTTTAGCTGGAGGTAGCTGATTGGTGGGATCTGTGCAGGGGATGACTACCACTGGGTACTTTAGCTGGAGGTAGCTGATTGGTGGGGTCTGTGCAGGGGATGACCACCACTGGGTACTTTAGCTGGAGGTAGCTGATTGGGGGGGTCTGTGCAGGGGATGACCACCACTGGGTACTTTATCTGGAGGTAGCTGATTGGTGGGATCTGTGCAGGGGATGACCACCACTGGGTACTTTATCTGGAGGTAGCTGATTGGTGGGGTCTGTGCAGGGGATGACCACCACTGGGTACTTTATCTGGAGGTAGCTGATTGGTGGGGTCTGTGCAGGGGATGACCACCACTGGGTACTTTAGCTGGAGGTAGCTGATTGGTGGGGTCTGTGCAGGGGATGACCACCACTGGGTACTTTATCTGGAGGTAGCTGATTGGTGGGGTCTGTGCAGGGGATGACCACCACTGGGTACTTTATCTGGAGGTAGCTGATTGGTGGGGTCTGTGCAGGGGATGACCACCACTGGGTACTTTAGCTGGAGGTAGCTGATTGGTGGGGTCTGTGCAGGGGATGACTACCACTGGGTACTTTAGCTGGAGGTAGCTGATTGGTGGGATCTGTGCAGGGGATGACTACCACTGGGTACTTTAGCTGGAGGTAGCTGATTGGTGGGGTCTGTGCAGGGGATGACCACCACTGGGTACTTTAGCTGGAGGTAGCTGATTGGGGGGGTCTGTGCAGGGGATGACCACCACTGGGTACTTTATCTGGAGGTAGCTGATTGGTGGGATCTGTGCAGGGGATGACCACCACTGGGTACTTTATCTGGAGGTAGCTGATTGGTGGGGTCTGTGCAGGGGATGACCACCACTGGGTACTTTATCTGGAGGTAGCTGATTGGTGGGGTCTGTGCAGGGGATGACCACCACTGGGTACTTTATCTGTAAGTAGATGATTGGTGGGGTATGTGCAGGGGATGCCCACCACTGGGTACTTTAGCTGGAGGTAGCTGATTGGGGGGGTCTGTGCAGGGGATGACCACTACTGGGTACTTTATCTGGAGGTAGCTGATTGGTGGGGTCTGTGCAGGTGATGACCACCACTGGGTACTTTATCTGGAGGTAGCTGATTGGTGGGGTCTGTGCAGGGGATGACCACCACTGGGTACTTTATCTGGAGGTAGCTGTCTGGTGGGGTCTGTGCAGGGGATGACCACCACTGGGTACTTTATCTGGAGGTAGCTGATTGGTGGGATCTGTGCAGGGGATGACCACCACTGGGTACTTTATCTGGAGGTAGCTGATTGGTGGGGTCTGTGCAGGGGATGACTACCACTGGGTACTTTAGCTGGAGGTAGCTGATTGGTGGGGTCTGTGCAGGGGATGACCACCACTGGGTACTTTATCTGGAGGTAGCTGATTGGTGGGGTCTGTGCAGGGGATGACCACCACTGGGTACTTTATCTGGAGGTAGCTGATTGGTGGGGTCTGTGCAGGGGATGACCATCACTGGGTACTTTATCTGGAGGTAGCTGATTGGTGGGGTCTGTGCAGGGGATGACCACCACTGGGTACTTTATCTGGAGGTAGCTGATTGGTGGGGTCTGTGCAGGGGATGACTACCACTGGGTACTTTAGCCGTAGGTAGCTGATTGGGGGGGTCTGTGCAGGGGATGCCCACCACTGGGTACTTTATCTGGAGGTAGCTGATTGGTGGGATCTGTGCAGGGGATGACCATCACTGGGTACTTTAGCCGGAGGTAGCTGATTGGTGGGATCTGTGCAGGGGATGACCACCACTGGGTACTTTATCTGGAGGTAGCTGATTGGGGGGGTCTGTGCAGGGGATGACCACCACTGGGTACTTTATCTGGAGGTAGCTGATTGGTGGGATCTGTGCAGGGGATGACCATCACTGGGTACTTTAGCCGGAGGTAGCTGATTGGTGGGATCTGTGCAGGGGATGACCACCACTGGGTACTTTATCTGGAGGTAGCTGATTGGGGGGGTCTGTGCAGGGGATGACCACCACTGGGTACTTTATCTGGAGGTAGCTGATTGGTGGGGTCTGTGCAGGGGATGACTACCACTGGGTACTTTAGCCGGAGGTAGCTGATTGGTGGGATCTGTGCAGGGGATGACCATCACTGGGTACTTTATCTGGAGGTAGCTGATTGGTGGGGTCTGTACAGGGGATGACCACCACTGGGTACTTTATCTGGAGGTAGCTGATTGGTGGGCTCTGTGCAGGGGATGACCATCACTGGGTACTTTATCTGGAGGTAGCTGATTGGTGGGATCTGTGCAGGGGATGACCACCACTGGGTACTTTATCTGGAGGTAGCTGATTGGTGGGGTCTGTGCAGGGGATGACCACCACTGGGTACTTTATCTGGAGGTAGCTGATTGTTGGGGTCTGTGCAGGGGATGACCACCACTGGGTACTTTATCTGGAGGTAGCTGATTGTTGGGGTCTGTGCAGGGGATGACCACCACTGGGTACTTTATCTGGAGGTAGCTGATTGTTGGGGTCTGTGCAGGGGATGACCATCACTGGGTACTTTATCTGGAGGGTGGTCCATGTTCTGTTGTGGAATGGAGAAGCCCATTCATGTATATACGTGTCCGTGTGATTTGTGGGGGATTCCCATGTTGTATATACCGTATATTGATATCATGTTGTCCCACAGCTGCAGCTTCTCCATCTGGCTGTATGTGATGGATCGGTGTCCAGTCAGTCTCTGCGGAGTGTTCTACCATCTGGATGACACCAATGACTACGTCACCCCGGCTCTGCTGATGGCAAAATCAGGTAGGACCAGAAAAGTGAGAGAAAACAGAGGGGGAGGGGTAGAGAGACAAAGGTGAGTAAATCACCTGGACCAGATGACTGACAACCACGGATCTGAAAAGAATTGAGCTCCGTTCTATCAAAGCCATTGTATCTAATATTCAGGGGCTCGTTAATGACTGGAGTGGCACCACTGGATTGGAGCAGGGCCACCGTGATGCCCATATTAAAAAAAGGATCAAAGTCTTTACCAATAACTATATACCTGTTAGTGTAACTTACTAAACTCTCCAGTATCTTCCCGACTATATAAAAGACCACATAGATGAGTTCTTCTAAGTAACAGACAGCATGCATTCATGAAAGACAGACGTTGTCACACAAATCTGATTTCTTTTTATGAGGAGGTAAAACCTGGGACAGAGGGGTGGCTGTGGACGTGGTATACTTGGACAGAGGGGTGGCTGTGGACGTGGTATACTTGGACAGAGGGGTGGCTGTGGACGTGGTATACTTGGACAGAGGGGTGGATGTGGACGTGGTATACTTGGACAGAGGGGTGGCTGTGGACGTGGTATACTTGGACAGAGGGGTGGATGTGGACGTGGTATACTTGGACAGAGGGGTGGCTGTGGACGTGGTATACTTGGACAGAGGGGTGGCTGTGGACGTGGTATACTTGGACAGAGGGGTGGATGTGGACGTGGTATACTTGGACAGAGGGGTGGATGTGGACGTGGTATACTTGGACAGAGGGGTGGATGTGGATGTGGTATACTTGGACAGAGGGGTGGATGTGGACGTGGAATACGTGGACAGTGGGGTGGCATGGTATACTTGGACAGAGGGGTGGCTGTGGACATGGTATACTTGGACAGAGGGGTGGATGTGGACATGGTATACTTGGACAGAGGGGTGGATGTGGACGTGGTATACTTGGACAGAGGGGTGGATGTGGATATGGTATACTTGGACAGAGGGGTGGATGTGGATGTGGTATACTTGGACAGAGGGGTGGCGTGGTATACTTGGACAGAGGGGTGGATGTGGACGTGGTATACTTGGACAGAGGGGTGGATGTGGACGTGGTATACTTGGACAGAGGGGTGGATGTGGACGTGGTATACTTGGACAGAGGGGTGGCTGTGGATGTGGTATACTTGGACAGAGGGGTGGACGTGGTATACTTGGACAGAGGGGTGGATGTGGACGTGGTATACTTGGACAGAGGGGTGGATGTGGACGTGGTATACTTGGACAGAGGGGTGGCTATGGACGTGGTATACTTGGACAGAGGGGTGGATGTGGACGTGATATACTTGGACAGAGGGGTGGATGTGGACGTGGTATACTTGGACAGAGGGGTGGATGTGGTATACTTGGACAGAGGGGTGGACGTGGTATACTTGAACAGAGGGGTGGACGTGGTATACTTGGACAGAGGGGTGGTGTGGTATACTTGGACAGAGGGGTGGCTGAGGACGTGGTATACTTGGACAGAGGGGTGGATGTGGACATGGTATACTTGGACAGAGGGGTGGATGTGGACGTGGTATACTTGGACAGAGGGGTGGCGTGGTATACTTGGACAGAGGGGTGGATGTGGACGTGGTATACTTGGACAGAGGGGTGGATGTGGACGTGGTATACTTGGACAGAGGGGTGGATGTGGACATGGTATACTTGGACAGAGGGGTGGATGTGGATGTGGTATACTTGGACAGAGGGGTGGACGTGGTATACTTGGACAGAGGGGTGGATGTGGACGTGGTATACTTGGACAGAGGGGTGGATGTGGACGTGGTATACTTGGACAGAGGGGTGGCTGTGGACGTGGTATACTTGGACAGAGGGGTGGATGTGGACGTGGTATACTTGGACAGAGGGGTGGATGTGGACGTGGTATACTTGGACAGAGGAGTGGATGTGGACGTGGTATACTTGGACAGAGGGGTGGACGTGGTATACTTGGACAGAGGGGTGGATGTGGACGTGGTATACTTGGACAGAGGGGTGGATGTGGACGTGGTATACTTGGCCAGAGGGGTGGAAGTGGACGTGGTATACTTGGACAGAGGGGTGGATGTGGATGTGGTATACTTGGACAGAGGGGTGGCTGTGGACGTGATATACTTGGACAGAGGGGTGGATGTGGACGTGGTATACTTGGACAGAGGAGTGGATGTGGTATACTTGGACAGAGGGGTGGACGTGGTATACTTGGACAGAGGGGTGGATGTGGATGTGGTATAATTGGACAGAGGGGGGGATGTGGACGTGGTATACTTGGACAGAGGGGTGGATGCGGACGTGGTATACTTGGACAGAGGGGTGGCTGTGGACGTGGCCTACTTGGACAGAGGGGTGGATGTGGACGTGGTATACTTGGACAGAGGGGTGGATGTGGACGTGGTATACTTGGACAGAGGGGTGGATGTGGATGTGGTATACTTGGACAGAGGGGTGGATGTGGTATAATTGGACAGAGGGGTGGATGTGGACGTGGTATACTTGGACAGAGGGGTGGCTGTGGATGTGGTATACTTGGACAGAGGGGTGGATGTGGATGTGGTATACTTGGACAGAGGGGTGGATGTGGATGTGGTATACTTGGACAGAGGGGTGGATGTGGACGTGGTATACTTGGACAGAGGGGTGGACGTGGTATAATTGGACAGAGGGGTGGATGTGGACGTGGTGTACTTGGACAGAGGGGTGGATGTGGACATGGTATACTTGGACAGAGGGGTGGATGTGGATGTGGTATACTTGGACAGAGGGGTGGATGTGGACATGGTATACTTGGACAGAGGGGTGGATGTGGATGTGGTATACTTGGACAGAGGGGTGGACGTGGTATAATTGGACAGAGGGGTGGATGTGGACGTGGTATACTTGGACAGAGGGGTGGCTGTGGATGTGGTATACTTGGACAGAGGTGTGGATGTGGTATACTTGGACAGAGGGGTGGATGTGGACGTGGTATACTTGGACAGAGGGGTGGATGTGGACGTGGTATACTTGGACAGAGGGGTGGACGTGGTATAATTGGACAGAGGGGTGGATGTGGATGTGGTATACTTGGACAGGGGGTGGACGTGGTATACTTGGACAGAGGGGTGGCTGTGGACGTGGCCTACTTGGACAGAGGGGTGGATGTGGACGTGGTATACTTGGACAGAGGGGTGGATGTGGACGTGGTATACTTGGACAGAGGGGTGGATGTGGACGTGGTATACTTGGACAGAGGGGTGGACGTGGTATAATTGGACAGGGGGTGGCTGTGGATGTGGTATACTTGGACAGAGGGGTGGCTGTGGACGTTCTGTCCTCCTCTCTATTGCTGAGACAGGGGCCAGAGATGAGCCTCTCTGTGGGTGCACAGAGGTGCAGAATCTGGAGGAGGAGTTCAGTCCTCCTTTCTACTGCTGACTGCTGAGACAGGGGGCAGAAACCAGCCTCTCTGTGGGTGTACAGAGAAGATCAGAGTCTGGAGGAAGCATTCTGTCCTCCCCTCTGCTGCCAACTGCTGAGGCAAGGTGGGGGCAGAGAAGAGGGGGTGCCGTAGGAGATGTGCGAGGGCCACATAAAATGCCCTGGGGGTCCGGATTCAGCCCACGGACCATGTGTTTGACACCTGTGGTCTACAGTATAATCTATGGCCCATTTGTGGGACAGAGCAGAGGGTGACTAGGCTTGGTCACGTAATAAGTGTGTAGAGAGATGGATATTGGTTTTAGGGACATCAATGATTAGCAGAATCACTTTTTTGTTGGATGTTGTTTTATGTATATTTTCCTTTTTTCTAACATGTGAAAATATGATATTTTTAGGTTGTGATTTATATCTGGGGCCCGAGCTCTGTTGGATTTAATAATAGAGTGATGCAACTTTCTAGCACCCGGTTATGCCCCCCCCCCCCCCCAACGCGGGTGGTCAGACACTATAGCTGGCTTCTGTGCTCTTCACCACCCAGGTAGGAGACTGCCTTGGGGAATGTTTTGTCTGTTTTAAATTGAATTCATCAACCAAATTAACCCGTCCGACATTCTGCAATAAATCCAGGGTTTAGTTATCACGCTTATTGCGGAGACGCTTATAAATTCAGCAGCGTTAGGACTGCGAGCAAAACGCAGAGTGCCGCGAAGAGGCCTTGCAGATTGCGCATGCGTTTCCAAATGTCTGCTAACTAAACCCCTGTATTTAACGCAGATTGTTGGACGGGTTCATTCGATCGGTTGGCAGACTGGTTGGTGAGTTCAGCTATGGAAAGTTCTGTTTTTGCCTTTCATGCGTTTGCCCTTCCTGTGAAGGCCAGTTATAGGTGGGGGCAGGGGCCATTTGTTTGGTACAGGTACTTGTGGTTGGCAGACGGGCAAGGTTCCAATCCAATCTAGCAGGACAGAGAAACGGGGAGCTTGATCCGGTATCACGTACTCTATCACAAGCATGAGACTGCGGGCTTGGCTGGCTTAAATCACATTTGGTCTCCACCCAGAGACTGACCACACTAATCACCTTGCAGGTGGACAGACAAGGAGAAAACCAAAACCAGGATGCTGGAATCAGGAGCAGGAGCGCTAGATGCCCCATCCACACCCGTTATTTATAGCACCCATTAATGTGATAGAACATCCGTATTCAGAGTAGTAATGATTCATACTCTCAATGGTCTAAAGTTATTACTGGTGTACCCCAAGGTTCAGTGTTATTAGTGGTGTACCCCAAGGTTCAGTGTTATTAGTGGTGTACCCCAAGGTTCAGTGTTATTAGTGGTGTACCCCAAGGTTCAGTGTTATTAGTGGGGTACCCCAAGGTTCAGTGTTATTAGTGGGGTACCTCAAGGTTCAGTGTTATTAGTGGTGTACCCCAAGGTTCAGTGTTATTAGTGGTGTACCCCAAGGTTCAGTGTTATTAGTGGTGTACCCCAAGGTTCAGTGTTATTAGTGGGGTACCCCAAGGTTCAGTGTTATTAGTGGGGTACCTCAAGGTTCAGTGTTATTAGTGGTGTACCCCAAGGTTCAGTGTTATTAGTGGTGTACCCCAAGGTTCAGTGTTATTAGTGGTGTACCCCAAGGTGCAGTGTTATTAGTGGTGTACCCCAAGGTTCAGTGTTATTAGTGGTGTACCCCAAGGTGCAGTGTTATTAGTGGGGTACCTCAAGGTTCAGTGTTATTAGTGGTGTACCCCAAGGTTCAGTGTTATTAGTGGTGTACCCCAAGGTTCAGTGTTATTAGTGGTGTACCCCAAGGTGCAGTGTTATTAGTGGTGTACCCCAAGGTGCAGTGTTATTAGTGGGGTACCTCAAGGTTCAGTGTTATTACTGGTGTACCCCAAGGTTCAGTGTTATTAGTGGTGTACCCCAAGGTTCAGTGTTATTAGTGGTGTACCCCAAGGTTCAGTGTTATTAGTGGTGTACCCCAAAGTTCAGTGTTGTTAGTGGTGTGCCCCAAGGTTCAGTGTTATTAGTGGTGTACCCCAAGGATCAGTGTTATTAGTGGTGTACCCCAAGGTTCAGTGTTATTACTGGTGTACCCCAAGGATTAGTGTTATTAGTTGTGTACCCCAAGGATCAGTGTTGTTAGTGGTGTACCCCAAGATTCAGTGTTATTTGTGGTGTACCCCAAGGTGCAGTGTTATTAGTGGGGTACCTCAAGGTTCAGTGTTATTACTGTTGTACCCTAAGGTTCAGTGTTATTAGTGGTGTACCCCAAGGTTCAGTGTTATTAGTGGTGTACCCCAAGGTGCAGTGTTATTAGTGGGGTACCTCAAGGTTCAGTGTTATTAGTGGTGTACCCCAAGGTTCAGTGTTATTAGTGGTGTACCCCAAGGTTCAGTGTTATTAGTGGTGTACCCCAAGGTGCAGTGTTATTAGTGGTGTACCCCAAGGTTCAGTGTTATTAGTGGTGTGCCCCAAGGTTCAGTGTTATTAGTGGGGTACCTCAAGGTTCAGTGTTATTACTGGTGTACCCCAAGGTTCAGTGTTATTAGTGGAGTGCCCCAAGGTTCAGTGTTATTAGTGGTGTACCCCAAGGTTCAGTGTTATTAGTGGTGTACCCCAAGGTTCAGTGTTATTAGTGGTGTACCCCAAGGTTCAGTGTTATTAGTGGTGTACCCCAAGGTTCAGTGTTATTAGTGGTGTACCCCAAGGTTCAGTGTTATTAGTGGTGTACCCCAAGGTTCAGTGTTATTAGTGGGGTACCCCAAGGTTCAGTGTTATTAGTGGGGTACCTCAAGGTTCAGTGTTATTACTGTTGTACCCTAAGGTTCAGTGTTATTAGTGGTGTACCCCAAGGTGCAGTGTTATTAGTGGGGTACCTCAAGGTTCAGTGTTATTACTGGTGTACCCCAAGGTTCAGTGTTATTAGTGGTGTACCCCAAGGTTCAGTGTTATTAGTGGTGTACCCCAAGGTTCAGTGTTATTAGTGGTGTACCCCAAAGTTCAGTGTTGTTAGTGGTGTGCCCCAAGGTTCAGTGTTATTAGTGGTGTACCCCAAGGATCAGTGTTATTAGTGGTGTACCCCAAGGTTCAGTGTTATTACTGGTGTACCCCAAGGATTAGTGTTATTAGTTGTGTACCCCAAGGATCAGTGTTGTTAGTGGTGTACCCCAAGATTCAGTGTTATTTGTGGTGTACCCCAAGGTTCAGTGTTATTAGTGGTGTACCCCAAGGTTCAGTGTTATTAGTGGTGTGCCCCAAGGATCAGTGTTATTAGTGGTGTACCCCAAGGATCAGTGTTGTTAGTGGTGTACCCCAAGGTTCAGTGTTATTAGTGGTGTGCCCCAAGGATCAGTGTTATTAGTGGTGTACCCCAAGGATCAGTGTTATTAGTGGTGTACCCCAAGGTTCAGTGTTATTAGTGGTGTACCCCAAGGATTAGTGTTATTAGTGGTGTACCCCAAGGTTCAGTGTTATTAGTGGTGTACCCCAAGGTTCAGTGTTATTAGTGGTGTACCCCAAGGTTCAGTGTTATTAGTGGTGTACCCCAAAGTTCAGTGTTGTTAGTGGTGTGCCCCAAGGTTCAGTGTTATTAGTGGTGTACCCCAAGGTTCAGTGTTATTAGTGGTGTGCCCCAAGGATCAGTGTTATTAGTGGTGTACCCCAAGGATCAGTGTTGTTAGTGGTGTACCCCAAGGTTCAGTGTTATTAGTGGTGTGCCCCAAGGATCAGTGTTATTAGTGGTGTACCCCAAGGATCAGTGTTATTAGTGGTGTACCCCAAGGTTCAGTGTTATTAGTGGTGTACCCCAAGGATTAGTGTTATTAGTGGTGTACCCCAAGGTTCAGTGTTATTAGTGGTGTACCCCAAGGTTCAGTGTTATTAGTGGTGTACCCCAAGGTTCAGTGTTGTTAGTGGTGTACCCCAAGGTTCGGTGTTATTAGTGGTGTGCCCCAAGGTTCAGTGTTATTAGTGGTGTACCCCAAGGATCAGTGTTATTAGTGGTGTACCCCAAGGTGCAGTGTTATTAGTGGGGTACCTCAAGGTTCAGTGTTATTACTGTTGTACCCCAAGGCTCAGTGTTATTAGTGGGGTACCTCAAGGTTCAGTGTTATTACTGTTGTACCCTAAGGTTCAGTGTTATTAGTGGTGTACCCCAAGGTGCAGTGTTATTAGTGGGGTACCTCAAGGTTCAGTGTTATTAGTGGGGTACCTCAAGGTTCAGTGTTATTAGTGGTGTACCCCAAGGTTCAGTGTTATTAGTGGTGTACCCCAAGGATCAGTGTTATTAGTGGTGTACCCCAAGGTTCAGTGTTATTAGTGGTGTACCCCAAGGTTCAGTGTTATTACTGTTGTACCCCAAGGCTCAGTGTTATTAGTGGGGTACCTCAAGGTTCAGTGTTATTACTGTTGTACCCCAAGGCTCAGTGTTATTAGTGGGGTACCTCAAGGTTCAGTGTTATTAGTGGTGTACCCCAAGGTTCAGTGTTATTAGTGGTGTACCCCAAGGTTCAGTGTTATTAGTGGTGTACCCCAAGGTGCAGTGTTATTAGTGGTGTACCCCAAGGTGCAGTGTTATTAGTGGGGTACCTCAAGGTTCAGTGTTATTACTGGTGTACCCCAAGGTTCAGTGTTATTACTGGTGTACCCCAAGGTTCAGTGTTATTAGTGGTGTACCCCAAGGTTCAGTGTTATTAGTGGTGTACCCCAAAGTTCAGTGTTGTTAGTGGTGTACCCCAAGGTGCAGTGTTATTAGTGGGGTACCTCAAGGTTCAGTGTTATTACTGGTGTACCCCAAGGTTCAGTGTTATTAGTGGTGTACCCCAAGGTTCAGTGTTATTAGTGGTGTACCCCAAGGTTCAGTGTTATTAGTGGTGTACCCCAAAGTTCAGTGTTGTTAGTGGTGTGCCCCAAGGTTCAGTGTTATTAGTGGTGTACCCCAAGGATCAGTGTTATTAGTGGTGTACCCCAAGGTTCAGTGTTATTACTGGTGTACCCCAAGGATTAGTGTTATTAGTTGTGTACCCCAAGGATCAGTGTTGTTAGTGGTGTACCCCAAGATTCAGTGTTATTTGTGGTGTACCCCAAGGTTCAGTGTTATTAGTGGTGTACCCCAAGGTTCAGTGTTATTAGTGGTGTGCCCCAAGGATCAGTGTTATTAGTGGTGTACCCCAAGGATCAGTGTTGTTAGTGGTGTACCCCAAGGTTCAGTGTTATTAGTGGTGTGCCCCAAGGATCAGTGTTATTAGTGGTGTACCCCAAGGATCAGTGTTATTAGTGGTGTACCCCAAGGTTCAGTGTTATTAGTGGTGTACCCCAAGGATTAGTGTTATTAGTGGTGTACCCCAAGGTTCAGTGTTATTAGTGGTGTACCCCAAGGTTCAGTGTTATTAGTGGTGTACCCCAAAGTTCAGTGTTGTTAGTGGTGTACCCCAAGGTTCAGTGTTATTAGTGGTGTGCCCCAAGGTTCAGTGTTATTAGTGGGGTACCTCAAGGTACAGTGTTATTACTGGTGTACCCCAAGGTTCAGTGTTATTAGTGGAGTGCCCCAAGGTTCAGTGTTATCAGTGGTGTACCCCAAGGTTCAGTGTTATTAGTGGTGTACCCCAAGGTTCAGTGTTGTTAGTGGTGTACCCCAAGGATCAGTGTTATTAGTGGTGTACCCCAAGGTGCAGTGTTATTAGTGGGGTACCTCAAGGTTCAGTGTTATTACTGTTGTACCCCAAGGCTCAGTGTTATTAGTGGGGTACCTCAAGGTTCAGTGTTATTAGTGGTGTACCCCAAGGTTCAGTGTTATTAGTGGTGTACCCCAAGGTTCAGTGTTATTAGTGGTGTACCCCAAGGTGCAGTGTTATTAGTGGTGTACCCCAAGGTGCAGTGTTATTAGTGGGGTACCTCAAGGTTCAGTGTTATTACTGGTGTACCCCAAGGTTCAGTGTTATTAGTGGTGTACCCCAAGGTTCAGTGTTATTAGTGGTGTACCCCAAGGTTCAGTGTTATTAGTGGTGTACCCCAAAGTTCAGTGTTGTTAGTGGTGTGCCCCAAGGTTCAGTGTTATTAGTGGTGTACCCCAAGGATCAGTGTTATTAGTGGTGTACCCCAAGGTTCAGTGTTATTACTGGTGTACCCCAAGGATTAGTGTTATTAGTGGTGTACCCCAAGGATCAGTGTTGTTAGTGGTGTACCCCAAGATTCAGTGTTATTTGTGGTGTACCCCAAGGTGCAGTGTTATTAGTGGGGTACCTCAAGGTTCAGTGTTATTACTGTTGTACCCTAAGGTTCAGTGTTATTAGTGGTGTACCCCAAGGTTCAGTGTTATTAGTGGTGTACCCCAAGGTTCAGTGTTATTAGTGGTGTACCCCAAAGTTCAGTGTTGTTAGTGGTGTGCCCCAAGGTTCAGTGTTATTAGTGGTGTACCCCAAGGATCAGTGTTATTAGTGGTGTACCCCAAGGTTCAGTGTTATTACTGGTGTACCCCAAGGATTAGTGTTATTAGTTGTGTACCCCAAGGATCAGTGTTGTTAGTGGTGTACCCCAAGATTCAGTGTTATTTGTGGTGTACCCCAAGGTTCAGTGTTATTAGTGGTGTACCCCAAGGTTCAGTGTTATTAGTGGTGTGCCCCAAGGATCAGTGTTATTAGTGGTGTACCCCAAGGATCAGTGTTGTTAGTGGTGTACCCCAAGGTTCAGTGTTATTAGTGGTGTGCCCCAAGGATCAGTGTTATTAGTGGTGTGCCCCAAGGATCAGTGTTATTAGTGGTGTACCCCAAGGATCAGTGTTATTAGTGGTGTACCCCAAGGTTCAGTGTTATTAGTGGTGTACCCCAAGGATTAGTGTTATTAGTGGTGTACCCCAAGGTTCAGTGTTATTAGTGGTGTACCCCAAGGTTCAGTGTTATTAGTGGTGTACCCCAAAGTTCAGTGTTGTTAGTGGTGTACCCCAAGGTTCAGTGTTATTAGTGGTGTGCCCCAAGGTTCAGTGTTATTAGTGGTGTACCCCAAGGATCAGTGTTATTAGTGGTGTACCCCAAGGTGCAGTGTTATTAGTGGGGTACCTCAAGGTTCAGTGTTATTACTGTTGTACCCCAAGGCTCAGTGTTATTAGTGGGGTACCTCAAGGTTCAGTGTTATTACTGTTGTACCCTAAGGTTCAGTGTTATTAGTGGTGTACCCCAAGGTGCAGTGTTATTAGTGGGGTACCTCAAGGTTCAGTGTTATTAGTGGTGTGCCCCAAGGTTCAGTGTTATTAGTGGGGTACCTCAAGGTACAGTGTTATTACTGGTGTACCCCAAGGTTCAGTGTTATTAGTGGAGTGCCCCAAGGTTCAGTGTTATCAGTGGTGTACCCCAAGGTTCAGTGTTATTAGTGGTGTACCCCAAGGTTCAGTGTTATTAGTGGTGTACCCCAAGGATCAGTGTTATTAGTGGTGTACCCCAAGGTTCAGTGTTATTAGTGATGTACCCCAAGGATCAGTGTTATTAGTGGTGTACCCCAAGGATCAGTGTTATTAGTGATGTACCCCAAGGATCAGTGTTATTAGTGGTGTACCCCAAGATTCAGTGTTATTAGGAGGGTACCCCAAGGTTCAGTGTTATTAGTGATGTACCCCAAGATTCTGTGTTATTAGTGATGTACCCCAAGGATCAGTGTTATTAGTGGTGTACCCCAAGGTTCAGTGTTATTAGTGGTGTACCCCAAGGTTCAGTGTTATTAGTGGTGTACCCCAAGGTTCAGTGTTATTAGTGATGTACCCCAAGGATCAGTGTTATTAGTGGTGTACCCCAAGATCCAGTGTTATTAGGAGGGTACCCCAAGGTTCAGTGTTATTAGTGGTGTACCCCAAGGATCAGTGTTATTAGTGATGTACCCCAAGGATCAGTGTTATTAGTGGTGTACCCCAAGATTCAGTGTTATTAGGAGGGTACCCCAAGGTTCAGTGTTATTAGTGGTGTACCCCAAGGATCAGTGTTATTAGTGATGTACCCCAAGGATCAGTGTTATTAGTGGTGTACCCCAAGATTCAGTGTTATTAGGAGGGTACCCCAAGGTTCAGTGTTATTAGTGATGTACCCCAAGATTCTGTGTTATTAGGGATGTACCCCAAGGATCAGTGTTATTAGTGGTGTACCCCAAGATTCAGTGTTATTAGGAGGGTACCCCAAGGTTCAGTGTTATTAGTGGTGTACCCCAAGGATCAGTGTTATTAGTGATGTACCCCAAGGATCAGTGTTATTAGTGGTGTACCCCAAGATTCAGTGTTATTAGGAGGGTACCCCAAGGTTCAGTGTTATTAGTGGTGTACCCCAAGGATCAGTGTTATTAGTGATGTACCCCAAGGATCAGTGTTATTAGTGGTGTACCCCAAGATTCAGTGTTATTAGGAGGGTACCCCAAGGTTCAGTGTTATTAGTGATGTACCCCAAGGATCAGTGTTATTAGTGGTGTACCCCAAGGTTCAGTGTTATTAGTGGTGTACCCCAAGGTTCAGTGTTATTAGTGGTGTACCCCAAGGATCAGTGTTATTAGTGGTGTACCCCAAGATCCAGTGTTATTAGGAGGGTACCCCAAGGTTCAGTGTTATTAGTGGTGTACCCCAAGGATCAGTGTTATTAGTGGTGTACCCCAAGGATCAGTGTTATTAGTGGTGTACCCCAAGGTTCAGTGTTATTAGTGATGTACCCCAAGGATCAGTGTTATTAGTGGTGTACCCCAAGATCCAGTGTTATTAGGAGGGTACCCCAAGGTTCAGTGTTATTAGTGGTGTACCCCAAGGATCAGTGTTATTAGTGGTGTACCCCAAGATTCAGTGTTATTAGGAGGGTACCCCAAGGTTCAGTGTTATTAGTGATGTACCCCAAGATTCTGTGTTATTAGGGATGTACCCCAAGGATCAGTGTTATTAGTGATGTACCCCAAGGATCAGTGTTATTAGTGATGTACCCCAAGGATCAGTGTTATTAGTGATGTACCCCAAGGATCAGTGTTATTAGGAGGGTACCCCAAGGATCAATGTTATTGATGATGTACCCCAAGGTTCAGTGTTATTAGTGGATTACCACAAGGTTCAGTGCTATAAGTGGTGTACCCCAAGGTTCAGTATTATTAGGAGGGTAGCCCAAGTATTAATGTTATTAGTTATGTACCCCAAGGTTCAGTGATGAGCTCTTGTGGTCCATTGACCATCCAGGGGTCTCATAATGGGGTCCATCATACTACATAGCCAATCCCTGATAGATTTCTCTCCAAGGCCTCAGTGTGCCTGGAATCTGCACAGTAATCCTCTGATTGGAAGAGGATTAGATACGGGGCGCGGCACATAATTCCATGTAATCCCTCTATTGACATCAGAGCCGCCATTGTGAGCTCTGCGCCAGATCATAGAAGACTGATGAAAATCACCGGATCATCTCCATAATCCCAGGGTGGGGTGCTTCCTTCTCTGATCCCAGACTGCAGGAATCCCATACTGATGTCCCATACAGGGACATGTCCTGTAGGTGGTAGATGCATTGTGTGTTGTAGCTAGCCTGCAGCGGGGGAAGGGAGCATGGCAACTATGTAAGGCAATTACAGAGATCAGGAAAAGGAACTGAACTGTCACCAAACCCGACCCTACAATGTACTGTCACCAAACCCGACCCCAACCCTACAATGTACTGTCACCAAACCCGACCCTACAATGTACTGTCACCAAACCCGACCCTACAATGTACTGTCACCAAACCCGACCCTAACCCTACACTGTACTGTCACCAAACCCGACCCTACAATGTACTGTCACCAAACCCGACCCCAACCCTACACTGTACTGTCACCAAACCCGACCCTACAATGTACTGTCACCAAACCCGACTCCAACCCTACACTGTACTGTCACCAAACCCGACCCTACAATGTACTGTCACCAAACCCGACCCCAACCCTACACTGTACTGTCACCAAACCCGACCCTACAATGTACTGTCACCAAACCCGACCCTACAATGTACTGTCACCAAACCCGACCCTACAATGTACTGTCACCAAACCCGACTCCAACCCTACACTGTACTGTCACCAAACCCGACCCTACAATGTACTGTCACCAAACCCGACCCTAACCCTACACTGTACTGTCACCAAACCCGACCCTACAATGTACTGTCACCAAACCCGACCCCAACCCTACACTGTACTGTCACCAAACCCGACCCTACAATGTACTGTCACCAAACCCGACTCCAACCCTACACTGTACTGTCACCAAACCCGACCCTACAATGTACTGTCACCAAACCCGACCCTAACCCTACACTGTACTGTCACCAAACCCGACCCTACAATGTACTGTCACCAAACCCGACCCCAACCCTACACTGTACTGTCACCAAACCCAATCCTACACTGTACTGTCACCAAACCCGACCCTACAATGTACTGTCACCAAACCCGACCCTACACTGAACTGTCACCAAACCCGACCCCAACCCTACACTGTACTGTCACCAAACCCGACCCTACAATGTACTGTCACCAAACCCGACCCTACAATGTACTGTCACCAAACGCGACCCTACAATGTACTGTCACCAAACCCGACTCCAACCCTACACTGTACTGTCACCAAACCCGACCCTACAATGTACTGTCACCAAACCCGACCCTAACCCTACACTGTACTGTCACCAAACCCGACCCTACAATGTACTGTCACCAAACCCGACCCCAACCCTACACTGTACTGTCACCAAACCCGACCCTACAATGTACTGTCACCAAACCCGACTCCAACCCTACACTGTACTGTCACCAAACCCGACCCTACAATGTACTGTCACCAAACCCGACCCTAACCCTACACTGTACTGTCACCAAACCCGACCCTACAATGTACTGTCACCAAACCCGACCCCAACCCTACACTGTACTGTCACCAAACCCAATCCTACACTGTACTGTCACCAAACCCGACCCTACAATGTACTGTCACCAAACCCGACCCTACACTGAACTGTCACCAAACCCGACCCCAACCCTACACTGTACTGTCACCAAACCCAATCCTACACTGTACTGTCACCAAACCCGACCCTACAATGTACTGTCACCAAACCCGACCCTACAATGTACTGTCACCAAACCCAATCCTACACTGTACTGTCACCAAACCCGACCCTACAATGTACTGTCACCAAACCCAACCCTACACTGTACTGTCACCAAACCCGACCCTACAATGTACTGTCACCAAACCCAACCCTACACTGTACTGTCACCAAACCCGACCCTACAATGTACTGTCACCAAACCCAACCCTACACTGTACTGTCACCAAACCCAACCCTAACCCTACACTGTACTGTCACCAAACCCAACAATAACCCTACACTGTACTGTCACCAAACCCAACCCTAACCCTACACTGTACTGTCACCAAACCCAACAATAACCCTACACTGTACTGTCACCAAACCCAACCCTACACTGTACTGTCACCGAACCCGACCCTAACCCTACACTGTACTGTCACCGAACCGAACCCTAACCCTACACTGTACTGTCACCAAACCCAAACATAACCCTACACCGTACTGTCACCGAACCCAACCCTAACCCTACACTGTACTGTCACCAAACCCAAACATAACCCTACACCGTACTGTCACCGAACCCAACCCTAACCCTACACTGTACTGTCACCAAACCCAAACATAACCCTACACCGTACTGTGTACTGTCACCGAACTCAAACTTAACCCTACACCGTACTGTCATGGAACCTAACCCTACACTGTACTGTCACCAAACCTGACCCAACACTGTACTGTCACCGAACCCAACCCTACACTGTGCAGTCACCAAACCCAACCCTAACCCTACACTGTACTGTCACCGAACCCAACCCTAACCCTACACTGTACTGTCACCGAACCTAATCCTAACCCTACACTGTACTGGTACTAACCCAACCTTAACCCTACACTGTACTGTCACTAACCCAACCCTAACCCTACACTGTACTGTCATCGAACCCAACCCTAACCCTACACTGTACTGTCACTAACCCAACCCTAACCCTACACTGTACTGTCACTAACCCAACCCTAACCCTACACTGTACTGTCACTAACCCAACCCTAACCCTACACTGTACTGTCATCGAACCCAACCCTAACCCTACACTGTACTGTCACTAACCCAACCCTAACCCTACACTGTACTGTCATCGAACCCAACCCTAACCCTACACTGTACTGTCACTAACCCAACCCTAACCCTACACTGTACTGTCATCGAACCCAACCCTAACCCTACACTGTACTGTCACTAACCCAACCCTAACCCTACACTGTACCGTCATCTAACCCAACCCAACCCTAACCCTACACTGTACTGTCACTAATCCAACCCTAAGCCCTTGTACACACAGTCGACCGTGTGTATGCAACAGTTTTGGACAAGATCCGTCAGACAAAATCCGACGGATTTGGTTGTCGGAATCTCCGACAGTGTGTACAAGGGGTAACACTATACTGTACTGTCACCAAACCCAAACCTAACCCTACACAGTAGTGTCACTGAACCCAACCCTATTATTTACTGTCACTAACCCTAACCCTACACTGTATGGTTGCACACGTTGGGATGGGTGATCTGCTAGCAATGACAATTCTAATGTTCTGGGAAATGGTTGTACACGTTGGGTTGGGTGATCTCCTAGTAATGACGATTCTGATGTTCTGGGAAATGGTTGTACATGTTGGGTTGGGTAATCTCCTAGCAATGACAATTCTAATGTTCTGGGAAATGGTTGTACATGTTGGGTTGGGTGATCCCCTAGTAATGATGATTCTGATGTTCTGGGAAATGGTTGTACATGTTGGGTTGGGTGATCTCCTAGTAATGACAATTCTAATGTTCTGGGAAATGGTTGTACATGTTGGGTTGGGTGATCCCCTAGTAATGATGATTCTGATGTTCTGGGAAATGGTTGTACACGTTGGGTTGGGTGATCTCCTAGTAATGACAATTCTAATGTTCTGGGAAATGGTTGTACATGTTGGGTTGGGTGATCCCCTAGTAATGATGATTCTGATGTTCTGGGAAATGGTTGTACATGTTGGGTTGGGTGATCCCCTATTAATGATGATTTTGATGTTCTGGGAAATGGTTGTACATGTTGGGTTGGGTGATCCCCTAGTAATGATGATTCTGATGTTCTGGGAAATGGTTGTACACGTTGGGTTGGGTGATCTCCTAGTAATGACAATTCTAATGTTCTGGGAAATGGTTGTACATGTTGGGTTGGGTGATCCCCTAGTAATGATGATTCTGATGTTCTGGGAAATGGTTGTACACGTTGGGTTGGGTGATCTCCTAGTAATGACAATTCTAATGTTCTGGGAAATGGTTGTACATGTTGGGTTGGGTGATCCCCTAGTAATGATGATTCTGATGTTCTGGGAAATGGTTGTACATGTTGGGTTGGGTGATCCCCTATTAATGATGATTTTGATGTTCTGGGAAATGGTTGTACATGTTGGGTTGGGTGATCTCCTAGTAATGACAATTCTAATGTTCTGGGAAATGGTTGTACACGTTGGGTTGGGTGATCCCCTAGTAATGATGATTCTGATGTTCTGGGAAATGGTTGTACACGTTGGGTTGGGTGATCCCCTAGTAATGACGATTCTGATGTTCTGGGAAATGGTTGTACATGTTGGGTTGGGTGATCTCCTAGTAATGATGATTCTGATGTTCTGGGAAATGGTTGTACATGTTGGGTTGGGTGATCTCCTAGTAATGACAATTCTAATGTTCTGGGAAATGGTTGTACATGTTGGGTTGGGTGATCCCCTAGTAATGATGATTCTGATGTTCTGGGAAATGGTTGTACATGTTGGGTTGGGTGATCCCCTAGTAATGATGATTCTGATGTTCTGGGAAATGGTTGTACATGTTGGGTTGGGTGATCTCCTAGTAATGACAATTCTAATGTTCTGGGAAATGGTTGTACATGTTGGGTTGGGTGATCCCCTAGTAATGATGATTCTGATGTTCTGGGAAATGGTTGTACACGTTGGGTTGGGTGATCTCCTGTTAATGATGATTCTGATGTTCTGGTAAATGGTTGTATACAATAGGTTGATCTAGTAATTACGTTTCTCCCCGGGTCTGCAGGTCATCTACATGTCCAAGTGGAGTTGATCAAGAAAGAAGCTCACGCCTTCCGTAGTTCGGATCCCTTGCCGTTGAATCAGTGGTGCCACATCCTGCTGAACCTGGATGTATCCTGGGTGAGGAAATCATTTCTTCTTTGTGGACAATGCTGGGCTCACCCCATTCATCTTCAGTTCTTTGCCCCATGAATGCCTTGTTTATAGGGACATTTAAGGGCCTGTTCACACCCGCTACACTCTGTGTTGTCAGTCCCCCTGTAAGGCAAAATGCTTTACCTCATGCCTGGCCAACTCACACCACCATGTTGGGGTGTTGTGCCCTAAAAAAAAAAAATATGGCAAGCAGCACTTTTCTTTTACTGCAACACCATCTCCTTCCACAGTGTGGCCAGTGGAACCTAATGAAATGCCACTTTGTAAATGTTTAATAAAGTTTGTTAAAAAAATGTTTAAAACAAAATGTGTTAAATAAATAAAATAAATAGTATGCTGTTTCGCAGACGGTGCATCGGAACCGCAGCAGCTGTTCTGGCGTGAGCCGACCCTAAATAGGATTTTTTTTTCAAGCGTCATTTTGATTTTTCCTGATGGTAAATAATTGTAGTGAATTGGTAAAAGTCAGCAAGATTTTGCAGATGGATCCTGACAAATGGTGGACAAAAAAAAATTTGGGCGCATTCATAAAACAAATGCAGAGCAATTCGCCCAGTGAAAATGCACGTACATTCGTTCTGAGCAAATGGGGCAAGCAGGCTACTTCCTGTGCTGGACGAATGTTTTTCATTGACTTAAATGGAAAATTCTACATTTGGGTATTTTCCATTTAAATCAATAAAAAACATTCGTCCAGCACTGGAAATGGCCAGTTAACATTTGTTTTGGCCCCATTTGCGCAGAATGAATGTACTTTTACAGGGAGAATTGTTTTTTTTTTATGTTAAATACATCCCATAATGTATATCATCATTGTCATTATATATCGAACAGAATACTGATGGCAGAAATCCTGGCTAACTTGAAGCTCAGCAGCTCCGGTCAGGGCTGCCATCAGGGGGGTACAGGCAATACTTCTGTAAGGGGCACAAGTGTCCCAAGGGGCCCGGCTGGCCGGGTCTGTTCCCCCTACAACAGCACATGAAATGAAACTATTATCTGCAGGTAGACGCTGGCCCGCGCTGTGTCCGCCAGTGGGCGGATTCGGTGGAATGGCAAGTGGGCGGACCCTAGGGAATGTTGTTTGCCAGGCTCCGGGGGGCCCAGGCCTAAATCTGTGTAAGGGGCCCCAACATTTCTGGTGGCTGCCCTGGCTCCGGTATATCCTCCCAGGTTTAGAATGTATAACGAGGAGCTGAATACTCACAATGCGCCTATAGTATGATCCGGGCTTAAAGGCTGGCTCTGGACTGTCTGAGAAGGCCAGTAATGTATACAGTGCTCTGCATGGGCTGAGACTTGTAATGCACACAGTGCTCTGGATGGTCTGAGGAGGCCTGTAATGTATACAGTGCTCTGGACGGTCTGAGGCCTGTAATGTATACAGTGCTCTGGATGGTCTGAGAAGGCCAGTAATGTATACAGTGCTCTGGACGGTCTGAGGCCTGTAATGTATACAGTGCTCTGGATGGTCTGAGAAGGCCAGTAATGTATACAGTGCTCTGGACGGTCTGAGGCCTGTAATGTATACAGTGCTCTGCATGGGCTGAGACTTGTAATGCACACAGTGCTCTGGATGGTCTGAGGAGGCCTGTAATGCTGCACAGTGCTCTGGATTGTGGTCTCAGGTCTTGTCTTGTTTCCATCACTGCAAAAATGCTGCTGACAAAATCTTTGACTAAAACATTTTTGTTGACAATTAACACTGCTTCCTAGCTTCCTCCACTTCCTTCTCCACTCCCAAGCTTCCTCCTTTAATCCCGAGATTCCTCCTCCACTTCTAAGCTTCCTCCTTCACTCCTGTGGTTTGTCCTTCATGCCTGAGCTCCCTCTTCTACCTCTGAGCTTCCTCTTCCACTCCCGGGCTTCAGCCTCCACTACTGAGCTTCCTCCTCCACTACTGAGCTTCCTCCTCCACCTCCGAGTTTCCTCCTCCACTCCTGAGGTTTGTCTTTCACCCCCGAGCTCCCTCTTCTACTTCTGAGCTTCCTTTTCCACTCCTGGGCTTCAGCCTCCACTACTGAGCTTCCTCCTCCACCTCCGAGTTTCCTCCTCCACTCCCGTGGTTTGTCTTTCACCCCCGAGCTCCCTCTTCTACTTCTGATCTTCCTCTTCCACTCCTGGGCTTCAGCCTCCACTACTGAGCTTCCTCCTTTAATCCTGAGCTTCCTCCTCCACTCCCGAGGTTTCTCCTTCACGCCCAAGCTTCCTGTTCTACTTCTGAGCTTCCTCTTCCACTCCCGAGCTTCAGCCTCCACTACCGAGCTTCCTCCTCCACCTCAGAGCTTCCTCCTCCACTCCCGTGGTTTGTCCTTCACGCCCGAGCTTCCTCTTCTACTTCTGAGCTTCCTCTTCCACTCCTGGGCTTCAGCCTCCACTACTGAGCTTCCTCCTTTAATCCTGAGCTTCCTCCTCCACTACTGAGCTTCCTCCTCCACCTCCGAGCTTCCTCCTCTACTCCCGTGTTTTGTCCTTCACGCCTGAGCTTCCTCTTCTACTTCTGAGCTTCCTCTTCTACTTCTGAGCTTCCTCTTCTACTTCTGAGCTTCCTCTTCTACTTCTGAGCTTCCTCTTCTACTTCTGAGCTTCCTCTTCTACTTCTGAGCTTCCTCCTCCACTCCTGGGCTTCAGCCTCCACTACTGAGCTTCCTCCTTTAATCCAAAGCTTCCTCCTCCACTACTGAGGTTCCTCCTCCACTCCCGAGGTGTGTCCTTCACCCCCAAGCTTCCTCTTCTACTTTTGAGCTTCCTCTTCCACTCCAAAGCTTCCCCCCAAGCTCTAGGGGGAGCTCTCCACTGCTCGCAGGAAAACCCTTCCTCCACTTCTGCTGACATTCCAAGAGAGCTACAAGGCTCCTCCCACCCAACTTCTAGGGAGAGGGCAGGGCCAATCCCAAAAGCCCACCCACTGCACCAGTGTCCACTAAATAAAGGGAAACCCCAACTTCCACCTGCCTACATGCATGGCTTTAGTCACATGTGCTTTAATTGTATTTCTTTAGAGATAAATCAGTAACAATGTAACAAATGTCATCTCATGACCGGATTACCAATGAAGTCTTCTGTTCCAGGCAAAC
Organism: Lithobates pipiens; assembly: GCF_037356315.1. Classification (NCBI taxonomy): domain Eukaryota; kingdom Metazoa; phylum Chordata; class Amphibia; order Anura; family Ranidae; genus Lithobates; species Lithobates pipiens. Next base: position 280,872 of record NW_027507692.1, on the reverse strand, counting down.
CTGACAGTAGTGTGCGGATCATCAGTTATCTCTACAACGTACAGGTAAGTGTGCGCTATCACGCGGGTAGGTAAGTGTGTGTTATTATTTTGGGGGTAACTGTTTGACATCATGGGGGGGGAGTAATTGTGTGTTGTCATTGGGGGAAATCTCACCCAACCTGCAGAATGATCGATGTAACATTCGGCTTGTCATTCTGCCTTGTGCCATTGAAGACCAGAATTCAAATCTGCCAATAATGAAAATCTTTCTGTGGGAAGCTTTAAAATGGAACTTAACACACATTCCTACCGGGGAACATCCGCTGACAGAGCGCCCCCTGTATCCCACACACAAGTCCATCAAGTCCAACCCATGTGTGTGATTATATGTCAGTGTTACATTGTATATCATGTATGTTGTGTGATTATATGTCAGTATTACATTGTATATCATGTATGTTGTGTGATTATATGTCAGTATTACATTGTATATCATGTATGTTGTGTGATTATATGTCAGTATTACATTGTATATCATGTATGTTGTGTGATTATATGTCAGTGTTACATTGTATATCATGTATGTTGTGTGATTATATGTCAGTGTTACATTGTATATCATGTATGTTGTGTGATTATATGTCAGTGTTACATTGTATATCATGTATGTTGTGTGATTATATGTCAGTGTTACATTGTATATCATGTATGTTGTGTGATTATATGTCAGTATTACATTGTATATCATGTATGTTGTGTGATTATATGTCAGTGTTACATTGTATATCATGTATGTTGTGTGATTATATGTCAGTGTTACATTGTATATCATGCATGTTGTGTGATTATATGTCAGTATTACATTGTATATCATGTATGTTGCAGTCATTCAGGTAATTATCTAATAGTTTCTTGAAACTATCGATGCCCCCCGCTGAGACCACCGCCTGTGGAAGGGAATTCCACATCCTTGCCGCTCTTACAGTAAAGAACCCTCTACATAGTTTAAGGTTAAACCTCTTTTCTTCTAATTTTAGTGAGTGGCCACGAGTCTTCTTAAACTCCCTTCCGCAACAAACTTTTTTCCATATTGTGGGGTCACCAGTCCGGTATTTATATATTGTGGGGTCACCAGTCCGATATTTATATATTGTGGGGTCACCAGTCCGGTATTTATATATTGGGGGGGTCACCAGTCCGGTATTTATATATTGTGGGGTCACCAGTCCGGTATTTATATATTGTGGGGTCACCAGTCCGGTATTTATATATTGGGGGGTCACCAGTCCGGTATTTATATATTGTGAGGTCACCAGTCCGGTATTTATATATTGGGGGGTCACCAGTCCGGTATTTATATATTGGGGGGTCACCAGTCCGGTATTTATATAATGAAATCATATCCCCTCTCAGGCGTCTCTTCTCCAGAGAGAATAAGTTCAGAGCTCACAACCTTTCCTCATAACTAATATCCTCCAGACCCTTTATTAGCTTTGTTGCCCTTCTTTGTAGTCGTTCCATTTCCAGTACATCCTTCCTGAGGACTGGTGCCCAGAACTGGACAGTATACTCCAGGTGCGGCCGGACCAGAGTCTTGTAGAGGGGAGAATTATCGTTTTATCTCTGGAGTTGATCCCTTTTTAATGCCAATATTCTGTTTGCTTTGTTAGCAGCAGCTTGGCATTGCTGAGCCCATCATCTACTAGGACCCCCAGGTCCTTCTCCATCCTACATCCCCCCAGAGGTTCCCCTCCCCCCAGGTCCTTCTCCATCCTACATCCCCCCAGAGGTTCCCCTCCCCCCAGGTCCTTCTCCATCCTACATCCCCCCAGAGGTTCCCCTCCCCCCAGGTCCTTCTCCACCCTACATCCCCCCAGAGGTTCCCCTCCCCCCAGGTCCTCCTCCACCCTAGATCCCCCCAGAGGTTCCCCTCCCCCCAGTCTATAGATTGCATTCAGATTTTTGCCACCCAAATCCATTATTTTATATTTTTCTACATTGAACCTCATTTGCCATGTAGTTTCCCCTCCCCCCATTCATTTGTTCAGATCTTCTTGGAAGGTTTCCACATCCTGCGGAGAAGTTATTACCCTGCTTAGCTTATTATCATCCGCAAATACAGAGATTGAGCTGTTTACCCCATCCCCATCCTCCAGGTCATCTATGTACAAATTAAATGGGATTGGTCCCAGCACAGAACCCTGGGGGACCCCACTACCCTCCCCCGACCATTCCGAGTACTCCCCATTTATCACCACCCTCTGAACTCACCCTTGTAGCCAGTTTTCAATCCAAGTACTCACCCCTATGGTCCATGCCAACCCACCTTATTTTGTACAGTAAACGTTTATGGGGAACTGTGTCAAATGCTTTTGTAAAATCCAGATACACCACGTCTACGGGCCTTCCTTTATCTAGATACACCACATCTACGGGCCTTCCTTTATCTAGATACACCACATCTACGGGCCTTCCTTTATCTAGATACACCACATCTACGGGCCTTCCTTTATCTAGATACACCACATCTACGGGCCTTCCTTTATCTAGATACACCACATCTACGGGCCTTCCTTTATCTAGATACACCACGTCTACAGGCCTTCCTTTATCTAGATACACCACATCTACGGGCCTTCCTTTATCTAGATACACCACGTCTACGGGCCTTCCTTTATCTAGATACACCACATCTACGGGCCTTCCTTTATCTAGATACACCACATCTACGGGCCTTCCTTTATCTAGATACACCACATCTACGGGCCTTCCTTTATCTAGATACACCACATCTACGGGCCTTCCTTTATCTAGATACACCACGTCTACAGGCCTTCCTTTATCTAGATACACCACATCTACGGGCCTTCCTTTATCTAGATACACCACGTCTACGGGCCTTCCTTTATCTAGATACACCACGTCTACGGGCCTTCCTTTATCTAGATACACCACATCTACGGGCCTTCCTTTATCTAGATACACCACATCTACGGGCCTTCCTTTATCTAGATACACCACGTCTACAGGCCTTCCTTTATCTAGATACACCACATCTACGGGCCTTCCTTTATCTAGATACACCACGTCTACGGGCCTTCATTTATCTAGATACACCACGTCTACGGGCCTTCCTTTATCTAAATACACCACATCTACGGACCTTCATTTATCTAGATACACCACGTCTACGGGCTTTCCTTTATCCAGATACACCACGTCTACGGGCCTTCCTTTATCTAGATACACCACGTCTACGGGCCTTCCTTTATCTAGATACACCACGTCTACGGGCCTTCCTTTATCTAGATACACCACGTCTACGGGCCTTCCTTTATCTAGATACACCACGTCTACGGGCCTTCCTTTATCTAGATACACCACGTCTACGGACCTTCCTTTATCTAGATACACCACGTCTACGGGCCTTCCTTTATCTAGATACACCACGTCTACGGACCTTCCTTTATCTAGATACACCATGTCTACGGACCTTCCTTTATCTAGATACACCACGTCTACGGGCCTTCCTTTATCTAGATACACCACGTCTACGGACCTTCCTTTATCTAGATACACCACGTCTACGGGTCTTCCTTTATCTAGATACACCACGTCTACGGGCTTTCCTTTATCCAGATACACCACGTCTACGGGCCTTCCTTTATCTAGATACACTACGTCTACGGGCCTTCCTTTATCTAGATACACCACATCTACGGGCCTTCCTTTATCTAGATACACCACATCTACGGGCCTTCCTTTATCTAGATACACCACATCTACGGGCCTTCCTTTATCTAGATACACCACATCTACGGGCCTTCCTTTATCTAGATACACCACGTCTACAGGCCTTCCTTTATCTAGATACACCACATCTACGGGCCTTCCTTTATCTAGATACACCACGTCTACGGGCCTTCCTTTATCTAGATACACCACGTCTACGGGCCTTCCTTTATCTAGATACACCACATCTACGGGCCTTCCTTTATCTAGATACACCACATCTACGGGCCTTCCTTTATCTAGATACACCACGTCTACAGGCCTTCCTTTATCTAGATACACCACATCTACGGGCCTTCCTTTATCTAGATACACCACGTCTACGGGCCTTCATTTATCTAGATACACCACGTCTACGGGCCTTCCTTTATCTAAATACACCACATCTACGGACCTTCATTTATCTAGATACACCACGTCTACGGGCTTTCCTTTATCCAGATACACCACGTCTACGGGCCTTCCTTTATCTAGATACACCACGTCTACGGGCCTTCCTTTATCTAGATACACCACGTCTACGGGCCTTCCTTTATCTAGATACACCACGTCTACGGGCCTTCCTTTATCTAGATACACCACGTCTACGGGCCTTCCTTTATCTAGATACACCACGTCTACGGACCTTCCTTTATCTAGATACACCACGTCTACGGGCCTTCCTTTATCTAGATACACCACGTCTACGGACCTTCCTTTATCTAGATACACCATGTCTACGGACCTTCCTTTATCTAGATACACCACGTCTACGGGCCTTCCTTTATCTAGATACACCACGTCTACGGACCTTCCTTTATCTAGATACACCACGTCTACGGGTCTTCCTTTATCTAGATACACCACGTCTACGGGCTTTCCTTTATCCAGATACACCACGTCTACGGGCCTTCCTTTATCTAGATACACTACGTCTACGGGCCTTCCTTTATCTAGATACACCAAGTCTACGGGCCTTCCTTTATCTAGATACACCACGTCTACAGGCCTTCCTTTATCTAGATACACCACGTCTACGGGCCTTCATTTATCTAGATACACCACATCTACGGGCCTTCCTTTATCTACATACACCACATCTACGGGCCTTCCTTTATCTAGATACACCACGTCTACGGGCCTTCCTTTATCTAGATACACCACATCTACGGGCCTTTCTTTATCTAGATACACCACGTCTACGGGCCTTCCTTTATCTAGATACACCACGTCTACGGGCCTTCCTTTATCTAGATACACCATGTCTACGGACCTTCCTTTATCTAGATACACCACGTCTACGGGCCTTCCTTTATCTAGATACACCACATCTAAGGGCCTTCCTTTATCTAGATACACCACGTCTACGGGCCTTCCTTTATCTAGATACACCACGTCTACGGACCTTCCTTTATCTAGATACACCACGTCTACGGGCCTTCCTTTATCTAGATACACCACGTCTACGGGCCTTCCTTTATCTAGATACACCATGTCTACGGGCCTTCCTTTATCTAGATACACCACGTCTACGGGCCTTCCTTTATCTAGATACACCACGTCTACGGGCCTTCCTTTATCTAGATACACCACGTCTACGGGCCTTCCTTTATCTAGATACACCACGTCTACAGGCCTTCCTTTATCTAGATACACCACGTCTACGGGCCTTTCTTTATCTAGATACACCACGTCTACGGGCCTTCCTTTATCTAGATACACCACGTCTACGGGCCTTCCTTTATCTAGATACACCACGTCTACGGGCCTTCCTTTATCTAGATACACCATGTCTACGGACCTTCCTTTATCTAGATACACCACGTCTACGGGCCTTCCTTTATCTAGATACACCACGTCTAATGGCCTTCCTTTATCTAGATACACCACGTCTACGGGCCTTCCTTTATCTAGATACACCACATCTACGGACCTTCCTTTATCTAGATACACCACGTCTACGGGCCTTCCTTTATCTAGATACACCACGTCTACGGGCCTTCCTTTATCTAGATACACCACGTCTACGGGCCTTCCTTTATCTAGATACACCACGTCTACGGGCCTTCCTTTATCTAGATACACCACGTCTACGGGCCTTCCTTTATCTAGATACACCACATCTACGGACCTTCCTTTATCCAGATACACCATGTCTACGGGCCTTCCTTTATCTAGATACACCACATCTACGGGCCTTCCTTTATCTAGATACACCACATCTACGGGCCTTCCTTTATCTAGATACACCACGTCTACGGGCAGTGGCGTAACTAGAACCTTCAGGGCCCTGATGCAAGAAACCATTAAGGGCCCCCCTGAACCCCAGCCAGGGCCCTTCCCTCTGAGTCTGGCGGTGGAACTCCAGGGCGTGGTCACAGGTATGACCTTTGTGAGCCCTGTAGTTCCATCACTGGCATCAGTAGTTTTTTTTTTTTTTTTTTTTTTTTTTTTTTAGGTGCCCCATTGGGAGACTGTCCCTAGGCAGGATGGGGTCCTCGTCCCCAGAAGAGATGAGGTCCTTTTCTCCAGGGCAGATGAAGTTACTGCCCCCAGGTGAGAAGGGGTCCCTCTCCCCAGGGGGAGATGGAGGGGGTATGCGGTAGGCCACGCACTCATCCATGTTGGCCTGGGCTCCATCCAGTGTGCTGGACAGGCGATCAGCATATCTCCCAGAAAGACCTTTGAGCATCTGTGTATGATGGGGGAGGAGGAGGGCTGGCAGAAAAGCCTGCAGTCCCCCTCTCATAGGGCTGCACTGCATCTGTGTGCTTAAAGTTTGTTTACCCTGGAGAAGTATGCAGTGCAGAGTGGGCCGGACTCTGGCTGGGGAGAACAGACATCGGACTGAGCGGCAATGCATGGAGCAGGAGAGGGGTACTCTGAGGAGCCGGCTGAGGACACAGGTCATGCGGGGAATGCACAACTAAAGAGCAGCCAGTGCGATAGTCGAGCATGGAGCTCTGCTAGTCACCCTCCACCTCCAGCCACCCGTGTGCATGGTGCACTGGTACCCCTAGCTGCCTATGCTGCTGCCGGCCATATGTAGAGGGGGCTGCATGGGCCCCTAGCATCACAGGGCCCGGTTGCAGTCGCGACTGCTGCACCCCCTATAGTTACGCCCCTGTCTACGGGCCTTCCTTTATCTAGATACACCACGTCTACGGGCCTTCCTTTATCTAGATACACCACATCTACGGACCTTCCTTTATCCAGATACACCATGTCTACGGGCCTTCCTTTATCTAGATACACCACATCTACGGACCTTCCTTTATCCAGATACACCATGTCTACGGGCCTTCCTTTATCTAGATACACCACGTCTACGGGCCTTCCTTTATCTAGATACACCACGTCTACGGGCCTTCCTTTATCTAGATACACCACATCTACGGACCTTCCTTTATCTAGATACACCACGTCTACGGACCTTCCTTTATCTAGATACACCAGGTCTACGGGCCTTCCTTTATCTAGATACACCACATCTACGGACCTTCCTTTATCCAGATACACCATGTCTACGGGCCTTCCTTTATCTAGATACACCACGTCTACGGGCCTTCCTTTATCTAGATACACCACGTCTACGGGCCTTCCTTTATCTAGATACACCACATCTACGGACCTTCCTTTATCTAGATACACCACGTCTACGGGCCTTCCTTTATCTAGATACACCACGTCTACGGGCCTTCCTTTATCCAGATACACCACGTCTACGGACCTTCCTTTATCTAGATACACCACATCTACGGACCTTCCTTTATCCAGATACACCATGTCTACGGGCCTTCCTTTATCTAGATACACCACGTCTACGGGCCTTCCTTTATCTAGATACACCACGTCTATGGGCCTTCCTTTATCTAGATACACCACGTCTACGGGCCTTCCTTTATCTAGATACACCACGTCTACGAGCCTTCCTTTATCTAGATACACCACGTCTACGGACCTTCCTTTATCTAGATACACCACGTCTACGGGCCTTCCTTTATCTAGATACACCACGTCTACGGGCCTTCCTTTATCTAGATACACCACATCTACGGGCCTTCCTTTATTTAGATACACTACGTCTATGGGCCTTCCTTTATCTAGATACACCACATCTACGGACCTTCCTTTATCCAGATACACCATGTCTACGGGCCTTCCTTTATCTAGATACACCACGTCTACGGGCCTTCCTTTATCTAGATACACCACGTCTATGGGCCTTCCTTTATCTAGATACACCACGTCTACGGGCCTTCCTTTATCTAGATACACCACGTCTACGAGCCTTCCTTTATCTAGATACACCACGTCTACGGACCTTCCTTTATCTAGATACACCACGTCTACGGGCCTTCCTTTATCTAGATACACCACGTCTACGGGCCTTCCTTTATCTAGATACACCACATCTACGGGCCTTCCTTTATTTAGATACACTACGTCTACGGGCCTTCCTTTATCTAGATACACCACATCTACGGGCCTTCCTTTATTTAGATACACCACGTCTACGAGCCTTCCTTTATCTAGATACACCACGTCTACGGACCTTCCTTTATCTAGATACACCACGTCTACGGGTCTTCCTTTATCTAGATACACCACGTCTACGGGCCTTCCTTTATCTAGATACACCACATCTACGGGCCTTCCTTTATTTAGATACACTACGTCTACGGGCCTTCCTTTATCTAGATACACCACATCTACGGGCCTTCCTTTATCTAGATACACCACGTCTACGGGCCTTCCTTTATCTAGATACACCACGTCTACGAGCCTTCCTTTATCTAGATACACCACGTCTACGGACCTTCCTTTATCTAGATACACCACGTCTACGGGCCTTCCTTTATCCAGATACATCACGTCTACGGACCTTCCTTTATCTAGATACACCACATCTACGGGCCTTCCTTTATTTAGATACACTACGTCTATGGGCCTTCCTTTATCTAGATACACCACATCTACGGGCCTTCCTTTATCTAGATACACCACGTCTACAGGCCTTCCTTTATCTAGATACACCACGTCTACGAGCCTTCCTTTATCTAGATACACCACGTCTACGGACCTTCCTTTATCTAGATACACCACGTCTACGGGCCTTCCTTTATCTAGATACACCACGTCTACAGGCCTTCCTTTATCCAGATACATCACGTCTACGGAACCTTCCTTTATCTAGATACACCACATCTAGGGACCTTCCTTTATCCAGATACATCACGTCTACGGACCTTCCTTTATCTAGATGGCAGCTCACCTTCTCATAGAAGGTTAATAGATTGGTTTGGCAAGAATGATTCCTCATAAATCGATGCTGATTATGATGCCTGGCGCACATTGCACCCCAACACTAAGGACTTTACCTTCTTTTATTTCCCTCATAACAAATACTCCAGAATAGACCACTTTTTCTTATCCCAAAATGATCTCACACACCTCTCAAAAGCTACAATTGAACCCATGGTGCTTTCTGACCACAACCCCATATTTATAACCCTCCCTAAGACCCTTGTTAGATCCAATATATGGCGACTTGATAATTCTCTACTGACCGACCTAGACCATATCCAACAAATTACCACGAGCCTTACCCAATACTTTGCAGAAAATACAACGGACAATGCCTCTGCCATCTCCATTTGGGCAGCACATAAATGCGTCATAAGGGGGAAATTTAACTCCCTTGCCGCCCTACGAAACAAACTTAGAAAAGCGCGTATTAATGAGCTGACCGATCGCTTACTAACACTTGAACAAGCGCACAAAGCATCGCTAGCAGCCTCCTCATTGACGGAACTGACTCAGGTCAGAGAAGAACTAGAGGAACTCAATCACACACTGAAAAGTAATTAGGACCCAAAAACTATTCTACAAATTCAGCAACAAGTCAGGAAAACTTTTAGCCAGAGCGCTTCAAGCTAAGAAAGCGGCCCATACCTTTCACAAAATTACAACCCCCCCTCGGCGACACCCTTGTTACAACTGAAGACATCTCTGACCATTTTGTTTAGTACTTCTCCAAACTATACAACCTCCGCACCACGTTCCCCCCTGCACTATACAACCTCCCCACCACGCTCCCCCTGCACTATACAACCTCCGCACCACGCTCCCCCTGCACTATACAACCTCCGCACCACGCTCCCCCTGCACTATACAACCTCCGCACCACGCTCCCCCTGCACTATACAACCTCCCCACCACGCTCCCCCCTGCACTATACAACCTCCGCACCACGCTCCCCCTGCACTATACAACCTCCCCACCACGCTCCCCCCTGCACTATACAACCTCCGCACCACGCTCCCCCTGCACTATACAACCTCCGCACCACGCTCCCCCTGCACTATACAACCTCCGCACCACGCTCCCCCTGCACTATACAACCTCCGCACCACGCTCCCCCTGCACTATACAACCTCCGCACCACGCTCCCCCTGCACTATACAACCTCCGCACCACGCTCCCCCTGCACTATACAACCTCCGCACCACGCTCCCCCTGCACTATACAACCTCCGCACCACGCTCCCCCCTGCACTATACAACCTCCGCACCACGCTCCCCCTGCACTATACAACCTCCGCACCACGCTCCCCCTGCACTATACAACCTCCGCACCACGCTCCCCCTGCACTATACAACCTCCGCACCACGCTCCCCCTGCACTATACAACCTCCGCACCACGCTCCCCCTGCACTATACAACCTCCGCACCACGCTCCCCCTGCACTATACAACCTCCCCACCACGCTCCCCCTGCACTATACAACCTCCCCACCACGCTCCCCCCTGCAGCCACCTCAGACCGAATGACAGCCATTACAGACTTCCTTACACAGTCCCTCCCCCCTCTCTCCTGATGAATCCTCGGACCTTGATCGCCCACTCTCAGGAGAAGAAATTCGAACTGCATTAAAACAAATGAAACCGGGCAAAAGCCCTGGCCCCGATGGCCTGACAGTTATTATAAGTCCTTCCCAGACACCCTCATTCCCCACCTCACCAAGGCCTTCAATAATCTATCAACAACCTCTAATACGATGAGGGACATCTCTCAGTCCACGTCACTCTCATCCCCAAGCAAGGCAAAGACCTCTCATTGGTCTCTAACTACCCGATTTCACTCCTGAACCTAGGCCTAAAGCTCTACACCAAAGTGTGGCAAACCGCATTCTCCCTCTGTTACCCAAATTGATCTCTCTCAATCAAGTAGGTTTTGTCCCTGGCAGGGAGGCCAATACTAGCAAGGCACTAAATATCCATCACTGGCTCTCCAAAGCATCCACACAAGGTTTTATCCTGTCTTTGGACGCAGAGAAGGTCTTCCAAAGGGTTTGCTTGGGACTATATGGAAGCGACTTTAAGAGTAATGGTTTTCCCATCACAACTGCTCCAAATGATCCTGGCACTATACTCGGCACCTACAGCTAAACTAAGGAACAATGGCCGCCTGTCAATCGCCTTCTCTGTCTCAAATGGAACCCGTCAGGGATGCCCCTTATCCCCGCTCATATTCATCCTTACTATGGAACCAATGCTCCGCAGATTAACTCTGCACCCCCAGTCCACAGCTCAACTCTGCACCCCTTGTCCACCGCTCAACTCTGCACCCCCAGTCCACCGCTCAACTCTGCACCCCCAGTCCACCGCTCAACTCTGCACCCCCAGTCCACCGCTCAACTCTGCACCCCCAGTCCACCGCTCAACTCTGCACCCCCAGTCCACCGCTCAACTCTGCACCCCCAGTCCACCGCTCAACTCTGCACCCCCAGTCCACCGCTCAACTCTGCACCCCCAGTCCACCGCTCAACTCTGCACCCCTTGTCAACCGCTCAACTCTGCACCCCTTGTCAACCGCTCAACTCTGCACCCCCAGTCCACCGCTCAACTCTGCACCCCCAGTCCACCGCTAAACTCTGCACCCTTTATCCACCGCTCAACTCTGCACCCCTTGTCCACCGCTCAACTCTGCACCCCCAGTCCACCGCTCAACTCTGCACTCCCAGTCCACCGCTCAACTCTGCACTCCCAGTCCACCGCTCAACTCTGCACCCCTTGTCCTCCACTCTACTGTCCACCACCCTGCACCTCTTGTTCTACCACCACCCTTGCACTTTGATCTACCTCTCACCCCTTCACTCCTTGTCCACCACTCAACTCTGCACCCCTTGTTCACCACTAAACTCTGCACCCCTTGTCCACCGCTCAACTCTGCACCCCCAGTCCACCGCTCAACTCTGCACCCCCAGTCCACCGCTCAACTCTGCACCCCCAGTCCACCGCTAAACTCTGCACCCCCAGTCCACCGCTCAACTCTGCACCCCCAGTCCACCGCTCAACTCTGCACCCCCAGTCCACCGCTCAACTCTGCACCCCCAGTCCACCGCTCAACTCTGCACCCCCAGTCCACCGCTCAACTCTGCACCCCCAGTCCACCGCTCAACTCTGCACCCCTTGTCCACCGCTCAACTCTGCACCCCTTGCCCACCGCTCAACTCTGCACTCCCAGTCCACCGCTCAACTCTGCACCCCTTGTCCACCGCTCAACTCTGCACCCCTTGTCCACCGCTCAACTCTGCACCCCTTGTCCACCGCTCAACTCTGCACCCCCAGTCCACCGCTCAACTCTGCACCCCCAGTCCACCGCTCAACTCTGCACACACAGTCCACCGCTCAACTCTGCACCCCCAGTCCACCGCTCAACTCTGCACCCCTTGTCCTCCACTCTACTGTCCACCACCCTGCACCTCTTGTTCTACCACCACCCTTGCACTTTGATCTACCTCTCACCCCTTCACTCCTTGTCCACCACTCAACTCTGAACCCCCAGTCCACCGCTCAACTCTGCACCCCCAGTCCACCGCTCAACTCTGCACCCCCAGTCCACCGCTCAACTCTGCACCCCTTGTCCACCGCTCAACTCTGCACCCCCAGTCCACCGCTCAACTCTGCACCCCTTGTCCTCCACTCTACTGTCCACCACCCTGCAGTGCACCTCTTGTTCTGCCACCACCCTTGCACTTTGATCTACCTCTCACCCCTTCACTCCTGGTCCACCACTCAACTCTGCACCCCCAGTCCACCGCTCAACTCTGCACCCCCAGTCCACCGCTCAACTCTGCACCCTTTGTCCACCGCTCAACTCTGCACCCCTTGTCCACCGCTCAACTCTGCACCCCTTGTTTACCGCTCAACTCTGCACCCCTTGTCCACCGCTCAACTCTGCACTCCTAGTCCACCGCTCAACTCTGCACCCCTTGTCCACCACTCAACTCTGCACCCCTTGTCCACCGCTCAACTCTGCACTTCTAGTCCACCGCTCAACTCTGCACCCCCAGTCCACCGCTAAACTCTGCACCCCCAGTCCACCGCTCAACTCTGCACCCCCAGTCCACCGCTCAACTCTGCACCCCCAGTCCACCGCTCAACTCTGCACCCCTTGTCCACAGCTCAACTCTGCACCCCTTGCCCACCGCTCAACTCTGCACTCCCAGTCCACCGCTCAACTCTGCACCCCTTGTCCACCGCTCAACTCTGCACCCCTTGTCCACCGCTCAACTCTGCACTCCTTGTCCACCGCTCAACTCTGCACCCCCAGTCCACCACTCAACTCTGCACCCCCAGTCCACCGCTCAACTCTGCACCCCCAGTCCACCGCTCAACTCTGCACCCCCAGTCCACCGCTCAACTCTGCACCCCCAGTCCACCACTCAACTCTGCACCCCCAGTCCACCGCTCAACTCTGCACCCCTTGTCCTCCACTCTACTGTCCACCACCCTGCACCTCTTGTTCTGCCACCACCCTTGCACTTTGATCTACCTCTCACCCCTTCACTCCTTGTCCACCACTCAACTCTGCACCCCTTGTTCACCACTAAACTCTGCACCCCTTGTCCACCGCTAAACTCTGCACCCCTTGTCCACCGCTCAACTCTGCACTCCTAGTCCACCACTCAACTCTGCGCCCCCAGTCCACCGCTCAACTCTGCACCCCTTGTCCACCGCTCAACTCTGCACCCCCAGTCCACCGCTCAACTCTGCACCCCTTGTCCACCGCTCAACTCTGCACCCCCAGTCCACCGCTCAACTCTGCACCCCTTGTCCTCCACTCTACTGTCCACCACCCTGCACCTCTTGTTCTGCCACGACCCTTGCACTTTGATCTACCTCTCACCCCTTCACCCCTTGTCCACCACTCAACTCTGCACCCCTTGTCCACCGCTCAACTCTGCACCCCCAGTCCACCGATCAACTCTGCACCCCCAGTCCACCGCTCAACTCTGCACCCCCAGTCCACTGCTCAACTCTGCACCCCTTGTCCACCGCTCAACTCTGCACCCCTTGTCCACCACTTAACTCTGCACCCCTTGTCCTCCACTCTACTGTCAACCACCCTGCACCTCTTGTTCTGCCACCACCCTTGCACTTTGATCTACCTCTCACCCCTTCACTCCTTGTCCACCACTCAACTCTGCACCCCTTGTCCACCGCTCAACTCTGCACCCCCAGTCCACCGCTCAACTCTGCACCCCCAGTCCACCGCTCAACTCTGCACCCCTTGTCCACCGCTCAACTCTGCACCCCTTGTCCACCGCTCAACTCTGCACCCCTTGTCCACCGCTCAACTCTGCACCCCCAGTCCACCGCTCAACTCTGCACCCCTTGTCCTCCACTCTACTGTCCACCACCCTGCACCTCTTGTTCTGCCACCACCCTTGCACTTTGATCTACCTCTCACCCCTTCACTCCTTGTCCACCACTCAACTCTGCACTCCTTGTCCACCGCTCAACTCTGCACCCCTTGTCCACCGCTCAACTCTGCACCCCTTGTCCACCGCTCAACTCTGCACCCCCAGTCCACCGCTCAACTCTGCACCCCCAGTCCACCGCTCAACTCTGCATCCCCAGTCCACCGCTCAACTCTGCGCCCCCAGTCCACCGCTCAACTCTGTGCCCCCAGTCCACCGCTCAACTCTGCGCCCCCAGTCCACCGCTCAACTCTGCGCCCCCAGTCCACCGCTCAACTCTGCACCCCCAGTCCACCGCTCAACTCTGCGCCCCCAGTCCACCGCTCAACTCTGCGCCCCCAGTCCACCGCTCAACTCTGCACCCCCAGTCCACCGCTCAACTCTGCACCCCCAGTCCACCGCTCAACTCTGCACCCCCAGTCCACCGCTCAACTCTGCACCCCCAGTCCACCGCTCAACTCTGCATCCCCAGTCCACCGCTCAACTCTGCGCCCCCAGTCCACCGCTCAACTCTGCGCCCCCAGTCCACCGCTCAACTCTGTGCCCCCAGTCCACCGCTCAACTCTGCGCCCCCAGTCCACTGCTCAACTCTGTGCCCCCAGTCCACCGCTCAACTCTGCGCCCCCAGTCCACCGCTCAACTCTGCGCCCCCAGTCCACCGCTCAACTCTGCACCCCTTGTCCACCGCTCAACTCTGCACCCCCAGTCCACCACTCAACTCTGCACCCCCAGTCCACCGCTCAACTCTGCACCCCCAGTCCACCGCTCAACTCTGCACCCCCAGTCCACCGCTCAACTCTGCACCCCCAGTCCACCGCTCAACTCTGCACCCCCAGTCCACCGCTCAACTCTGCACCCCCAGTCCACCGCTCAACTCTGCACCCCTTGTCCTCCACTCTACTGTCCACCACCCTGCACCTCTTGTTCTACCACCACCCTTGCACTTTGATCTACCTCTCACCCCTTCACTCCTTGTCCACCACTCAACTCTGAACCCCCAGTCCACCGCTCAACTCTGCACCCCCAGTCCACCGCTCAACTCTGCACCCCTTGTCCACTGCTCAACTCGGCACCCCTTGTCCACCGCTCAACTCTGCACCCCCAGTCCACCGCTCAACTCTGCACCCCTTGTCCTCCACTCTACTGTCCACCACCCTGCAGTGCACCTCTTGTTCTGCCACCACCCTTGCACTTTGATCTACCTCTCACCCCTTCACTCCTGGTCCACCACTCAACTCTGCACCCCCAGTCCACCGCTCAACTCTGCACCCCCAGTCCACCGCTCAACTCTGCACCCTTTGTCCACCGCTCAACTCTGCACCCCTTTTCCACCGCTCAACTCTGCACCCCTTGTTTACCGCTCAACTCTGCACCCCTTGTCCACCGCTCAACTCTGCACTCCTAGTCCACCGCTCAACTCTGCACCCCTTGTCCACCACTCAACTCTGCACCCCTTGTCCACCGCTCAACTCTGCACTTCTAGTCCACCGCTCAACTCTGCACCCCCAGTCCACCGCTAAACTCTGCACCCCCAGTCCACCGCTCAACTCTGCACCCCCAGTCCACCGCTCAACTCTGCACCCCCAGTCCACCGCTCAACTCTGCACCCCTTGTCCACCGCTCAACTCTGCACCCCTTGCCCACCGCTCAACTCTGCACTCCCAGTCCACCGCTCAACTCTGCACCCCTTGTCCACCGCTCAACTCTGCACTCCTTGTCCACCGCTCAACTCTGCACCCCCAGTCCACCACTCAACTCTGCACCCCCAGTCCACCGCTCAACTCTGCACCCCCAGTCCACCGCTCAACTCTGCACCCCCAGTCCACCGCTCAACTCTGCACCCCCAGTCCACCGCTCAACTCTGCACCCCCAGTCCACCGCTCAACTCTGCACCCCTTGTCCTCCACTCTACTGTCCACCACCCTGCACCTCTTGTTCTGCCACCACCCTTGCACTTTGATCTACCTCTCACCCCTTCACTCCTTGTCCACCACTCAACTCTGCACCCCTTGTTCACCACTCAACTCTGCACCCCTTGTTCACCACTAAATTCTGCACCCCTTGTCCACCGCTAAACTCTGCACCCCTTGTCCACCGCTCAACTCTGCACCCCTTGTCCACCGCTCAACTCTGCACTCCTAGTCCACCACTCAACTCTGCGCCCCCAGTCCACCGCTCAACTCTGCACCCCCAGTCCACCGCTCAACTCTGCACCCCCAGTCCACCGCTCAACTCTGCACCCCCAGTCCACCGCTCAACTCTGCACCCCTTGTCCTCCACTCTACTGTCCACCACCCTGCACCTCTTGTTCTGCCACGACCCTTGCACTTTGATCTACCTCTCACCCCTTCACTCCTTGTCCACCACTCAACTCTGCACCCCCAGTCCACCGCTCAACTCTGCACCCCCAGTCCACCACTCAACTCTGCACCCCTTGTCCACCACTCAACTCTGCACCCCCAGTCCACCGCTCAACTCTGCACCCCTTGTCCTCCACTCTACTGTCAACCACCCTGCACCTCTTGTTCTACCACCACCCTTGCACTTTGATCTACCTCTCACCCCTTCACTCCTTGTCCACCACTCAACTCTGCACCCCTTGTCCACCGCTCAACTCTGCACCCCCAGTCCACCGCTCAACTCTGCACCCCTTGTCCACCGCTCAACTCTGCACCCCCAGTCCACCGCTCAACTCTGCACCCCTTGTCCTCCACTCTACTGTCCACCACCCTGCACCTCTTGTTCTGCCACGACCCTTGCACTTTGATCTACCTCTCACCCCTTCACCCCTTGTCCACCACTCAACTCTGCACCCCTTGTCCACCGCTCAACTCTGCACCCCCAGTCCACCGATCAACTCTGCACCCCCAGTCCACCGCTCAACTCTGCACCCCCAGTCCACTGCTCAACTCTGCACCCCTTGTCCACCGCTCAACTCTGCACCCCTTGTCCTCCACTCTACTGTCAACCACCCTGCACCTCTTGTTCTGCCACCACCCTTGCACTTTGATCTACCTCTCACCCCTTCACTCCTTGTCCACCACTCAACTCTGCACCCCTTGTCCACCGCTCAACTCTGCACCCCCAGTCCACCGCTCAACTCTGCACCCCCAGTCCACCGCTCAACTCTGCACCCCTTGTCCACCGCTCAACTCTGCACCCCTTGTCCACCGCTCAACTCTGCACCCCTTGTCCTCCACTCTACTGTCCACCACCCTGCACCTCTTGTTCTGCCACCACCCTTGCACTTTGATCTACCTCTCACCCCTTCACTCCTAGTCCACCGCTCAACTCTGCACTCCTTGTCCACCGCTCAACTCTGCACCCCTTGTCCACCGCTCAACTCTGCACCCCTTGTCCACCGCTCAACTCTGCA
Source organism: Lithobates pipiens (assembly GCF_037356315.1). Taxonomy (NCBI): domain Eukaryota; kingdom Metazoa; phylum Chordata; class Amphibia; order Anura; family Ranidae; genus Lithobates; species Lithobates pipiens. The sequence goes on along the minus strand of NW_027507692.1, from coordinate 262,976 downwards.
CCCCCAGTCCACCGCTCAACTCTGCACCCCCAGTCCACCGCTCAACTCTGCATCCCCAGTCCACCGCTCAACTCTGCGCCCCCAGTCCACCGCTCAACTCTGTGCCCCCAGTCCACCGCTCAACTCTGTGCCCCCAGTCCACCGCTCAACTCTGTGCCCCCAGTCCACCGCTCAACTCTGCGCCCCCAGTCCACCGCTCAACTCTGCGCCCCCAGTCCACCGCTCAACTCTGCACCCCCAGTCCACCGCTCAACTCTGCACCCCTTGTCCGCTGCTCAACTCTGCACCCCCAGTCCACCGCTCAACTCTGCACCCCTTGTCCACCGCTCAACTCTGCACCCCTTGTCCACCGCTCAACTCTGCACCCCCAGTCCACCGCTCAACTCTGCACCCCTTGTCCTCCACTCTACTGTCCACCACCCTGCACCTCTTGTTCTGCCACCACCCTTGCACTTTGATCTACCTCTCACCCCTTCACTCCTTGTCCACCACTCAACTCTGCACCCCTTGTCCACCGCTCAACTCTGCACCCCTTGTCCACCGCTCAACTCTGCACCCCCAGTCCACCGCTCAACTCTGCACCCCCAGTCCACCGCTCAACTCTGCACCCCCAGTCCACCGCTCAACTCTGCACCCCCAGTCCACCGCTCAACTCTGCACCCCCAGTCCACCGCTCAACTCTGCACCCCCAGTCCACCGCTCAACTCTGCACCCCCAGTCCACCGCTCAACTCTGCTCCCCCAGTCCATCGCTCAACTCTGCTCCCCCAGTCCACCGCTCAACTCTGCACCCCCAGTCCACGCTCAACTCTGCACCCCCAGTCCACCGCTCAACTCTGCTCCCCCAGTCCATCGCTCAACTCTGCTCCCCCAGTCCACCGCTCAACTCTGCACCCCCAGTCCACCGCTCAACTCTGCATCCCCAGTCCACCGCTCAACTCTGCTCCCCCAGTCCACCGCTCAACTCTGCGCCCCCAGTCCACCGCTCAACTCTGCACCCCCAGTCCATCGCTCAACTCTGCACCCCCAGTCCACCGCTCAACTCTGCATCCCCAGTCCACGCTCAACTCTGCACCCCCAGTCCACCGCTCAACTCTGCTCCCCCAGTCCACCGCTCAACTCTGCGCCCCCAGTCCACCGCTCAACTCTGCACCCCTTGTCCGCTGCTCAACTCTGCACCCCCAGTCCACCGCTCAACTCTGTACCCCTTGTCCTCCACTCTACTGTCCACCACACTTACACTTTGATCTACCTCTCACCCCTTCACTCCTTGTCCACCACTCAACTCTGCACCCCTTGTCCACCACTCTACTCTGCACCCCTTGTCCACCACTCTACTCTGCACCCCTTGTCCACCGCTAAATCCTGCACTCCTTGTCCTCCATCCACCCCTGCATTCCTATCCACCAACCACCCACTCTGCACCCCTTGTCTATTCAACTCTGCACTCCTTGTCCTCCATCCACTCCTGCAGTTGTCCACCCTTTCACCACTAACCCCTTGTCCACCACTTAACTCTGAAAACCTTGTCCTCCATCCATCCCTGCACCCCTTGTCCACCACCTGACTCTGCACCCCTTGTCCACCACCCGACTCTGCACCCCTTGTCCACCACCCGACTCTGCACCCCTTGTCCACCACCCGACTCTGCACCCCTTGTCCACTGCTCAACTCTGCACTGCTTATCCACCACTTAACTCTGCACCTCTTGTCCTCCATACACTCCTGCAGTCCTGTCCACCCTTTCTCTACTAACCCCTTGTCCATCACTTAACTTTGAAAACCTTGTCCTCAATCCATCCCTGCACTCCTGTCCACCTCTCACCCCTTGACCACCGCTCAGCTCTGCATGCTGTGCCCTCCTACCAACTCTGCACACCTGTCCACTTCTCTACTCTCACCCCTTGTCCACCGCCCAACTCTGCATCCCTTGTCCACCGCTCAACTCTGCACCTCTTTTCCTCCATCCACCAATGCACTCCTATCCACCTCTCACCCCGTGTCCACCTCTCACCTTTGCACCCCTTGTTCTACCACCACCCCTGCATTCCCATCCACTTCTCAACTCACTTCTTCTCCACCACTCAACTCTTCACCTCTTGTCCTAAATTCACCCTTGCACTCTTGTCCCCCTCTCACCCCTTCATCCCTGCACACCTTTCACCACTCACCTCTTGTCCACCACTCAACTCTGTACCCCTTGTCCTCCTTCCACCCCTGTTTACCTCTCACCCCTCCACTCCTTTTCCACTGCTTAACCCCATACCCCTTGTCCACCACTCTACTCTGCACCCATTGTCCACCACTCTACTCTGCACCCCTTGTCCACCACTCTACTCTGCACCCATTGTCCACCACTCTACTCTGCACCCATTGTCCACCACTGTACTCTGCACCCCTTGTCCACCACTCTACTCTACACCCATTGTCCACCACTCTACTCTGCACCCATTGTCCACCACTCTACTCTGCACCCCTTGTCCACCACTCTACTCTGCACCCCTTGTCCACCACTCTACTCTGCACCCCTTGTCCACCACTCTACTCTGCACCCCTTGTCCACCACTCTACTCTGCACCCCTTGTCCACCACTCTACTCTGCACCCCTTGTCCACCACTCTACTTTGCACCCCTTGTCCTCCATCCACCCCTGCACTCTTATCCAACTCTGCACCTCTTGTCCACCGCCCAACTCTGCACCTCTTGTCCACCGCCCAACTCTGCACCCCTTGTCCACCGCCTTACTATGTACCCCTTGTGCACCGCCCAACTCTGTACCCCTTGTCCACCACCCAACTCTGCACCCCTTGTCCACCACTCAACTCTGCACCTCTTTTCCTCCATCCACCCCTGCACTCCTATCCACCTCTCACCTTTGCACTCCTTGTTCTCCCACCACCCCTGCATTACCATCCACTTCTCAACTCTCACTTCTTCTCCACCACTCAACTCTACACCTCTTGTCCTAAATTTACCCTTGCACTCTTGTCCGCCTCTCACCCCTTCATCCCTGCACACCTTTCACCACTCACCTCTTGTCCACCACTCAACTCTGTACCCCTTGTCCTCCTTCCACCCCTGTTTACCTCTCACCCCTTGTCCACCGCTCAACTCTGTACCCCTTGTCCTCCTTCCACCCCTGTTTACCTCTCACCCCTTGTCCACCGCTCAACTCTGCACCCCTTGTCCTCCTTCCACCCCTGCACTCCTGTACACCTCACCCCTTGTCCACCACTCAACTCTGCCCCCTTGTCCTCCTTCCACCCCTGTTTACCTCTCACCCCTGCACTCCTTTTCTACTGCTTTATCTTGCACCCTTTGTCCACTACACTACTGTCCACCACTCTACTCTTCACCCCTTCTCCACTGCTAAACTTTGCACCCCTTGTCTACCACTCTACTGTCCACCACTCTACCCTGCACCCCTTGTTCTCCCAACACCCTTGCACTATTTTCTACCTCTCACCTCTTCACTCCTTTTCCAACACTTAACCCTGCACTCCTTGTCTACTCAACTCTGTTGCACCCCTTGTCCACTGCTCTATTGTCAACCCCTTGTCCTTCATCCACTCCTGTCCACCTCTCGCCCCTCCACTCCTTTTCCACTGCTTAACCCCATACCCCTTGTCCACCACTCTACTCTTCCCCCCCTTGTCCACCACTCTACTCTGCACCCCTTGTCCACCACTCTACTCTTCCCCCCCTTGTCCACCACTCTACTCTTCCCCCCATTGTCCACCACTCTACTCTGCACCCATTGTCCACCACTCTACTCTGCACCCATTGTCCACCACTCTACTCTGTACCCCTTGTCCACCACTCTGCTCTGTACCCCTTGTCCACCACTCTGCTCTGCACCCCTTGTCCACCACTCTGCTCTGTACCCCTTGTCCACCACTCTGCTCTGTACCCCTTGTCCACCACTCTGCTCTGCACCCCTTGTCCACCACTCTACTCTGTACCCCTTGTCCACCACTCTGCTCTGCACCCCTTGTCCACCACTCTACTCTGCACCCCTTGTCCACCACTCTACTCTTCCCCCCCTTGTCCACCACTCTGCTCTGCACCCATTGTCCACCACTCTACTCTGCAGCCCTTGTCCACCACTCTACTCTGCACCCCTTGTCCACCACTCTACTCTTTCCCCCCTTGTCCACCACTCTACTCTTCCCCCCATTGTCCACCACTCTGCTCTGCACCCCTTGTCCACCACTCTGCTCTGTACCCCTTGTCCACCACTCTACTCTGTACCCGTTGTCCACCACTCTGCTCTGCACCCCTTGTCCACCACTCTACTCTGCACCCCTTGTCCACCACTCTACTCTTCCCCCCATTGTCCACCACTCTGCTCTGCACCCATTGTCCACCACTCTACTCTGCACCCCTTGTCCACCACTCTACTTTGCACCCCTTGTCCACCACTCTACTCTGCACCCATTGTCCACCACTCTGCTCTGCACCCCTTGTCCACCACTCTACTCTGCACCCCTTGTCCACCACTCTACTCTGCACCCCTTTTCCACCACTCTACTCTGCACCCATTGTCCACCACTCTACTCTGCACCCATTGTCCACCACTCTACTCTGCACCCCTTGTCCACCACTCTACTCTGCACCCCTTGTCCACCACTCTACTCTGCACCCCTTGTCCACCACTCTACTCTGCACCCCTTGTCCACCACTCTACTCTGCACCCCTTGTCCACCACTCTACTCTTCCCCCCTTGTCCACCACTCTACTCTGCACCCATTGTCCACCACTCTACTCTGCACCCCATTGTCCACCACTCTACTCTGCACCCCTTGTCCACCACTCTACTCTGTACCCCTTGTCCACCACTCTGCTCTGTACCCCTTGTCCACCACTCTACTCTGCACCCCATTGTCCACCACTCTGCTCTGTACCCCTTGTCCACCACTCTGCTCTGCACCCCTTGTCCACCACTCTACTCTGCACCCCTTGTCCACCACTCTGCTCTGCACCCATTGTCCACCACTCTACTCTGCACCCCTTGTCCACCACTCTACTCTGCACCCCTTGTCCACCACTCTACTCTTCCCCCCATTGTCCACCACTCTGCTCTGCACCCATTGTCCACCACTCTACTCTGCACCCCTTGTCCACCACTCTACTCTGCACCCCTTGTCCACCACTCTACTCTGCACCCCTTGTCCACCACTCTACTCTGCACCCCTTATTCTCTCATCAACCACTGTACTCTTGCCCACCTCTCACCTATTTACCCCTTGTCCACCGTTCAACTCTGCACCCCTTCTCCAACACTCTACTCTGCACTCCTTGACCTCCAACCACCCCTGCACTTTTCTCCACCTCCCCCCTCTTCACCCCCCACCATCCCTTTTGAACTGCTCATCTCTACACCCATATTCCACCATCCAGTTTCTAACCCCTCTGTCTCCATTACTTTCTGGGTCATTGGTTCAGCTCTTTGTTGGCATGTAGCGAGCTCTTATGGAAAATGGAGGTATAGCGCCCTCACCATGTCAGGCTAAATGGTATACATCTTAAAGCGCTCTCTAGGCTGATCATGTGCTAAATGTTTCGCTCAGCAATTGTGTAGCAAGGGTGTTGATTGTACTATCTGACATACAGATACAAGGCACAGCCTTAGTAAATGTGACACAGCAATCACATAACGTAAATTCCACATACTTGCGATGCCATTGAAAGACATAATATATGATGAGCATTTAGGGGTGATTGTAGACTGTAAGGAACCGTCCAGAAATCTGCATCGTCCTCAGGATACCGCCGGCACTTCCTCAGGTCTCGCCCAAGAAATTCACATCGCCCTCAGGATACCGTCGGAACTTCCTCAGGTCTCACCCAAGAAATTCACATTGCCCTCAGGATACCAGCGCCACTTCCTCAGGTCTCTGCCAAGAAATCCACATCACCCTCAGGATACCGCCGGCACTTCCTCCTCAGGTCTCTGCCAAGAAATCCACATTGCCCTCAGGATACCGCCGGCACTTCCTCCTCAGGTTTCTGGGAATGTTTGGAGGACAATTCTCCCGGAATGTCTGCAGACGGCTTTGTATGAGTTTATGGTGATCAGTTGGCACCTGACACATCCGGATGGGAAGACTTACATTGAAAATGGTGCTCAGCAGTCTCTGGAATTTAAAGTGGAACTCCAGCCACATTGTTCAGTTATGGGTGAAGTGGGGAAGGAAGAGCTTTAGTCAAGTTTTTATTGCTGTCTGTGTCCCCAATGAGGAGATTCAATGCACTTCCTTTGTAGTCACCAGGACAGGAAGTAATGGGAAGTCTTCCTAATGGGGACACCTGGCAGAGGCTTTAACCCTTCCCGAGCATTAACTCTACTTGTTTTTCAAAAAATCAATTCTGACTGCTGTTCTTTAGACCAGGAAGAATTCTTAGCTGTAAATGAAGTATCAGTGCAACCGGTGAAGGGATTCTTAACGTGTCATCCAATCTCCAATCAGACGTGTCATCCAATCTCCAATCAGACGTGTCATCCAATCTCCAATCAGACGTGTCATCCAATCTTCAATCAGACGTGTCATCCATTCTCCAATCAGACGTGTCATCCAATCTCCAATCAGACGTGTCATCCATTCTCCAATCAGACGTGTCATCCAATCTCCAATCAGACGTGTCATCCAATCTCCAATCAGACGTGTCATCCAATCTCCAATCAGACGTGTCATCCAATATCCAATCAGACGTGTCATCCATTCTCCAATCAGACGTGTCATCCATTCTCCAATCAGATGTGTCATCCAATCTCCAATCAGACGTGTCATCCAATCTCCAATCAGACGTGTCATCCATTCTCTAATCAGACGTGTCATCCAATCTCCAATCAGATGTGTCATCCAATCTCCAATCAGATGTGTCATCCAATCAGACGTGTCATCCAATCTCCAATCAGACGTGTCATCCAATCTCCAATCAGACGTGTCATCCATTCTCTAATCAGACGTGTCATCCAATCTCCAATCAGATGTGTCATCCAATCTCCAATCAGATGTGTCATCCAATCAGACGTGTCATCCAATCTCCAATCAGACGTGTCATCCAATCAGACGTGTCATCCAATCTCCAATCGGACGTGTCATCCAATCTCCAATCGGACGTGTCATCCAATCTCCAATCAGACGTGTCATCCATTCTCCAATCAGACGTGTCATCCATTCTCCAATCAGACGTGCCATCCAATCTCCAATCAGACGTGCCATCCAATCTCCAATCAGACGTGCCATCCAATCTCCAATCAGACGTGTCATCCAATCTCCAATCAGACGTGTCATCCAATCAGACGTGTCATCCAATCTCCAATCAGACGTGTCATCCAATCAATCCAATCAGACGTGTCATCCAATCTCCAATCAGACGTGTCATCCAATCAATCCAATCAGACGTGTCATCCAATCTCCAATCAGACGTGTCATCCAATCAGACGTGTCATCCAATCTCCAATCAGAGGTGTCATCCAATCAGATGCAGGCACTGATTGGGTATTCTGAGAGCTGGCAGGAGATTGGATACACTCACTACCCTGTAGAAGGTAGGTGTATGTACTTACCTATCCTCAGGCTGCTGCATTTCAGTCACATGATCAGCCAGCATCAGCTGCAGGGGAGAGGAGGGAGCACTGACAATCGATGGGCCATAGTTGGCTTATTTGTGACACCATCGTGCTGGTATTGCAGCCATTATTTGAGCGCTCTCCCTCCTCTCCCCTGCAGCTGCGGCTGGCTGATCATGTGACTGGACTGGTGCAGCCTGAGAATAGGTAAGTACACACACCTACCTTCTACAGGGTAGATAGGATAGGATTTCGGAAGGGGGGAGGGGTTTTCCTTTTCCCTGAATTCCACTTCCATCACTTCCTAGCTGACAATGCATCTGTTTAACCAGAAATTCCACTTCAGTTGTAAAAGGGAGGGGTTCTTTCCTGTAACAGGGGTAAAACTGCGGCATGTTTTTAGGATCAAGTACTGTAAAATAGGTGAATAGACCTGTGAGGGGTTCTGTAACATACGGAGACTTTGAGAGTGTTTGGTGTGGTATGGGAAGGGCTTCTTTGCTGTAAGAGTGGAACAGGGAGGGAATCTTTACAGCTGCACTGGTGAAGATGGAGACAATTTTGAGGGTCCCAATGAAAGGCATAAAGCAGACAATATTCTATATTCTGACAGGTTCCCGGATCATGTTCTTCTCTCCGATGTTTCTGGAACGTTCCACCTGGGCGGGTGTAAGTACGTTCGTGGGATAAAGGCCTTCTATGGACCCAGCATCTACTACAGGAACAAGATGGTGGCCATCAATAAGGTGAGCTAAAAAGTGACAGTTCTTATCAGCCAATGAGATTCCAGAATGACAATCACATGATCAACAAGAAATCCTTCTCCTTGTATGGTGCTTTGTACTGAGCCCGAGGTGACCGAGACAGATACATGTCCTCTATGTAGCACCATTGTCCCTCTACTGGGACCAAATCCCTCCGTCCGTCTTTCCTTCCAACTGTCCCTCTACTGGGACCAAATCCCTCCGTCCGTCTTTCCTTCCAACTGTCCCTCTACTGGGACCAAATCCCTCCGTCCGTCTTTCCTTCCAACTGTCCCTCTACTGGGACCAAATCCCTCCGTCCGTCTTTCCTTCCAACTGTCCCTCTACTGGGACCAAATCCCTCCGTCCGTCTTTCCTTCCAACTGTCCCTCTACTGGGACCAAATCCCTCCGTCCATCTTTCCTTCCAACTGTCTCTCTACTGGATCCAAATCCCTCCGTCCGTCTTTCCTTCCAACTGTCTCTCTACTGGGACCAAATCCCTCCGTCCGTCTTTCCTTCCAACTGTCCCTCTACTGGGACCAAATCCCTACGTCCGTCTTTCCTTCCAACTGTCCCTCTACTGGGGCCAAATCCCTCAGTCCGTCTTTCCTTCCAACTGTCCCTCTACTGGAACCAAATCCCTCAGTCCGTCTTTCCTTCCAACTGTCTCTCTACTGGAACCAAATCCCTCAGTCCGTCTTTCCTTCCAACTGTCTCTCTACTGGAACCAAATCCCTCCATCCGTCTTTCCTTCCAACTGTCTCTCTACTGGAACCAAATCCCTCAGTCCGTCTTTCCTTCCAACTGTCCCTCTACTGGGACCAAATCCCTCCGTCCGTCTTTCCTTCCAACTGTCCCTCTACTGGGACCAAATCCCTCTGTCCGTCTTTCCTTCCAACTGTCTCTCTACTGGGACCAAATCCCTCCGTCCGTCTTTCCTTCCAACTGTCCCTCTACTGGGACCAAATCCCTCTGTCCGTCTTTCCTTCCAACTGTCCCTCTACTGGGACCAAATCCCTCCGTCCGTCTTTCCTTCCAACTGTCTCTCTACTGGAACCAAATCCCTCAGTCCGTCTTTCCTTCCAACTGTCTCTCTACTGGGACCAAATCCCTCCGTCCGTCTTTCCTTCCAACTGTCCCTCCATTGGGACAAAATCCCTCCTTCCGTCTTTCCTTCCAACTGTCCCTCTACTGGGACCAAATCCCTCCGTCCGTCTTTCCTTCCAACTGTCCCTCTACTGGGACCAAATCCCTCCGTCCGTCTTTCCTTCCAACTGTCTCTCTACTGGAACCAAATGCCTCCGTCCGTCTTTCCTTCCAACTGTCCCTCCATTGGGACCAAATCCCTCCGTCCGTCTTTCCTTCCAACTGTCTCTCTACTGGAACCAAATCCCTCCGTCCGTCTTTCCTTCCAACTGTCCCTCTACTGGGACCAAATCCCTCCTTCCGTCTTTCCTTCCAACTGTCCCTCTACTGGGACCAAATCCCTCCGTCCGTCTTTTCTTCCAACTGTCCCTCTACTGGGACCAAATCCCTCCGTCCGTCTTTCCTTCCAACTGTCCCTCTACTGGGACCAAATCCCTCCGTCCGTCTTTCCTTCCAACTGTCCCTCTACTGGGACCAAATCCCTCCGTCCGTCTTTCCTTCCAACTGTCCCTCTACTGGAACCAAATCCCTCCGTTCGTCTTTCCTTCCAACTGTCCCTCTACTGGGACCAAATCCCTCCGTCCGTCTTTCCTTCCAACTGTCCCTCTACTGGGACCAAATCCCTCCGTCCGTCTTTTCTTCCAACTGTCCCTCTACTGGGACCAAATCCCTCCTTCCGTCTTTCCTTCCAACTGTCCCTCTACTGGGACAAAATCCCTCCTTCCGTCTTTCCTTCCAACTGTCCCTCTACTGGAACCAAATCCCTCCGTTCGTCTTTCTTTCCAACTGTCTCTCTACTGGGACCAAATCCCTCCGTCCGTCTTTCCTTCCAACTGTCCCTCTACTGGGACCAAATCCCTCCGTCCGTCTTTCCTTCCAACTGTCCCTCTACTGGGACCAAATCCCTCCGTCCGTCTTTTCTTCCAACTGTCCCTCTACTGGGACCAAATCCCTCCTTCCGTCTTTCCTTCCAACTGTCCCTCTACTGGGACCAAATCCCTCCGTCCGTCTTTCCTTCCAACTGTCCCTCCATTGGGACAAAATCCCTCTGTCCGTCTTTCCTTCCAACTGTCCTTCTACTGGGGCCAAATCCCTCCTTCCGTCTTTCCTTCCAACTGTCCCTCTACTGGAACCAAATCCCTCCGTTCGTCTTTCCTTCCAACTGTCCCTCTACTGGGACCAAATCCCTCCGTCCGTCTTTTCTTCCAACTGTCCCTCTACTGGGACCAAATCCCTCCGTCCGTCTTTCCTTCCAACTGTCCCTCTACTGGAACCAAATCCCTCCGTCCGTCTTTCCTTCCAACTGTCCCTCTACTGGGAGCAAATCCCTCCGTCCGTCTTTTCTTCCAACTGTCCCTCTACTGGGACCAAATCCCTCCTTCCGTCTTTTCTTCCAACTGTCCCTCTACTGGGACAAAATCCCTCTGTCCGTCTTTCCTTCCAACTGTCCCTCTACTGGGACCAAATCCCTCCTTCCGTCTTTTCTTCCAACTGTCCCTCTACTGGAACCAAATCCCTCCGTCCGTCTTTCCTTCCAACTGTCCCTCTACTGGGACCAAATCCCTCCGTCCGTCTTTCCTTCCAACTGTCCCTCTACTGGGACCAAATCCCTCCGTCCGTCTTTTCTTCCAACTGGCTCTCTACTGGAACCAAATCCCTCCGTCCGTCTTTCCTTCCAACTGTCCCTCTACTGGGACCAAATCCCTCCTTCCGTCTTTTCTTCCAACTGTCCCTCTACTGGGACAAAATCCCTCCGTCCGTCTTTCCTTCCAACTGTCCCTCTACTGGGACCAAATCCCTCCTTCCGTCTTTTCTTCCAACTGTCCCTCTACTGGAACCAAATCCCTCCGTCCGTCTTTCCTTCCAACTGTCCCTCTACTGGGACCAAATCCCTCCGTCCGTCTTTCCTTCCAACTGTCCCTCTACTGGGACCAAATCCCTCCGTCCGTCTTTTCTTCCAACTGGCTCTCTACTGGGACCAAATCCCTCCGTCTGTCTTTTCTTCCAACTGTCTCTCTACTGGGACCAAATCCCTCCTTCCGTCTTTCCTTCCAACTGTCCCTCTACTGGGACCAAATCCCTCCTTCCGTCTTTCCTTCCAACTGTCCCTCTACTGGGACCAAATCCCTCCGTCCGTCTTTCCTTCCAACTGTCTCTCTACTGGGACCAAATCCCTCCGTCCGTCTTTCCTTCCAACTGTCCCTCCATTGGGACAAAATCCCTCTGTCCGTCTTTCCTTCCAACTGTCCCTCTACTGGGGCCAAATCCCTCCTTCCGTCTTTCCTTCCAACTGTCCCTCTACTGGAACCAAATCCCTCCGTTCGTCTTTCCTTCCAACTGTCCCTCTACTGGGACCAAATCCCTCAATCCCTCCGTCCGTCTTTCCTTCCAACTGTCCCTCTACTGGGACCAAATCCCTCCGTCCGTCTTTCCTTCCAACTGTCCCTCTACTGGGACCAAATCCCTCCTTTCGTCTTTTCTTCCAACTGTCCCTCTACTGGGACCAAATCCCTCCGTCCGTCTTTCCTTCCAACTGTCCCTCTACTGGGACCAAATCCCTCCTTCCGTCTTTTCTTCCAACTGTCTCTCTACTGGGACCAAATCCCTCCGTCCATCTTTTCTTCCAACTGTCCCTCTACTGGGACCAAATCCCTCAATCCCTCCGTCCATCTTTCCTTCCAACTGTCCCTCTACTGGGACCAAATCCCTCCGTTCGTCTTTCCTTCCAACTGTCCCTCTACTGGGACCAAATCCCTCCGTCCGTCTTTCCTTCCAACTGTCCCTCTACTGGGACCAAATCCCTCCGTCCGTCTTTCCTTCCAACTGTCCCTCTACTGGAACCAAATCCCTCCGTTCGTCTTTCCTTCCAACTGTCCCTCTACTGGGACCAAATCCCTCCTTCCGTCTTTTCTTCCAACTGTCCCTCTACTGGGACCAAATCCCTCCATCCGTCTTTCCTTCCAACTGTCCCTCTACTGGGACCAAATCCCTCCGTCCGTCTTTCCTTCCAACTGTCCCTCTACTGGGACCAAATCCCTCCTTCCGTCTTTTCTTCCAACTGTCTCTCTACTGGGACCAAATCCCTCCGTCGGTCTTTCCTTTCAACTGTCCCTCTACTGGAACCAAATCCCTCCGTCCATCTTTTCTTCCAACTGTCCCTCTACTGGGACCAAATCCCTCCTTCCGTCTTTTCTTCCAACTGTCCCTCTACTGGGACCAAATCCCTCCGTCCGTCTTTCCTTCCAACTGTCCCTCTACTGGGACCAAATCCCTCCTTCCGTCTTTTCTTCCAACTGTCTCTCTACTGGGACCAAATCCCTCCGTCCGTCTTTCCTTCCAACTGTCCCTCTACTGGGACCAAATCCCTCCGTCCGTCTTTCCTTCCAACTGTCCCTCTACTGGGACCAAATCCCTCCTTCCGTCTTTTCTTCCAACTGTCCCTCTACTGGGACCAAATCCCTCCATCCGTCTTTCCTTCCAACTGTCCCTCTACTGGGACCAAATCCCTCCTTCCGTCTTTTCTTCCAACTGTCCCTCTACTGGGACCAAATCCCTCCATCCGTCTTTTCTTCCAACTGTCCCTCTACTGGGACCAAATCCCTCCGTCCGTCTTTCCTTCCAACTGTCCCTCTACTGGGACCAAATCCCTCCTTTCGTCTTTTCTTCCAACTGTCTCTCTACTGGGACCAAATCCCTCCGTCGGTCTTTCCTTTCAACTGTCCCTCTACTGGAACCAAATCCCTCCGTCCATCTTTTCTTCCAACTGTCCCTCTACTGGGACCAAATCCCTCAATCCCTCCGTCCATCTTTCCTTCCAACTGTCCCTCTACTGGGACCAAATCCCTCCGTCCGTCTTTCCTTCCAACTGTCCCTCTACTGGGACCAAATCCCTCCGTCCGTCTTTCCTTCCAACTGTCCCTCTACTGGGACCAAATCCCTCCATCCGTCTTTTCTTCCAACTGTCCCTCTACTGGGACCAAATCCCTCCGTCCGTCTTTTCTTCCAACTGTCTCTCTACTGGGACCAAATCCCTCCGTCGGTCTTTCCTTCCAACTGTCCCTCTACTGGGACCAAATCCCTCCTTTCGTCTTTTCTTCCAACTGTCCCTCTACTGGGACCAAATCCCTCCGTCCGTCTTTCCTTCCAACTGTCCCTCTACTGGGACCAAATCCCTCCTTCCGTCTTTTCTTCCAACTGTCCCTCTACTGGGACCAAATCCCTCCGTCCATCTTTCCTTCCAACTGTCCCTCTACTGGGACCAAATCCCTCCGTCCGTCTTTCCTTCCAACTGTCCCTCTACTGGGACCAAATCCCTCCGTCCGTCTTTCCTTCCAACTGTCCCTCTACTGGGACCAAATCCCTCCGTCCGTCTTTCCTTCCAACTGTCCCTCTACTGGAACCAAATCCCTCCGTTCGTCTTTCCTTCCAACTGTCCCTCTACTGGGACCAAATCCCTCCTTCCGTCTTTTCTTCCAACTGTCCCTCTACTGGGACCAAATCCCTCCATCCGTCTTTCCTTCCAACTGTCCCTCTACTGGGACCAAATCCCTCCGTCCGTCTTTCCTTCCAACTGTCCCTCTACTGGGACCAAATCCCTCCTTCCGTCTTTTCTTCCAACTGTCCCTCTACTGGGACCAAATCCCTCCGTCCGTCTTTCCTTCCAACTGTCCCTCTACTGGGACCAAATCCCTCCGTCCGTCTTTCCTTCCAACTGTCCCTCTACTGGGACCAAATCCCTCCATCCGTCTTTCCTTCCAACTGTCTCTCTACTGGGACCAAATCCCTCCGTCCGTCTTTTCTTCCAACTGTCCCTCTACTGGGACCAAATCCCTCCGTCCGTCTTTCCTTCCAACTGTCCCTCTACTGGGACCAAATCCCTCCTTCCGTCTTTTCTTCCAACTGTCCCTCTACTGGGACCAAATCCCTCCGTCCGTCTTTCCTTCCAACTGTCCCTCTACTGGGACCAAATCCCTCCGTCCGTCTTTCCTTCCAACTGTCCCTCTACTGGGACCAAATCCCTCCATCCGTCTTTCCTTCCAACTGTCTCTCTACTGGGACCAAATCCCTCCTTCCGTCTTTCCTTTCAACTGTCCCTCTACTGGGACCAAATCCCTCCATCCGTCTTTCCTTCCAACTGTCTCTCTACTGGAACCAAATCCCTCCTTCCGTCTTTTCTTCCAACTGTCCCTCTACTGGGACCAAATCCCTCCGTCCGTCTTTCCTTCCAACTGTCCCTCTACTGGGACCAAATCCCTCCTTCCGTCTTTTCTTCCAACTGTCCCTCTACTGGGACCAAATCCCTCCGTCCGTCTTTCCTTCCAACTGTCCCTCTACTGGGACCAAATCCCTCCGTCCGTCTTTCCTTCCAACTGTCCCTCTACTGGGACCAAATCCCTCCATCCGTCTTTTCTTCCAACTGTCCCTCTACTGGGACCAAATCCCTCCGTCCGTCTTTCCTTCCAACTGTCCCTCTACTGGGACCAAATCCCTCCTTTCGTCTTTTCTTTCAACTGTCCCTCTACTGGAACCAAATCCCTCCGTCCGTCTTTCCTTCTAACTGTCCCTCTACTGGAACCAAATCCCTCTGTCCGTCTTTCCTTCCAACTGTCCCTCTACTGGGACCAAATCCCTTCCTCCGTCTTTCCTTCCAACTGTCCCTCTACTGGGACCAAATCCCTCTGTCCGTCTTTGCTTCCAACTGTCCCTCTACTGGGACCAAATCCCTCTGTCCGTCTTTCCTTCCAACTGTCCCTCTACTGGAACCAAATCCCTACGTCCGTCTTTGCTTCCAACTGTCCCTCTACTGGGACCAAATCCCTCCGTCCGTCTTTCCTTCCAACTGTCCCTCTACTGGAACCAAATCCCTACGTCCGTCTTTGCTTCCAACTGTCTCTCTACTGGGACCAAATCCCTCCGTCCGTCTTTCCTTCCAACTGTCCCTCTACTGGAACCAAATCCCTACGTCCGTCTTTGCTTCCAACTGTCCCTCTACTGGGACCAAATCCCTCCGTCCGTCTTTCCTTCCAACTTTCCCTCTACTGGGACCAAATCCCTTCCTCCGTCTTTCCTTCTAACTGTCCCTCTACTGGAACCAAATCCCTCTGTCCGTCTTTCCTTCCAACTGTCCCTCTACTGGGACCAAATCCCTTCCTCCGTCTTTCCTTCCAACTGTCCCTCTACTGGGACCAAATCCCTCTGTCCGTCTTTGCTTCCAACTGTCCCTCTACTGGGACCAAATCCCTCTGTCCGTCTTTCCTTCCAACTGTCCCTCTACTGGAACCAAATCCCTACGTCCGTCTTTGCTTCCAACTGTCCCTCTACTGGGACCAAATCCCTCCGTCCGTCTTTCCTTCCAACTGTCCCTCTACTGGGACCAAATCCCTTCCTCCGTCTTTCCTTCCAACTGTCTCTCTACTGGGACCAAATCCCTCCGTCCGTCTTTCCTTCCAACTGTCCCTCTACTGGGACCAAATCCCTCCTTTCGTCTTTTCTTTCAACTGTCCCTCTACTGGAACCAAATCCCTCCGTCCGTCTTTCCTTCTAACTGTCCCTCTACTGGGACCAAATCCCTCCCTCCGTCTTTCCTTCCAACTGTCCCTCTACTGGAACCAAATCCCTCTGTCCGTCTTTCCTTCCAACTGTCCCTCTACTGGGACCAAATCCCTTCCTCCGTCTTTCCTTCCAACTGTCCCTCTACTGGGACCAAATCCCTCTGTCCGTCTTTGCTTCCAACTGTCCCTCTACTGGGACCAAATCCCTCTGTCCGTCTTTCCTTCCAACTGTCCCTCTACTGGAACCAAATCCCTACGTCCGTCTTTGCTTCCAACTGTCCCTCTACTGGGACCAAATCCCTCCGTCCGTCTTTCCTTCCAACTGTCCCTCTACTGGAACCAAATCCCTACGTCCGTCTTTGCTTCCAACTGTCTCTCTACTGGGACCAAATCCCTCCGTCCGTCTTTCCTTCCAACTGTCCCTCTACTGGAACCAAATCCCTACGTCCGTCTTTGCTTCCAACTGTCCCTCTACTGGGACCAAATCCCTCCGTCCGTCTTTCCTTCCAACTGTCCCTCTACTGGGACCAAATCCCTTCCTCCGTCTTTCCTTCCAACTGTCCCTCTACTGGGACCAAATCCCTACGTCCGTCTTTCCTTCCAACTGTCCCTCTACTGGAACCAAATCCCTACGTCCGTCTTTGCTTCCAACTGTCCCTCTACTGGGACCAAATCCCTCCGTCCGTCTTTCCTTCCAACTGTCCCTCTACTGGAACCAAATCCCTCCGTCCGTCTTTCCTTCCAACTGTCCCTCTACTGGGACCAAATCCCTCCGTCCGTCTTTCCTTCCAACTGTCCCTCTACTGGGACCAAATCCCTCCGTCCGTCTTTCCTTCCAACTGTCCCTCTACTGGGACCAAATCCCTCCGTCCGTCTTTTCTTCCAACTGTCCCTCTACTGGGACCAAATCCCTCTGTCCGTCTTTGCTTCCAACTGTCCCTCTACTGGGACCAAATCCCTCTGTCCGTCTTTCCTTCCAACTGTCCCTCTACTGGAACCAAATCCCTACGTCCGTCTTTGCTTCCAACTGTCCCTCTACTGGGACCAAATCCCTCCGTCCGTCTTTCCTTCCAACTGTCCCTCTACTGGAACCAAATCCCTACGTCCGTCTTTGCTTCCAACTGTCTCTCTACTGGGACCAAATCCCTCCGTCCGTCTTTGCTTCCAACTGTCTCTCTACTGGGACCAAATCCCTCCGTCCGTCTTTGCTTCCAACTGTCCCTCTACTGGGACCAAATCCCTCCGTCCGTCTTTCCTTCCAACTGTCCCTCTACTGGGACCAAATCCCTTCCTCCGTCTTTCCTTCCAACTGTCCCTCTACTGGAACCAAATCCCTACGTCCGTCTTTGCTTCCAACTGTCCCTCTACTGGGACCAAATCCCTCCGTCCGTCTTTCCTTCCAACTGTCTCTCTACTGGAACCAAATCCCTACGTCCGTCTTTGCTTCCAACTGTCCCTCTACTGGGACCAAATCCCTCCGTCCGTCTTTCCTTCCAACTGTCCCTCTACTGGAACCAAATCCCTCCGTCCGTCTTTCCTTCCAACTGTCCCTCTACTGGGACCAAATCCCTCCGTCCGTCTTTCCTTCCAACTGTCCCTCTACTGGGACCAAATCCCTCCGTCCGTCTTTCCTTCCAACTGTCCCTCTACTGGAACCAAATCCCTCCGTCCGTCTTTCCTTCCAACTGTCCCTCTACTGGGACCAAATCCCTCCGTCCGTCTTTTCTTCCAACTGTCTCTCTACTGGGACCAAATCCCTCCGTCCGTCTTTCCTTCCAACTGTCCCTCTACTGGGACCAAATCCCTCCGTCCGTCTTTCCTTCCAACTGTCCCTCTACTGGGACCAAATCCCTCCGTCCGTCTTTCCTTCCAACTGTCCCTCTACTGGGACCAAATCCCTCCGTCCGTCTTTCCTTCCAACTGTCCCTCTACTGGAACCAAATCCCTCCGTCCGTCTTTCCTTCCAACTGTCCCTCTACTGGGACCAAATCCCTCCGTCCGTCTTTCCTTCCAACTGTCTCTCTACTGGGACCAAATCCCTCCTTCCGTCTTTCCTTCCAACTGTCCCTCTACTGGAACCAAATCCCTCCTTCCGTCTTTTCTTCCAACTGTCCCTCTACTGGGACCAAATCCCTCCGTCCGTCTTTCCTTCCAACTGTCCCTCTACTGGGACCAAATCCCTCCGTCCGTCTTTCCTTCCAACTGTCTCTCTACTGGGACCAAATCCCTCCGTCCGTCTTTCCTTCCAACTGTCCCTCTACTGGGACCAAATCCCTCCGTCCGTCTTTCCTTCCAACTGTCCCTCTACTGGGAGCAAATCCCTCCGTCCGTCTTTTCTTCCAACTGTCCCTCTACTGGGACCAAATCCCTCCTTCCGTCTTTTCTTCCAACTGTCCCTCTACTGGGACCAAATCCCTCCGTCCGTCTTTCCTTCCAACTGTCCCTCTACTGGGACCAAATCCCTCCGTCCGTCTTTCCTTCCAACTGTCCCTCTACTGGAACCAAATCCCTCCGTCCGTCTTTCCTTCCAACTGTCCCTCTACTGGAACCAAATCCCTCCTTCCGTCTTTTCTTCCAACTGTCCCTCTACTGGGACCAAATCCCTCCGTCCGTCTTTCCTTCCAACTGTCCCTCTACTGGGACCAAATCCCTCCGTCCGTCTTTCCTTCCAACTGTCCCTCTACTGGAACCAAATCCCTCCGTCCGTCTTTCCTTCCAACTGTCCCTCTACTGGGACCAAATCCCTCCGTCCGTCTTTTCTTCCAACTGTCTCTCTACTGGAACCAAATCCCTCCGTCCGTCTTTCCTTCCAACTGTCCCTCTACTGGGACCAAATCCCTCCGTCCGTCTTTCCTTCCAACTGTCCCTCTACTGGGAGCAAATCCCTCCGTCCGTCTTTCCTTCCAACTGTCCCTCTACTGGAACCAAATCCCTCCTTCCGTCTTTTCTTCCAACTGTCCCTCTACTGGGACCAAATCCCTCCGTCCGTCTTTCCTTCCAACTGTCCCTCTACTGGGACCAAATCCCTCCGTCCGTCTTTCCTTCCAACTGTCTCTCTACTGGAACCAAATCCCTCCGTCCGTCTTTCCTTCCAACTGTCCCTCTACTGGGACCAAATCCCTCCGTCCGTCTTTCCTTCCAACTCTCCCTCTACTGGGAGAAAATCCCTCCGTCCGTCTTTTCTTCCAACTGTCCCTCTACTGGGACCAAATCCCTCCTTCCGTCTTTTCTTCCAACTGTCCCTCTACTGGGACCAAATCCCTCCGTCCGTCTTTCCTTCCAACTGTCTCTCTACTGGGACCAAATCCCTCCGTCCGTCTTTCCTTCCAACTGTCTCTCTACTGGGACCAAATCCCTCAGTCCGTCTTTCCTTCCAACTGTCCCTCTACTGGGACCAAATCCCTCCGTCCGTCTTTCCTTCCAACTGTCTCTCTACTGGGACCAAATCCCTCCGTCCGTCTTTCCTTCCAACTGTCTCTCTACTGGGACCAAATCCCTCCGTCCGTCTTTCCTTCCAACTGTCCCTCTACTGGGACCAAATCCCTCCGTCCGTCTTTCCTTCCAACTGTCCCTCTACTGGGACCAAATCCCTCCGTCCGTCTTTCCTTCCAACTGTCTCTCTACTGGGACCAAATCCCTCCGTCCGTCTTTCCTTCCAACTGTCTCTCTACTGGGACCAAATCCCTCAGTCCGTCTTTCCTTCCAACTGTCCCTCTACTGGGACCAAATCCCTCCGTCCGTCTTTCCTTCCAACTGTCCCTCTACTGGAACCAAATCCCTCCTTCCGTCTTTCCTTCCAACTGTCCCTCTACTGGGACCAAATCCCTCCGTCCGTCTTTCCTTCCAACTGTCCCTCTACTGGAACCAAATCCCTCCGTCCGTCTTTCCTTCCAACTGTCTCTCTACTGGGACCAAATCCCTCAGTCCGTCTTTCCTTCCAACTGTCCCTCTACTGGAACCAACTTCCTCCCCCAGAACATCCGTGGGGAGAGCTGTACTCAGGGAGGAGATATCTATACAAGGGGGAGCTGTATAAAGGGGAGGAAGGGGTGAGATCTGTACTGGGGGGAGCTGTACTGGGGCAGAGGTAAGATTGGTACTGAGAGTAGTACATACTGGGGGAAGGGGTAAGATTGGTACTGGGGGGAATACATACTGGGGGAAGGGGTAAGATTGGTACTGGGGGGGATACATACTGGAGGAAGGGGTAAGATCGGTACTGGGGGTTAATACATACTGGGGGGAAGTTGTACTGGAGGAAGGGGTAAGATTAGTACTGGGGGGTAATACATACTGTGGGGAAGTTGTACTGGAGGAAGGGGTAAGATTAGTACTGGGGGGTAATACATACTGTGGGGAAGTTGTACTGGAGGAAGGGGTAAGATTGGTACTGGGGGGAATACATACTGCAGGAAGGGGTAAGATTGGTACTGGGGGGAATACATACTGCAGGAAGGGGTAAGATCGGTACTGGGGGTTAATACATACTGGGGGGAAGTTGTACTGGAGGAAGGGGTAAGATTAGTACTGGGGGGTAATACATACTGTGGGGAAGTTGTACTGGAGGAAGGGGTAAGATTAGTACTGGGGGGTAATACATACTGTGGGGAAGTTGTACTGGAGGAAGGGGTAAGATTGGTACTGGGGGGAATACATACTGCAGGAAGGGGTAAGATTGGTACTAAGGGGGGATACATACTGGAGGAAGGGGTAAGATCGGTACTGGGGGTTAATACATACTGGGGAGAAGTTGTACTGGAGGAAGGGGTAAGATTAGTACTGGGGGTTAATACATACTGTGGGGAAGTTGTACTGGAGGAAGGGGTAAGATTAGTACTGGGGGGTAATACATACTGTGGGGAAGTTGTACTGGAGGAAGGGGTAAGATTGGTACTGGGGGGAATACATACTGGAGGAAGGGGTAGGATTGGTACGGGGGGGGGGGAATACATACTGGAGGAAGGGGTAAGATTGGTACTGGGGGGGAATACATACTGGAGGAAGGGGTAGGATTGGTACGGGGGGGGGGAATACATACTGGAGGAAGGGGTAAGATTGGTACTGGGGGGGAATACATACTGGAGGAAGGGGTAGGATTGGTACGGGGGGGGGGAATACATACTGGAGGAAGGGGTAGGATTGGGACGGGGGGGGGGGATACATACTGGAGGAAGGGGTAGGATTGGTACGGGGGGGGGGGGAATACATACTGGAGGAAGGGGTAGGATTGGTACGGGGGGGGGGAATACATACTGGAGGAAGGGGTAGGATTGGTACTGGGGGGGAATACATACTGGAGGAAGGGGTAGGATTGGTACGGGGGGGGGGGAATACATACTGGAGGAAGGGGTAGGATTGGGACGGGGGGGGGGGATACATACTGGAGGAAGGGGTAGGATTGGTACGGGGGGGGGGGGGAATACATACTGGAGGAAGGGGTAGGATTGGTACGGGGGGGGGGAATACATACTGGAGGAAGGGGTAGGATTGGTACGGGGGGGGGGGAATACATACTGGAGGAAGGGGTAGGATTGGGACGGGGGGGGGGGAATACATACTGGAGGAAGGGGTAAGATTGGTACTGGGGGGGAATACATACTGGAGGAAGGGGTAGGATTGGTACGGGGGGGGGAATACATACTGGAGGAAGGGGTAGGATTGGGACGGGGGGGGGGGATACATACTGGAGGAAGGGGTAGGATTGGTACGGGGGGGGGGGAATACATACTGGAGGAAGGGGTAGGATTGGTACGGGGGGGGGGAATACATACTGGAGGAAGGGGTAGGATTGGTACTGGGGGGGAATACATACTGGAGGAAGGGGTAGGATTGGTACGGGGGGGGGGAATACATACTGGAGGAAGGGGTAGGATTGGGACGGGGGGGGGGGATACATACTGGAGGAAGGGGTAGGATTGGTACGGGGGGGGGGGGGAATACATACTGGAGGAAGGGGTAGGATTGGTACGGGGGGGGGGGAATACATACTGGAGGAAGGGGTAGGATTGGTACGGGGGGGGGGGGAATACATACTGGAGGAAGGGGTAGGATTGGGACGGGGGGGGGGGATACATACTGGAGGAAGGGGTAGGATTGGTACGGGGGGGGGGAATACATACTGGAGGAAGGGGTAGGATTGGGACGGGGGGGGGGGATACATACTGGGGAGCTTTGTCTGCAATAGTACACATAGCTGCAGGGAGCAGGAGAGAGCCATGTGCTCCCTCTCATCTACACAGGGGGGCGCCAGATCCCGGATCCAGTGATGAAATCTGGCCTTGGTCTTTCTTAGCTGAGGAATCCGCTCACCCGTTCCTTTAGAGGGTAAAATCTGGGAGTAGAAAATGCCCCCGCATCAGTGAATGTAAACAATGCCCCATCATTGGTTTTAGTGGAAGAAATAGTGCCCTATTGTTATCACAGGAATAGCACCCCATCATTCATATCAGTGGGAGGAATAGTGCCCCATCATTGGTGTCAGTGGGAGGAATAGTGCCCCATCATTCATATCAGTGGGAGGAATAGTGCCCCATCATTGGTATCAGTGGGAGGAATAGTGCCCCATCATTGGTGTCAGTGGGAGGAATAGTGTCCCATCATTGGTGTCAATAGGAGGAATAGTGCCCCATCATTAGTATCAGTGGGAGGAATAGTGCCCCATCATTGGTGTCAGTGGGAGGAATAGTGCCCCATCATTGGTGTCAGTGGGAGGAATAGTGCCCCATCATTGGTATCAGTGGGAGGAATAGTGCCCCATCATTGGTGTCAGTGGGAGGAATAGTGTCCCATCATTGGTGTCAATAGGAGGAATAGTGTCCCATCATTGGTGTCAGTGGGGGGAATAGTGCCCCATCATTGGTGTCAGTGGGAGGAATAGTGCCCCATCATTGGTGTCAGTGGGAGGAATAGTGCCCCATCATTGGTATCAGTGGGATGAATAGTGCCCCATCATTGGCATCAGTGGCAGGAATAGTGCCCCATCATTGGTATCAGTGGGAGCAATAGTGCCCCATCATTGGCATCAGTGGCAGGAATAGTGCCCCATCATTGGTATCAGTGGGAGGAATAGTGCCCCATCATTGGTGTCAGTGGCAGGAATAGTGCCCCATCATTGGTATCAGTGGGAGGAATAGTGCCCCATCATTGGCATCAGTGGCAGGAATAGTGCCCCATCATTGGTATCAGAGGGAGGAATAGTGCCCCATCATTGGTGTCAGTGGGAGAAATTGTGCCCCATCATTGGTATCAGTGGGAGGAATAGTGCCCCATCATTGGTATCAGTAGGGGGAATAGTGCCCCATCATTGGTGTCAGTGGGAGGAATAGTGCCCCATCATTGGCATCAGTGGCAGGAATAGTGCCCCATCATTGGTATCAGTGGGAGGAATAGTGCCCCATCATTGGTATCAGTGGGAGGAATAGTGCCCCATCATTGGTGTCAGTGGGAGGAATAGTGCCCCATCATTGGTGTCAGTGGGAGGAATAGTGTCCCATCATTGGTATCAGTGGGAGGAATAGTGCCCCATCATTGGTATCAGTGGGAGGAATAGTGGCCCATTATTGGTGTCAGTGGGAGGAATAGTGCCCCATCATTGGTATCAGTGGGAGGAATAGTGGCCCATTATTGGTGTCAGTGGGAGAAATTGTGCCCCATCATTGGTATCAGTGGGAGGAATAGTGCCCCATCATTGGTATCAGTAGGGGGAATAGTGCCCCATCATTGGTGTCAGTGGGAGGAATAGTGCCCCATCATTGGCATCAGTGGCAGGAATAGTGCCCCATCATTGGTATCAGTGGGAGGAATAGTGCCCCATCATTGGTATCAGTGGGAGGAATAGTGCCCCATCATTGGTGTCAGTGGGAGGAATAGTGCCCCATCATTGGTGTCAGTGGGAGGAATAGTGCCCCATCATTGGTGTCAGTGGGAGGAATAGTGCCCCATCATTGGCATCAGTGGCAGGAATAGTGCCCCATCATTGGTATCAGTGGGAGGAATAGTGCCCCATCATTGGTATCAGTGGGAGGAATAGTGCCCCATCATTGGTGTCAGTGGGAGGAATAGTGCCCCATCATTGGTGTCAGTGGGAGGAATAGTGTCCCATCATTGGTATCAGTGGGAGGAATAGTGCCCCATCATTGGTGTCAGTGGGAGGAATAGTGCCCCATCATTGGTATCAGTGGGAGGAATAGTGCCCCATCATTGGTATCAGTGGGAGGAATAGTGGCCCATTATTGGTGTCAGTGGGAGGAATAGTGCCCCATCCTTGGTATCAGTGGGAGGAATAGTGCCCCATCATTGGTATCAGTGGGAGGAATAGTGTCCCATTATTGGTGTCAGTGGGAGGAATAGTGCCCCATCATTGGTATCAGTGGGAGGAATGGTGCCCCATCATTGGTATCAGTGGGAGGAATAGTGCCCCATCATTGGTGTCAGTGGGAGGAATGGTGCCCCATCATTGGTATCAGTGGGAGGAATAGTGCCCCATCATTGGTGTCAGTGGGAGGAATAGTGCCCCATCCTTGGTATCAGTGGGAGGAATAGTGCCCCATCATTGGTGTCAGTGGGAGGAATAGTGCCCCATCATTGGTATCAGTGGGAGGAATGGTGCCCCATCATTGGTATCAGTGGGAGGAATAGTGCCCCATCATTGGTGTCAGTGGGAGGAATGGTGCCCCATCATTGGTATCAGTGGGAGGAATAGTGCCCCATCATTGGTGTCAGTGGGAGGAATAGTGCCCCATCATTGGTATCAGTGGGAGGAATAGTGGCCCATTATTGGTGTCAGTGGGAGGAATAGTGTCCCATCATTGGTGTCAGTGGGAGGAATAGTGCCCCATCATTGGTATCAGTGGGGAGAATAGTGCCCCATCATTGGTATCAGTGGGAGGAATAGTGCCCCATCATTGGTGTCAGTGGGAGGAATAGTGCCCCATCATTGGTGTCAGTGGGAGGAATAGTGCCCCATCATTGGCATCAGTGGCAGGAATAGTGCCCCATCATTGGTATCAGTGGGAGGAATAGTGCCCCATCATTGGAGTCCGTTATGGATGGACATGTTATGGGCCCCTCAAGAGCCGCATAAAGGCAAGTAAAGGGCCACATCCGGCCCCAGGGCCGCAGTTTGGAAACCACTGGTCTATATCTACAAGAAAAGTGTCCTCTTAGTGTGGGACGGAGGGATGGGGGGTTGGATCCCGTCAGCTATTTATTGTTCTCTGGATCCCCAGTAGGGATCTGTCTGGGGACCGTTATTGGTGAAGAAAGGAAGTGCTGAGCATCCAACATGTCAGAGTTGTCACCGGTAGAAGAATAGAAGGAAAATCTTCCAATGGGGACACTTGTGGGAGGAGATTTCCAGGCAGGGCCGCTGATAAGCCAGTACAACTGGCCCTGCTGTACCGGGCCCAGCCAGCAGGGGGGCCCGGCAATCAGAGAATAAAAGAATGCAGAGTAAAAAAAAAAAAAAAAAAAAAAAAGTCTCAGCCAGCATCCGACTTATCTGAGCTTTTTTCATCTTTCTGGGTGCCTCCGTATTCATGTTTTGTTCTTGTGGATGTGAGGTACTATTTTTTCTATTTCGGGAGCATGTCACTTCCGCAGCCACGCCACAACTGGCTCAAGTCCCGCCCTGCACATTCCCTTCCCATGCGGAGTGATTCATCTCCTTCTGCTTAAGGCAGGAGCAGACATATAGGGGTCACCATTGAGCTTGGGCTGCATGCTGCAGGGGGCACGTGTGCCCCCCCCCCCCCCCATGCCTGAATTGTTAGAGAAGTGACTGCCTGATCCTCAGCTGATGTGTAAATCGGTGATGCAGGAACTCGATCTCACTCTTTACAGTTACACTGAAAGGGAAAGCAAAGGGAGAGCTGGCTTGCAGTGTGTACTGTGCTCTCTGCCTCCCCCTAGAGGTCAGTACCCGGCATGGAGATTGAAGGTATAGTGCTGCTGACAATTAAAACAAAAGCAACCTGTATATGTTTGTAATTATGCATGTGTGTGTGCTCAAAATCAGAGGGCAGGGAAGAGGGATTTAACCGACTATAGTAGATGGTAAATTCTCACAGTATCCCCTCGGGAAAGGAGACAATAGACCCTTCAAATGCACAGATTTTGGATATACAGTAGAAGTGAGGGGCCAATTCTGTTGAGAAAGCATGGCCAGAAATCTGTCATTTTTGTCCCCCTGTCCCAAAAAAAAGTTGCCGGCTGCTATGCAAATCTAGCCTCATGACCTCTGCCATGTGTAACAACAGGTCCTCCTTAGCAGACAGCTACCGTTTAAGAGATGTGTCTGTGTGTGTATATTTACGTGTGTGTGTGTATGTATTTATATGCATATTTGTATATGTGCGCGTGTGTGTGTGTATACACTACTTTTAAACTTGACGCCCTTTTTCTGTACGATCAGAGCTGATTTTCTTAGAGCGGTTCATAATACCAAAAAGAAAACACCATTCCTCTGAAAAGCAATCCAGGCTCAGATCGCTTTTCAGAGACAGTTGACAGACAGTAAAGAGGCAATATATTGTAACATGACTGGTAAAATGTTGATAAACACTGATCTAGAGGAACCGATCTCTCCAATTTCCTCCTGCAGCCGCTGAAAGCCTGGAAGAGGATAAGGGTGGGGCTAAAGGGGGCCCCCAGACAGGTATGCTGTATGGGGCCCCATGATTTCTATCAGCTGCCCTGTTTCCAGGACTTCAGATATTGATCATTATTAGTTATCAGAATATCTGATGTCATAGTAACCACTTCCCATGTCTCGTCCTTTACTCAGGCCCCGCCCCCTCAGATGATTGAACGCATGGAGCTGGCGCAGTGGTATCGGAAGTGCACCTCCTTCCAGGATGAGTGTGCGACGCGTTTCCAGCACTTCTCCGCCGCAGAACAAGAAACAAGTATGGAAGTTTCAGTATTTCTGGCATCCAGATGTATGGAAGTTGTCAGAGCCTTCACCATAGGTTGTCATCGGCCCGCCTCCCCCCAGTGTCATATGGCCCATAGGGCCTTCACCATAGGTTGTCCCCGGCCCACCTACCCCCAGTGTCATATGGCCCAGAGGGCCTTCACCATAGGTTGTCCCCGGCCCACCTTCCCCCCAGTGTCATATGGCCCAGAGGGCCTTCACCATAGGTTGTCCCCGGCCCACCTTCCCCCCAGTATCATATGGCCCAGAGGGCCTTCACCATAGGTTGTCCCCGGCCCACCTACCCCCAGTGTCATATGGCCCAGAGGGCCTTCACCATAGGTTGTCCCCGGCCCACCTCCCCCCAGTGTCATATGGCCCACAGGGCCTTCACCATAGGTTGTCCCCGGCCCACCTACCCCCAGTGTCATATGGCCCAGAGGGCCTTCACCATAGGTTGTCCCCGGCCCACCTACCCCCAGTGTCATATGGCCCAGAGGGCCTTCACCATAGGTTGTCCCCGGCCCACCTACCCCCAGTGTCATATGGCCCAGAGGGCCTTCACCATAGGTTGTCCCCGGCCCACCTCCCCCCAGTGTCATATGGCCCAGAGGGCCTTCACCATAGGTTGTCCTCGGCCCACCTCCCCCCAGTGTCATATGGTCCAGAGGTCCTTCACCATAGGTTGTCCCCGGCCCACCTCCCCCCAGTTTCATATGGCCCATAGGGCCTTCACCATAGGTTGTCCCCGGCCCACCTACCCCCAGTGTCATATGGCCCAGAGGGCCTTCACCATAGGTTGTCCCCGGCCCACCTCCCCCCAGTGTCATATGGCCCACAGGGCCTTCACCATAGGTTGTCCCCGGCCCACCTACCCCCAGTGTCATATGGCCCAGAGGGCCTTCACCATAGGTTGTCCCCGGCCCACCTTCCCCCCAGTGTCATATGGCCCAGAGGGCCTTCACCATAGGTTGTCCCCGGCCCACCTACCCCCAGTGTCATATGGCCCAGAGGGCCTTCACCATAGGTTGTCCCCGGCCCACCTCCCCCCAGTGTCATATGGCCCACAGGGCCTTCACCATAGGTTGTCCCCGGCCCACCTACCCCCAGTGTCATATGGCCCAGAGGGCCTTCACCATAGGTTGTCCCCGGCCCACCTACCCCCAGTGTCATATGGCCCAGAGGGCCTTCACCATAGGTTGTCCCCGGCCCACCTACCCCCAGTGTCATATGGCCCAGAGGGCCTTCACCATAGGTTGTCCCCGGCCCACCTCCCCCCAGTGTCATATGGCCCAGAGGGCCTTCACCATAGGTTGTCCTCGGCCCACCTCCCCCCAGTGTCATATGGTCCAGAGGTCCTTCACCATAGGTTGTCATCGGCCCGCCTCCCCCCAGTGTCATATGGCCCATAGGGCCTTCACCATAGGTTGTCCCCGGCCCACCTACCCCCAGTGTCATATGGCCCAGAGGGCCTTCACCATAGGTTGTCCCCGGCCCACCTTCCCCCCAGTGTCATATGGCCCAGAGGGCCTTCACCATAGGTTGTCCCCGGCCCACCTTCCCCCCAGTGTCATATGGCCCAGAGGGCCTTCACCATAGGTTGTCCCCGGCCCACCTACCCCCAGTGTCATATGGCCCAGAGGGCCTTCACCATAGGTTGTCCCCGGCCCACCTCCCCCCAGTGTCATATGGCCCAGAGGGCCTTCACCATAGGTTGTCCTCGGCCCACCTCCCCCCAGTGTCATATGGTCCAGAGGTCCTTCACCATAGGTTGTCCCCGGCCCACCTCCCCCCAGTTTCATATGGCCCATAGGGCCTTCACCATAGGTTGTCCCCGGCCCACCTACCCCCAGTGTCATATGGCCCAGAGGGCCTTCACCATAGGTTGTCCCCGGCCCACCTTCCCCCCAGTGTCATATGGCCCAGAGGGCCTTCACCATAGGTTGTCCCCGGCCCACCTTCCCCCCAGTATCATATGGCCCAGAGGGCCTTCACCATAGGTTGTCCCCGGCCCACCTACCCCCAGTGTCATATGGCCCAGAGGGCCTTCACCATAGGTTGTCCCCGGCCCACCTCCCCCCAGTGTCATATGGCCCACAGGGCCTTCACCATAGGTTGTCCCCGGCCCACCTACCCCCAGTGTCATATGGCCCAGAGGGCCTTCACCATAGGTTGTCCCCGGCCCACCTACCCCCAGTGTCATATGGCCCAGAGGGCCTTCACCATAGGTTGTCCCCGGCCCACCTACCCCCAGTGTCATATGGCCCAGAGGGCCTTCACCATAGGTTGTCCCCGGCCCACCTCCCCCCAGTGTCATATGGCCCAGAGGGCCTTCACCATAGGTTGTCCTCGGCCCACCTCCCCCCAGTGTCATATGGTCCAGAGGTCCTTCACCATAGGTTGTCCCCGGCCCACCTCCCCCCAGTTTCATATGGCCCATAGGGCCTTCACCATAGGTTGTCCCCGGCCCACCTACCCCCAGTGTCATATGGCCCAGAGGGCCTTCACCATAGGTTGTCCCCGGCCCACCTTCCCCCCAGTGTCATATGGCCCAGAGGGCCTTCACCATAGGTTGTCCCCGGCCCACCTTCCCCCCAGTATCATATGGCCCAGAGGGCCTTCACCATAGGTTGTCCCCGGCCCACCTACCCCCAGTGTCATATGGCCCAGAGGGCCTTCACCATAGGTTGTCCCCGGCCCACCTCCCCCCAGTGTCATATGGCCCACAGGGCCTTCACCATAGGTTGTCCCCGGCCCACCTACCCCCAGTGTCATATGGCCCAGAGGGCCTTCACCATAGGTTGTCCCCGGCCCACCTTCCCCCCAGTGTCATATGGCCCAGAGGGCCTTCACCATAGGTTGTCCCCGGCCCACCTACCCCCAGTGTCATATGGCCCAGAGGGCCTTCACCATAGGTTGTCCCCGGCCCACCTCCCCCCAGTGTCATATGGCCCACAGGGCCTTCACCATAGGTTGTCCCCGGCCCACCTACCCCCAGTGTCATATGGCCCAGAGGGCCTTCACCATAGGTTGTCCCCGGCCCACCTACCCCCAGTGTCATATGGCCCAGAGGGCCTTCACCATAGGTTGTCCCCGGCCCACCTACCCCCAGTGTCATATGGCCCAGAGGGCCTTCACCATAGGTTGTCCCCGGCCCACCTCCCCCCAGTGTCATATGGCCCAGAGGGCCTTCACCATAGGTTGTCCTCGGCCCACCTCCCCCCAGTGTCATATGGTCCAGAGGTCCTTCACCATAGGTTGTCATCGGCCCGCCTCCCCCCAGTGTCATATGGCCCATAGGGCCTTCACCATAGGTTGTCCCCGGCCCACCTACCCCCAGTGTCATATGGCCCAGAGGGCCTTCACCATAGGTTGTCCCCGGCCCACCTTCCCCCCAGTGTCATATGGCCCAGAGGGCCTTCACCATAGGTTGTCCCCGGCCCACCTTCCCCCCAGTGTCATATGGCCCAGAGGGCCTTCACCATAGGTTGTCCCCGGCCCACCTACCCCCAGTGTCATATGGCCCAGAGGGCCTTCACCATAGGTTGTCCCCGGCCCACCTTCCCCCCAGTGTCATATGGCCCAGAGGGCCTTCACCATAGGTTGTCCCCGGCCCACCTACCCCCAGTGTCATATGGCCCAGAGGGCCTTCACCATAGGTTGTCCCCGGCCCACCTCCCCCCAGTGTCATATGGCCCACAGGGCCTTCACCATAGGTTGTCCCCGGCCCACCTCCCCCCAGTGTCATATGGCCCAGAGGGCCTTCACCATAGGTTGTCCCCGGCCCACCTTCCCCCCAGTGTCATATGGCCCAGAGGGCCTTCACCATAGGTTGTCCCCGGCCCACCTACCCCCAGTGTCATATGGCCCAGAGGGCCTTCACCATAGGTTGTCCCCGGCCCACCTCCCCCCAGTGTCATATGGCCCACAGGGCCTTCACCATAGGTTGTCCCCGGCCCACCTACCCCCAGTGTCATATGGCCCAGAGGGCCTTCACCATAGGTTGTCCCCGGCCCACCTACCCCCAGTGTCATATGGCCCAGAGGGCCTTCACCATAGGTTGTCCCCGGCCCACCTACCCCCAGTGTCATATGGCCCAGAGGGCCTTCACCATAGGTTGTCCCCGGCCCACCTCCCCCCAGTGTCATATGGCCCAGAGGGCCTTCACCATAGGTTGTCCTCGGCCCACCTCCCCCCAGTGTCATATGGTCCAGAGGTCCTTCACCATAGGTTGTCCCCGGCCCACCTCCCCCCAGTTTCATATGGCCCATAGGGCCTTCACCATAGGTTGTCCCCGGCCCACCTACCCCCAGTGTCATATGGCCCAGAGGGCCTTCACCATAGGTTGTCCCCGGCCCACCTTCCCCCCAGTGTCATATGGCCCAGAGGGCCTTCACCATAGGTTGTCCCCGGCCCACCTTCCCCCCAGTATCATATGGCCCAGAGGGCCTTCACCATAGGTTGTCCCCGGCCCACCTACCCCCAGTGTCATATGGCCCAGAGGGCCTTCACCATAGGTTGTCCCCGGCCCACCTCCCCCCAGTGTCATATGGCCCACAGGGCCTTCACCATAGGTTGTCCCCGGCCCACCTACCCCCAGTGTCATATGGCCCAGAGGGCCTTCACCATAGGTTGTCCCCGGCCCACCTACCCCCAGTGTCATATGGCCCAGAGGGCCTTCACCATAGGTTGTCCCCGGCCCACCTACCCCCAGTGTCATATGGCCCAGAGGGCCTTCACCATAGGTTGTCCCCGGCCCACCTCCCCCCAGTGTCATATGGCCCAGAGGGCCTTCACCATAGGTTGTCCTCGGCCCACCTCCCCCCAGTGTCATATGGTCCAGAGGTCCTTCACCATAGGTTGTCCCCGGCCCACCTCCCCCCAGTTTCATATGGCCCATAGGGCCTTCACCATAGGTTGTCCCCGGCCCACCTACCCCCAGTGTCATATGGCCCAGAGGGCCTTCACCATAGGTTGTCCCCGGCCCACCTTCCCCCCAGTGTCATATGGCCCAGAGGGCCTTCACCATAGGTTGTCCCCGGCCCACCTTCCCCCCAGTATCATATGGCCCAGAGGGCCTTCACCATAGGTTGTCCCCGGCCCACCTACCCCCAGTGTCATATGGCCCAGAGGGCCTTCACCATAGGTTGTCCCCGGCCCACCTCCCCCCAGTGTCATATGGCCCACAGGGCCTTCACCATAGGTTGTCCCCGGCCCACCTACCCCCAGTGTCATATGGCCCAGAGGGCCTTCACCATAGGTTGTCCCCGGCCCACCTTCCCCCCAGTGTCATATGGCCCAGAGGGCCTTCACCATAGGTTGTCCCCGGCCCACCTACCCCCAGTGTCATATGGCCCAGAGGGCCTTCACCATAGGTTGTCCCCGGCCCACCTCCCCCCAGTGTCATATGGCCCACAGGGCCTTCACCATAGGTTGTCCCCGGCCCACCTACCCCCAGTGTCATATGGCCCAGAGGGCCTTCACCATAGGTTGTCCCCGGCCCACCTACCCCCAGTGTCATATGGCCCAGAGGGCCTTCACCATAGGTTGTCCCCGGCCCACCTACCCCCAGTGTCATATGGCCCAGAGGGCCTTCACCATAGGTTGTCCCCGGCCCACCTCCCCCCAGTGTCATATGGCCCAGAGGGCCTTCACCATAGGTTGTCCTCGGCCCACCTCCCCCCAGTGTCATATGGTCCAGAGGTCCTTCACCATAGGTTGTCATCGGCCCGCCTCCCCCCAGTGTCATATGGCCCATAGGGCCTTCACCATAGGTTGTCCCCGGCCCACCTACCCCCAGTGTCATATGGCCCAGAGGGCCTTCACCATAGGTTGTCCCCGGCCCACCTTCCCCCCAGTGTCATATGGCCCAGAGGGCCTTCACCATAGGTTGTCCCCGGCCCACCTTCCCCCCAGTGTCATATGGCCCAGAGGGCCTTCACCATAGGTTGTCCCCGGCCCACCTACCCCCAGTGTCATATGGCCCAGAGGGCCTTCACCATAGGTTGTCCCCAGCCCACCTCCCCCCAGTGTCATATGGCCCACAGGGCCTTCACCATAGGTTGTCCCCGGCCCACCTCCCCCCAGTGTCATATGGCCCAGAGGGCCTTCACCATAGGTTGTCCCCGGCCCACCTTCCCCCCAGTGTCATATGGCCCAGAGGGCCTTCACCATAGGTTGTCCCCGGCCCACCTACCCCCAGTGTCATATGGCCCAGAGGGCCTTCACCATAGGTTGTCCCCGGCCCACCTCCCCCCAGTGTCATATGGCCCACAGGGCCTTCACCATAGGTTGTCCCCGGCCCACCTACCCCCAGTGTCATATGGCCCAGAGGGCCTTCACCATAGGTTGTCCCCGGCCCACCTACCCCCAGTGTCATATGGCCCAGAGGGCCTTCACCATAGGTTGTCCCCGGCCCACCTACCCCCAGTGTCATATGGCCCAGAGGGCCTTCACCATAGGTTGTCCCCGGCCCACCTCCCCCCAGTGTCATATGGCCCAGAGGGCCTTCACCATAGGTTGTCCTCGGCCCACCTCCCCCCAGTGTCATATGGTCCAGAGGTCCTTCACCATAGGTTGTCCCCGGCCCACCTCCCCCCAGTTTCATATGGCCCATAGGGCCTTCACCATAGGTTGTCCCCGGCCCACCTACCCCCAGTGTCATATGGCCCAGAGGGCCTTCACCATAGGTTGTCCCCGGCCCACCTTCCCCCCAGTGTCATATGGCCCAGAGGGCCTTCACCATAGGTTGTCCCCGGCCCACCTTCCCCCCAGTGTCATATGGCCCAGAGGGCCTTCACCATAGGTTGTCCCCGGCCCACCTTCCCCCCAGTGTCATATGGCCCAGAGGGCCTTCACCATAGGTTGTCCCCGGCCCACCTACCCCCAGTGTCATATGGCCCAGAGGGCCTTCACCATAGGTTGTCCCCGGCCCACCTCCCCCCAGTGTCATATGGCCCACAGGGCCTTCACCATAGGTTGTCCCCGGCCCACCTACCCCCAGTGTCATATGGCCCAGAGGGCCTTCACCATAGGTTGTCCCCGGCCCACCTTCCCCCCAGTGTCATATGGCCCAGAGGGCCTTCACCATAGGTTGTCCCCGGCCCACCTACCCCCAGTGTCATATGGCCCAGAGGGCCTTCACCATAGGTTGTCCCCGGCCCACCTCCCCCCAGTGTCATATGGCCCACAGGGCCTTCACCATAGGTTGTCCCCGGCCCACCTACCCCCAGTGTCATATGGCCCAGAGGGCCTTCACCATAGGTTGTCCCCGGCCCACCTACCCCCAGTGTCATATGGCCCAGAGGGCCTTCACCATAGGTTTTCCCCGGCCCACCTACCCCCAGTGTCATATGGCCCAGAGGGCCTTCACCATAGGTTGTCCCCGGCCCACCTCCCCCCAGTGTCATATGGCCCAGAGGGCCTTCACCATAGGTTGTCCTCGGCCCACCTCCCCCCAGTGTCATATGGTCCAGAGGTCCTTCACCATAGGTTGTCCCCGGCCCACCTCCCCCCAGTTTCATATGGCCCATAGGGCCTTCACCATAGGTTGTCCCCGGCCCACCTACCCCCAGTGTCATACTGCCCAGAGGGCCTTCACCATAGGTTGTCCCCGGCCCACCTTCCCCCAGTGTCATATGGCCCAGAGGGCCTTCACCATAGGTTGTCCCCGGCCCACCTTCCCCCCAGTGTCATATGGCCCAGAGGGCCTTCACCATAGGTTGTCCCCGGCCCACCTACCCCCAGTGTCATATGGCCCAGAGGGCCTTCACCATAGGTTGTCCCCGGCCCACCTCCCCCCAGTGTCATATGGCCCACAGGGCCTTCACCATAGGTTGTCCCCGGCCCACCTACCCCCAGTGTCATATGGCCCAGAGGGCCTTCACCATAGGTTGTCCCCGGCCCACCTTCCCCCCAGTGTCATATGGCCCAGAGGGCCTTCACCATAGGTTGTCCCCGGCCCACCTACCCCCAGTGTCATATGGCCCAGAGGGCCTTCACCATAGGTTGTCCCCGGCCCACCTCCCCCCAGTGTCATATGGCCCACAGGGCCTTCACCATAGGTTGTCCCCGGCCCACCTACCCCCAGTGTCATATGGCCCAGAGGGCCTTCACCATAGGTTGTCCCCGGCCCACCTACCCCCAGTGTCATATGGCCCAGAGGGCCTTCACCATAGGTTGTCCCCGGCCCACCTACCCCCAGTGTCATATGGCCCAGAGGGCCTTCACCATAGGTTGTCCCCGGCCCACCTCCCCCAGTGTCATATGGTCCAGAGGTCCTTCACCATAGGTTGTCCCCGGCCCACCTCCCCCCAGTTTTATATGGCCCATAGGGCCTTCACCATAGGTTGTCCCCGGCCCACCTACCCCCAGTGTCATATGGTCCAGAGGGCCTTCACCATAGGTTGTCCCCGGCCCACCTTCCCCCCAGTGTCATATGGCCCAGAGGGCCTTCACCATAGGTTGTCCCCGGCCCACCTTCCCCCCAGTGTCATATGGCCCAGAGGGCCTTCACCATAGGTTGTCCCCAGCCCACCTACCCCCAGTGTCATATGGCCCAGAGGGCCTTCACCATAGGTTGTCCCCGGCCCACCTCCCCCCACTGTCATATGGCCCACAGGGCCTTCACCATAGGTTGTCCCCGGCCCACCTACCCCCAGTGTCATATGGCCCAGAGGGCCTTCACCATAGGTTGTCCCCGGCCCACCTTCCCCCCAGTGTCATATGGCCCAGAGGGCCTTCACCATAGGTTGTCCCCGGCCCACCTACCCCCAGTGTCATATGGCCCAGAGGGCCTT
Source organism: Lithobates pipiens (assembly GCF_037356315.1). Classification (NCBI taxonomy): domain Eukaryota; kingdom Metazoa; phylum Chordata; class Amphibia; order Anura; family Ranidae; genus Lithobates; species Lithobates pipiens. Next base: position 227,249 of record NW_027507692.1, on the reverse strand, counting down.
CACCATAGGTTGTCCCCGGCCCACCTCCCCCCAGTGTCATATGGCCCACAGGGCCTTCACCATAGGTTGTCCCCGGCCCACCTACCCCCAGTGTCATATGGCCCAGAGGGCCTTCACCATAGGTTGTCCCCGGCCCACCTACCCCCAGTGTCATATGGCCCAGAGGGCCTTCACCATAGGTTGTCCCCGGCCCACCTACCCCCAGTGTCATATGGCCCAGAGGGCCTTCACCATAGGTTGTCCCCGGCCCACCTCCCCCCAGTGTCATATGGCCCAGAGGGCCTTCACCATAGGTTGTCCTCGGCCCACCTCCCCCCAGTGTCATATGGTCCAGAGGTCCTTCACCATAGGTTGTCCCCGGCCCACCTCCCCCCAGTTTCATATGGCCCATAGGGCCTTCACCATAGGTTGTCCCCGGCCCACCTACCCCCAGTGTCATATGGCCCAGAGGGCCTTCACCATAGGTTGTCCCCGGCCCACCTTCCCCCCAGTGTCATATGGCCCAGAGGGCCTTCACCATAGGTTGTCCCCGGCCCACCTACCCCCAGTGTCATATGGCCCAGAGGGCCTTCACCATAGGTTGTCCCCGGCCCACCTCCCCCCAGTGTCATATGGCCCACAGGGCCTTCACCATAGGTTGTCCCCGGCCCACCTACCCCCAGTGTCATATGGCCCAGAGGGCCTTCACCATAGGTTGTCCCCGGCCCACCTACCCCCAGTGTCATATGGCCCAGAGGGCCTTCACCATAGGTTGTCCCCGGCCCACCTCCCCCCAGTGTCATATGGCCCACAGGGCCTTCACCATAGGTTGTCCTCGGCCCACCTCCCCCAGTGTCATATGGTCCAGAGGGCCTTCACCATAGGTTGTCCTCGGCCCACCTCCCCCCAGTGTCATATGGTCCAGAGGTCCTTCACCATAGGTTGTCCCCGGCCCACCTCCCCCCAGTTTCATATGGCCCAGAGGGCCTTCACCATAGGTTGTCCCCGGCCCACCTACCCCCAGTGTCATATGGCCCAGAGGGCCTTCACCATAGGTTGTCCCCGGCCCACCTTCCCCCAGTGTCATATGGTCCAGAGGTCCTTCACCATAGGTTGTCCCCGGCCCACCTCCCCCCAGTTTCATATGGCCCAGAGGGCCTTCACCATAGGTTGTCCCCGGCCCACCTACCCCCAGTGTCATATGGCCCAGAGGGCCTTCACCATAGGTTGTCCTCGGTCCACCTCCCCCCAGTGTCATATGGTCCAGAGGGCCTTCACCATAGCTTGTCTTCGGCCCACCTCCCCCCAGTGTCATATGGCCCAGAGGGCCTTCACCATAGGTTGTCCCCGGCCCACCTCCCCCCAGTGTCATATGGCCCAGAGGGCCTTCGCCATAGGTTGTCCCCGGCCCACCTACCCCCAGTGTCATATGGCCCAGAGGGCCTTCACCATAGGTTGTCCCCGGCCCACCTCCCCCCAGTGTCATATGGCCCAGAGGGCCTTCACCATAGGTTGTCCCCGGCCCACATCCCCCCAGTGTCATATGGCCCAGAGGGCCTTCACCATAGGTTGTCCCCGGCCCACCTCCCCCCAGTGTCATATGGCCCAGAGGGCCTTCACCATAGGTTGTCCCCGGCCCACCTACCCCCAGTGTCATATGGCCCAGAGGGCCTTCACCATAGGTTGTCCCCGGCCCACCTCCCCCCAGTGTCATATGCCCCAGAGGGCCTTCACCATAGGTTGTCCTCGGCCCACCTCCCCCAGTGTCATATGGTCCAGAGGGCCTTCACCATAGGTTGTCCCCGGCCCACCTCCCCCCAGTTTCATATGGCCCAGAGGGCCTTCACCATAGGTTGTCCCCGGCCCACCTACCCCCAGTGTCATATGGCCCAGAGGGCCTTCACCATAGGTTGTCCCCGGCCCACCTCCCCCCAGTGTCATATGGTCCAGAGGTCCTTCACCATAGGTTGTCCCCGGCCCACCTCCCCCCAGTTTCATATGGCCCAGAGGGCCTTCACCATAGGTTGTCCCCGGCCCACCTACCCCCAGTGTCATATGGCCCAGAGGGCCTTCACCATAGGTTGTCCCCGGCCCACCTTCCCCCCAGTGTCATATGGCCCAGAGGGCCTTCACCATAGGTTGTCCCCGGCCCACCTACCCCCAGTGTCATATGGCCCAGAGGGCCTTCACCATAGGTTGTCCCCGGCCCACCTCCCCCCAGTGTCATATGGCCCAGAGGGCCTTCACCATAGGTTGTCCCCGGCCCACCTACCCCCAGTGTCATATGGCCCAGAGGGCCTTCACCATAGGTTGTCCCCGGCCCACCTCCCCCCAGTGTCATATGGCCCAGAGGGCCTTCACCATAGGTTGTCCCCGGCCCACATCCCCCCAGTGTCATATGGCCCAGAGGGCCTTCACCATAGGTTGTCCCCGGCCCACCTCCCCCCAGTGTCATATGGCCCAGAGGGCCTTCACCATAGGTTGTCCCCGGCCCACCTACCCCCAGTGTCATATGGCCCAGAGGGCCTTCACCATAGGTTGTCCCCGGCCCACCTCCCCCCAGTGTCATATGGCCCACAGGGCCTTCACCATAGGTTGTCCTCGGCCCACCTCCCCCAGTGTCATATGGTCCAGAGGGCCTTCACCATAGGTTGTCCTCGGCCCACCTCCCCCCAGTGTCATATGGTCCAGAGGTCCTTCACCATAGGTTGTCCCCGGCCCACCTCCCCCCAGTTTCATATGGCCCAGAGGGCCTTCACCATAGGTTGTCCCCGGCCCACCTACCCCCAGTGTCATATGGCCCAGAGGGCCTTCACCATAGGTTGTCCCCGGCCCACCTTCCCCCCAGTGTCATATGGCCCAGAGGGCCTTCACCATAGGTTGTCCCCGGCCCACCTACCCCCAGTGTCATATGGCCCAGAGGGCCTTCACCATAGGTTGTCCCCGGCCCACCTCCCCCCAGTGTCATATGGCCCAGAGGGCCTTCACCATAGGTTGTCCCCGGCCCACCTACCCCCAGTGTCATATGGCCCAGAGGGCCTTCACCATAGGTTGTCCCCGGCCCACCTCCCCCCAGTGTCATATGGCCCAGAGGGCCTTCACCATAGGTTGTCCTCGGCCCACCTCCCCCAGTGTCATATGGTCCAGAGGGCCTTCACCATAGGTTGTCCTCGGCCCACCTCCCCCCAGTGTCATATGGCCCAGTGGGCCTTCACCATAGGTTGTCCTCAGCCCACCTCCCCCCAGTGTCATATGGTCCAGAGGGCCTTCACCATAGGTTGTCCTTGGCCCACCTCCCCCCAGTGTCATATGGTCCAGAGTGCCTTCACCATAGGTGGCCCCCGGCCCACCTCCCCCCAGTGTCATATGGTCCAGAGGGCCTTCACCATAGGTTGTCCCCGGCCCACCTCCCCCCAGTTTCATATGGTCCAGAGGGCCTTCACCATAGGTTGTCCTCGGCCCACCTCCCCCCAGTGTCATATGGTCCAGAGGGCCTTCACCATAGGTTGTCCCCGGCCCACCTCCCCCCAGTTTCATATGGCCCAGAGGGCCTTCACCATAGGTTGTCCCCGGCCCACCTACCCCCAGTGTCATATGGCCCAGAGGGCCTTCACCATAGGTTGTCCCCGGCCCACCTCCCCCCAGTGTCATATGGCCCAGAGGGCCTTCACCATAGGTTGTCCTCGGCCCACCTCCCCCAGTGTCATATGGTCCAGAGGGCCTTCACCATAGGTTGTCCTCGGCCCACCTCCCCCCAGTGTCATATGGCCCAGTGGGCCTTCACCATAGGTTGTCCTCAGCCCACCTCCCCCCAGTGTCATATGGTCCAGAGGGCCTTCACCATAGGTTGTCCTTGGCCCACCTCCCCCCAGTGTCATATGGTCCAGAGTGCCTTCACCATAGGTGGCCCCCGGCCCACCTCCCCCCAGTTTCATATGGTCCAGAGGGCCTTCACCATAGGTTGTCCTCGGCCCACCTCCCCCCAGTGTCATATGGTCCAGAGGGCCTTCACCATAGGTTGTCCCCGGCCCACCTCCCCCCAGTTTCATATGGCCCAGAGGGCCTTCACCATAGGTTGTCCTCGGCCCACCTACCCCCAGTGTCATATGGTCCAGAGAGCCTTCACCATAGGTTGTCCCCGGCCCACCTCCCCCCCAGTGTGATATGGTCCAGAGGGCCTTCACCATAGGTTGTCCTCGGCCCACCTCCCCCAGTGTCATATGGTCCAGAGTGCCTTCACCATAGGTTGTCCTCGGCCCACCTCCCCCCGGTGTCATATGGTCCAGAGTGCCTTCACCATAGGTGGCCCCCGGCCCACCTCCCCCCAGTGTCATATGGTCCAGAGGGCCTTCACCATAGGTTGTCCCCGGCCCACATCCCCCCAGTGTCATATGGTCCAGAGGGCCTTCACCATAGGTTGTCCCCGGCCCACATCCCCCCAGTGTCATATGGTCCAGAGGGCCTTCACCATAGGTTGTCCTCGGCCCACCTCCCCCCAGTGTCATATGGCCCAGAGGGCCTTCACCATAGGTTGTCCCCGGCCCTCCTCCCCCCAGTGTCATATGGTCCAGAGAGCCTTCACCATAGGTTGTCCTCGGCCCACCTCCCCCCAGTGTCATATGGCCCAGAGGGCCTTCACCATAGGTTGTCCTCAGCCCAGCTCCTCCCAGTGTCATTTGGTCCAGAGAGCCTTCACCATAGGTTGTCCCCGGCCCACCTCCCCCCAGTGTCATATGGTCCAGAGAGCCTTCACCATAGGTTGTCCTCGGCCCACCTCCCCCCAGTGTCATATGGTCCAGAGGGCCTTCACCATAGGTTGTCCTCGGCCCACCTCCCCCCAGTGTCATATGGACCAGAGAGCCTTCACCATAGGTTGTCCCCGGCCCACCTCCCCCAGTGTCATATGGTCCAGAGGGCCTTCACCATAGGTTGTCCCCGGCCCACCTCCCCCCAGTGTCATATGGCCCAGAGGACCTTCACCATAGGTTGTCCTCGGCCCACCTCCCCCAGTGTCATATGGCCAAGAGGGCCTTCACCATAGGTTGTCCCCGGCCCACCTCCCCCCAGTGTCATATGGTCCAGAGGGCCTTCACCATAGGTTGTCCCTGGCCCACCTCCCCCCAGTGTCATATGGCCCAGAGGGCCTTCACCATAGGTTGTCCTTGGCCCACCTCCCCCCAGTGTCATATGGCCCAGAGGGCCTTCACCATAGCTTGTCCTCGGCCCACCTCCCCCCAGTGTCATATGGCCCAGAGGGCCTTCACCATAGGTTGTCCTCGGCCCACCTCCCCCCAGTGTCATATGGTCTAGAGGGCCTTCACCATAGGTTGTCCTCGGCCCACCTCCCCCCAGTGTCATTTGGTCCAGAGGGCCTTCACCATAGGTTGTCCCCGGCCCACCTCCCCCCAGTGTCATATGGTCCAGAGGGCCTTCACCATAGGTTGTCCCCGGCCCACCTCCCCCCAGTGTCATATGGTCCAGAGGGCCTTCACCATAGGTTGTCCTTGGCCCACCTACCCCAGTGTCATATGGTCCAGAGGGCCTTCACCATAGCTTGTCCTCAGCCCACCTCCCCCCAGTGTCATATGGCCCAGAGAGCCTTCACCATAGGTTGTCCTCGGCCCGCCTCCCCCCAGTGTCATATGGTCCAGAGGGCCTTCACCATAGGTTGTCCTCGGCTCGCCTCCCCCCAGTGTCATATGGCCCAGAGGGCCTTCACCATAGGTTGTCCTCTGCCCACCTCCCCCCAGTGTCATATGGTCCAGAGGGCCTTCACCATAGGTTGTCCTCGGCCCACCTCCTCCCAGTGTCATATGGTCCAGAGGGCCTTCACCATAGGTTGTCCTCGGCCCACCTCCCCCCAGTGTCATATGGTCCAGAGGTCCTTCACCATAGGTTGTCCTCGGCCCACCTCCCCCAAGTGTCATATGGTCCAGAGGGCCCTCACCATAGGTTGTCCTCGGCCCACCTACCCCCAGTGTCATATGGTCCAGAGGGCCTTCACCATAGATTGTCCTCTGCCCCCACCGTGTCATATAGTCCAGAGGGCTTTCACCATAGGTTGTCATCGGCCCACCTCCCCCCAGTGTCATATGGTCCAGAGGGCCTTCACCATAGATTGTCCTCGGCCCACCTCCCCCCAGTGTCATATGGTCCAGAGGGCCTTCACCATAGATTGTCCTCTGCCCCCACCGTGTCATATGGTCCAGAGGGCCTTCACCATAGGTTGTCCTCGGCCCACCTCCCCCCCGTGTCATATAGTCCAGAGGGCCTTCACCATAGGTTGTCCTCGGCCCACCTCCCCCCAGTGTCATATGGTCCAGAGGGCCTTCACCATAGATTGTCCTCTGCCCCCACTGTGTCATATGGTCCAGAGGGCCTTCACCATAGGTTGTCCTCGGCCCACCTCGCCCCCGTGTCATATAGTCCAGAGGGCCTTCACCATAGGTTGTCCTCGGCCCACCTCCCCCCAGTGTCATATGGTCCAGAGGGCCTTCACCATAGATTGTCCTCTGCCCCTCCGTGTCATATGGTCCAGAGGGCCTTCACCATAGGTTGTCCTCGGCCCACCTCCCCCCAGTGTCATATGGTCTAGAGGGCCTTCACCATAGGTTGTCCTTGGCCCACTTCCTCCCAGTGTCATATGGTCCGGAGGGCCTTCACCATAGATTGTCCTCTGCCCCCCCCCCCACCCTCCGTGTCATATGGTCACAGAGGGCCTTCACCATAGTCTGTCCTCTAAAACTCATCCATGGGACCACCCCCCCTCCTCCCGTCATATGGTCCAGAAGGCCTTTATCAGATTTTCCTCCTATGTCCCCCCCCCCATGTCATATGGTCACAGAGGGCCTTCACTATAGACTGTTCTCTGTGACACATCCATGGGACCCCCCCTACCCCCATGTCATATGGTCACAGATCTGGGGAAGAAGTTGGGACCCACAGGTAGATGTATGGAACATATCAGGGCCTTCACCATAGACTGTTCTCTGAGACATACCAATGTTCCCTTCCCCCAGTGTCATATGGTCCAGAGGGCCTTCACCATAGGTTGTCCTCGGCCCACCTCCCCCCAGTGTCATATGGTCCAGAGGGCCTTCACCATAGGTTGTCATCGGCCCACCTCCCCCCAGTGTCATATGGTCCAGAGGGCCTTCACCATAGGTTGTCATCGGCCCACCTCCCCCCAGTGTCATATGGTCCAGAGGGCCTTCACCATAGGTTGTCCTCGGCCCACCTCCCCCCAGTGTCATATGGCCCAGAGAGCCTTCACCATAGGTTGTCCTCGGCCCACCTCCCCCCATGTCATATGGTCCAGAGGGCCTTCACCATAGACCAGATGTTCTCAACCTTTTCAACACTGAGGAACACTTGAGGTAACCTTTCGGTCTCGGGGAACCCCCGTTATAAATGGCTGTATGTACAACTCATGATAAATTTGTGGGATGGTCCATGGAAGAACGCTCTTTACATCTGTGGTCTTGGGGAAGAATTTCCCCCCTACAGAGAGATAAAAAGATCACTGAGGTCACCGGGAACTTATCTGAGAGGCAAAAATCAGTCAATGCTAAAGAGACCCCTACAACCATTGGAGGAACCCTGCCATAGACTGTTCTCCGAGACACATCCATGGGACCCCCTCCCCCCGTGTCTTATGGTCACAGATCTGGGGAAGAAGTTGGGACCCCCATGTAGATGTATGGAACATATCAGGGACTTCACCCTAGACCAGTGTTGGGGAACCTCGGCACCCCAGATGTTTTGGAACTACATTTCCCATGATGCTCTGGCACTCTGCAGTGTAGATGAGCATCATGGGAAATGTAGTTCCAAAACATCTGGGGTGCCAAGGTTCCCCATCACTGCCCTAGACTACCCCGAGGAACACATTCCACACGTCACAATGTTCAGCAATTGTATCATTTTTTAGAAAAGCCCCACCTTTTATCATTCATGCTTAAGCTCCAATCAGATGTCACCTAAACTTAGGCATTTCCCCCACCTCCCCTCCCCCAGTGATCAGACTGTACATTGTAACTTTGTAGATGGGTAGAAGGCATTTCCCCCACCTCCCCTCCCCCAGTGATCAGACTGTACATTGTAACTTTGTAGATGGGTAGAAGGCATTTCCCCGACCTCCCCTCCCCCAGTGATCAGACTGTACATTGTAACTTTGTAGATGGGTAGAAGGCATTTCCCCCACCTCCCCTCCCCCAGTGATCAGACTGTACATTGTAACTTTGTAGATGGGTAGGAGGCATTTCCCCCACCTCCCCTCCCCCAGTGATCAGACTGTACATTGTAACTTTGTAGATGGGTAGGAGGCATTTCCCCGACCTCCCCTCCCCCAGTGATCAGACTGTACATTGTAACTTTGTAGATGGGTAGAAGGCATTTCCCCCACCTCCCCTCCCCCAGTGAGCAGACTGTACATTGTAACTTTGTAGAAGGGGTAGGAGGCATTTCCCCCACCTCCCCTCCCCCCAGTGATCAGACTGTACACTGTAACTTTGTAGCAAGTCACAAAGACTCCAGGAGGGTCTGATCTGTGTCAGACATTTGTGAAAACAGCCAAGAACTGCACAGGCACCAGGATTTACATGATTGTGTCATCTCTCATCGCCGGTGTTCTGACATATAACGTCCGTCCATCGGATACTGTCCGCCCCGTACTGTGCAGGCGCAGCGCTTGCGCAGTACAGAGCAGAAGGAGATTCTGAAAATCTCGGAAGCTGAACGGCACCTGCGCTGTGAGTGCAGGTGGGGGCCCCACCATCCAAGTGGACATAGGGCTGGCGATATTAGAGGGCCCCTCCCTGGGCTCGCCCCTCGCTGCGCTCGGCTCTTTTTATTCCAACTCTATGTCCACTTGGATGATGGAGCTAAAACCTGGACTCGGGGCGCCGCTCATCTTCTGAGATTTTCGGAATCTGCGCGTCCTGCGCATGCGCACTACACAGCGGACACTATCTGACGGGGGACACAATGTGATAGGACACCGGCCTCTCAGGCCAGGAAGTAGATGGTGACCCTGGATGTTGCCTGAACAGAGAAGGTGCCGCCCTTCTGGAGAGAAATGAAGAGGAGGTCAGGGGCCACACTGCGATCCTTCTGAGTATTGGGTCAGGGGCCACACTGCGATCCTTCTGAGTATTGGGTCAGGGGCCACACTGCGATCCTTCTGAGTATTGGGTCAGGGGCCACACTGCCATCCTTCTGAGTATTGGGTCAGGGGCCACACTGCGATCCTTCTGAGTATTGGGTCAGGGGCCACACTGCCATCCTTCTGAGTATTGGGTCAGGGGCCACACTGCGATCCTTCTGAGCATTCAATGTGAATCTGTCTGATGTCACCACTTCCCCAACCTGTTACTTTGTTTTGCTTTTTCTTACTTCTGATTGGTTCCTTTGTCTGTTTCTCGGTCACATGGTTCCCAGAAGACTGCGGAGACCCCTATAGTGATCTTACGGCTCGCTTCCTGCCGGAAAATGCCTTTCCGCAATGTTCAGAGTGGGAAGGACCCCCTCCCCCCCACAGGGCACTTATCACAAAACTGCTGAGGAAAAGGGCCGCTCGGGGAGGTAAGTGCACCTTCCGCCGACATGTGACCACAACATTGCACTTCTGCCCCAGGTAATGCGGAATATTTCTGTGGATTCATTATGGTCGGCACTCAATATTCCTCAGGATAACAGGAAATATTCTGGATGAATTTTTCAATGCCGCCTTTTCCCGTTTTCTTACAGCTTTTCCTAAAATTCCCATTGTTTACAGACCTCAGTAGCTTATAGTGGTTGTAAACCTCTGATATGAAATGAGAGAAGGGCCCATTTACACCGTCGCTCTGCATTAGCCAATGGCAAAGCCAGAATGCATGGCACATCACTGCACAGCGTGTATAACGCATGTTACCATGCATTGCGCCAACACACTGGTTACTGCAGCACGATGGCCTGAACGGGTCCTAAGAGTACATCATTGGATGGGGTGAACGGGTCCTAAGAGTACATCATTGGATGGGGGTAAAAGGGTCCTAAGGGTACATCATTGGATGGGGTGAACGGGTCCTAAGGGTACATCATTGGATGGGGTGAATGGGTCCTAAGAGTACATCATTGGATGGTTTGAATGGGTCCGAAGAGTATATGGTTGGAAGGCATGAATGGACCCTAAGAATACATGGTTGGATGGCATGAATGGACCCTAAGGGTACATGGTTGGATGGCATGAATGGACCCTAAGAATACATGGTTGGATGGCATGAATGGACCCTAAGAATACATGGTTGGATGGCATGAATGGACCCTAAGGGTACATGGTTGGATGGCATGAATGGAACGTAAGGGTACATGGTTGGATGGCATGAATGGACCCTAAGAATACATGGTTGGATGGCATGAATGGACCCTAAGGGTACATGGTTGGATGGCATGAATGGACCCTAAGAATACATGGTTGGATGGCATGAATGGACCCTAAGGGTACATGGTTGGATGGCATGAATGGAACGTAAGGGTACATGGTTGGATGGCATGAATGGACCCTAAGGGTACATGGTTGGATGGCATGAATGGACCCTAAGGGTACATGGTTGGATGGCATGAATGGAACGTAAGGGTACATGGTTGGATGGCATGAATGGACCCTAAGAATACATGGTTGGATGGCATGAATGGACCCTAAGGGTACATGGTTGGATGGCATGAATGGACCCTAAGGGTACATGGTTGGATGGCATGAATGGACCCTAAGAATACATGGTTGGATGGCATGAACGGACCGTAAGGGTACATGGTTGGATGGCATGAACGGACCCTAAGGGTACATGGTTGGATGGCATGAACGGACCCTAAGGGTACATGGTTGGATGGCATGAACGGACCCTAAGGGTACATGGTTGGATGGCATGAACGGACCCTAAGGGTACATGGTTGGATGGCATGAATGGACCCTAAGGGTACATGGTTGGATGGCATGAATGGACCCTAAGGGTACATGGTTGGATGGCATGAACGGACCCTAAGGGTACATGGTTGGATGGCATGAATGGACCCTAAGGGTACATGGTTGGATGGCATGAACGGACCCTAAGGGTACATGGTTGGATGGCATGAATGGACCCTAAGGGTACATGGTTGGATGGCATGAACGGACCCTAAGGGTACATGGTTGGATGGCATGAATGGACCCTAAGGGTACATGGTTGGATGGCATGAATGGACCCTAAGGGTACATGGTTGGATGGCATGAACGGACCCTAAGAATACATGGTTGGATGGCATGAACGGACCCTAATGCCCCGTACACACGAGAGGGATTAAGTCTGACAGACCTCCAAAGGAGTTCCGCCGGAGTTCCGACGGAGTTCTGGCGGACTTTTCGACCGAACGGACTTGGCCACACACCATCACACCAAACTCCGACGGAGTCGAACGTGATGACGTACAACGGGATTCGACGTAGGAAGTTCATAGACAGTAGCCAATAGCTGCCCTAGCGTCGGTTTTAGTCCGTCGGAGTAGCATACACACGAGCGAATTTTTCTAAGGGGACCGGGTCCGGCGGAGTTCCGTCGGGAAAATTTAAAGCATGCTTCATTTCTAAAGTCCGTCAGACTTTAGCTTCGCTAAAGTCCGTTGCAGCCCACACACGATCGGATAGTCCGCCGGACTCAGTCCGTCGGAGTTTGGATGTCGAAAAGTCCGCTCGTGTGTACGGGGCTTAAGGGTACATGGTTGGATGGCATGAATGGACCCTAAGGGTACATGGTTGGATGGCATGAATGGACCCTAAGAATACATGGTTGGATGGCATGAACGGACCCTAAGGGTACATGGTTGGATGGGGATAGTAAATAGTTGAAATTAGCCATGAAGTTGGGAAAAGTCAATCTCCAGTAACCTGAAACGATATCAGAGAGGGGCACAAGGGCTTATAGGGTATCATGGTGGGCATCTTGTAGTGTCAGCTCCTAGAGAAGGATTTTTCTGTGGAGCTTTGCCATTTTAAAGTCTAATTTATCCAACAACCAATCAGAGCTTTTGTTTTAATGATCAGTTTGGTGGGCTGATGCAAGATACAATCTGATTGTATGGTGAGTGGTAGTGAAATTGCACAGATTGCATGGCTCTTTGCACAACTTATTATCACGTTTCATCTTTTATTCAGGTCACAGAAACTTCACGGGCGAGCTCTTTGGACGAGCGCTGCACAGGATGTACCTGAGAAGAGTCTTGGCTCCCAATGGTCTGTCGCTGATCCGGAAGTCCATGCCGCTCCTCCTACAAGCCGGCTGCCTGGGGTACCACCCCGCTCTCTTCCTGGCATCTGTCCTCTTCCAAACTGGCCTGGGAGTGCGAAGAGACCAGTGCAAGGTATGGTGAGAGAAGAGTCCCATGACTGCTGCCTCGCTCTTCCCCTCGCTCTTCCCCTCGCTCTTCCCCCTCGCTCTTCCCCCTCACTCTTCCCCCTATCTCTTCCCCTCGCTCTTCCCCCTCGCTCTTCCCCTCGATCTTCCCCCTCGCTCTTCCCCTCGATCTTCCCCCTCGCTCTTCCCCCTCGCTCTTCCCCCTCCTTCTTCCCCCTCGCTCTTCCCCCTCGCTCTTCCCCCTCCTTCTTCCCCCTCGCTCTTCCCCTCGATCTTCCCCCTCGCTCCTCCCCCTCGCTCTTCCCCCTCCTTCTTCCCCCTCGCTCTTCCCCTCGATCTTCCCCCTCGCTCCTCCCCCTCACTCTTCCCCTCGCTCTTCACTCGCTCTTCACTCGCTCTTCCCCCTCGCTCTTCCCCCTCGCTCTTCCCCTCGATCTTCCCCCTCGCTCCTCCCCCTCACTCTTCCCCTCGCTCTTCCCCCTCGCTCTTCACTCGCTCTTCCCCCTAGCTCTTCCCCCTCGCTCTTCCCCCTTGCTCTTCCCCCTTGCTCTTCCCCTCGCTCTTCCCCCTCGCTCTTCCCCTCGCTCTTCCCCTCGCTCTTCCCCCTAGCTCTTCCCCCCCGCTCTTCCCCCCGCTCTTCCCCTCGCTCTTCCCCCTAGCTCTTCCCCTCTCGCTCTTCCCCCTTGCTCTTCCCCTCGCTCTTCCCCTCGCTCTTCCCCCTCGCTCTTCCCCCTGCTCTTCCCCCTCGCTCTTCCCCCTCGCTCTTCCCCCTCGCTCTTCCCCCTCGATCTGCCCCCTAGCTCTTCCCCTCGATCTTCCCCCTCGCTCTTCTCCCTCGCTCTTCCCTCGCTCTTCCCTCTCGCTCTTCCCCCTCTCTCTTCCCCCTCGCTCTTCCCCTCGCTCTTCCCTCGCTCTTCCCCCTTGCTCTTCCCCCTCGCTCTTCCCTCGCTCTTCCCCCTCGCTCTTCCCCCTCGCTCTTCCCCCTTGCTCTTCCCCCTTGCTCTTCCCCCTTGCTCTTCCCCCTCTCTCTTCCCCCTCGCTCTTCCCCCTCGCTCTGCCCCCTAGCTCTTCCCCTCGATCTTCCCCCTCGCTCTTCTCCCTAGCTCTTCCCTCGCTCTTCCCACGCTCTTCCCTCTCTCTTCCCTCTCGCTCTTCCCCCTCGCTCTTCCCCCTTCGCTCTTCCCCCTCGTTCTTCCCCCTCGCTCTTCCCCCTCGCTCTTCCCCCTCGCTCTTCCCCCTCGCTCTTCCCCCCTCGCTCTTTCCTCTTGTTCTTCCCCCTTGCTCTTCCCCCTCGCTCTTCCACCTTGTTCTTCCCCCTTGCTCTTCCCCCTCGCTCTTCCCCCTCGCTCTTCCCCCTCGTTCTTCCCCCCTTGCTCTTCCCCCCTCGCTCTTCCCCCCTCGCTCTTTCCCCTTGTTCTTCCCCCTCGCTCTTCCCCCTGCTCTTCCCCCCTCGCTCTTCCCCCCTCGCTCTTCCCCCATCGCTCTTTCCTCTTGTTCTTCCCCCTCGCTCTTCCCCCTCGCTCTTCCCCCCTCGCTCTTTCCTCTTGTTCTTCCCCCTCGCTCTTCCCCCTCGCTCTTCCCCCTCGCTCTTCCCCCCTCGCTCTTCCACCTTGCTCTTCCCCCCTCGCTCTTCCCCCCTCGCTCTTTCCCCTTGTTCTTCCCCCTCGCTCTTCCCCCCTCGCTCTTCCCCCCTCGCTCTTTCCCCTTGCTCTTCCCCTTGCTCTTCCCCTCGCTCTTCCCCCCTTGCTCTTCCCCCTCGCTCTTCCCCTCGCTCTTCCCCCTCGCTCTTCCCCTCGCTCTTCCCCCTCGATCTTCCCCCTCGCTCTTCTCCCTAGCTCTTCCCTCGCTCTTCCCTCTCTCTTCCCTCTCTCTTCCCCCTCGCTCTTCCCCCTCGCTCTTCCCCCTCGCTCTTCCCTCGCTCTTCCACCTTGTTCTTCCCCCTCGCTCTTCCCCCTCGCTCTTCCCCCTCGCTCTTCCCTCGCTCTTCCCTCGCTCTTCCCTCTCTCTTCCCCCTCGCTCTTCCCCCTCGCTCTTCCCCCTCGCTCTTCCCCCTCGCTCTTTCCTCTTGTTCTTCCCCCTTGCTCTTCCCCCTTGCTCTTCCCCCTCGCTCTTCCCCCTCGCTCTTCTCCCTCGCTCTTCCCCCTCGCTCTTCCCCCTCGCTCTTCCCCTCGCTCTTCCCCTCGCTCTTCCCCCTCGCTCTTCCCCTCGCTCTTCCCCTCGCTCTTCCCCTCGCTCTTCCCCTCTCGCTCTTCCCCCTCGTTCTTCCCCCTCGTTCTTCCCCCTCGCTCTTCCCCCTCGCTCTTCTCCCTCGCTCTTCCCCCTCGCTCTTCCCCTCTCGCTCTTCCCTCTCGCTCTTCCCCCTCGCTCTTCCCTCGCTCTTCCCCCTTGCTTTTCCCCCCGCTCTTCCCCCTCGCTCTTCCCCCTCGCTCTTCCCCCTCGCTCTTCCCCCTCGCTCTTCCCCCTCGCTCTTCCCCCTCGCTCTTCCCCCTCGCTCTTCCCCCTCGCTCTTCCCCCTTGTTCTTCCCCCTAGCTCTTCCCCTCGCTATTCCCCCTCGCTCTTCCCCCCTCGCTCTTCCCCCCTCGCTCTTCCCCCCTCGCTCTTCCCCCCTCGCTCTTCCCCCCTCGCTCTTCCCCCCTCGCTCTTCCCCCTAGCTCTTCCCCCTCGCTCTTCCCCCTCGCTCTTCCCCTCTTTTTATCCCGCTGGGTCCTCTTATGCCGCGTGCACATGACCGGTTTTCCTGTCGGAATAAACTCCGCTGGAACTGTCATGCGTACACACCAAAGTCCGATCGTTAAGAACGCGGTGACATACAACACGTACGACGGGACTAGAAAAAGGAAGTTCGTAGCCGGTAGTCTCCGTCTCGTACTCGCTTCAGAGCATGCGCTGTTTTTGGTCCATCAGAACAGCGTACAGACGGGCGGTATTCCCGATAGGAATTGGTTCCGTCGGAAAGATTTAGAACATGTTCTATTTCTGGGTCAGTCAGAATTTTCGTAAAAAATAAAAAGTCAGACTTGGCCCCACCCACGATCGGAATATACGATGAAAAGCTTCCGTCTGACTTTGTGTGTCGGACATTCCGCTCGTGTGTAGGCGCCATTACTGCAGCTTCGCTCCTCCTGGGAACATTTATTCACTTTAAATTTCCTTACCATAAAACCATAGAAGGGCAGACCGATAACCAAACATGTTTTGCATGAAGTGTTGTAGCTCCTTCGGGTTTTTGCTATTATTTGTGTCCCCATTGGGAAGATTCTTCTTTACTGTCCAAGTGATGAGAAGTGATTGGAAATCTCCCCGATCTGAGAGGAAAGCCCCTCTTTACAGGTCTCACCATCACAGGGTCCTCCTCGGAAGAGGACTTCTCATCGCCTGTTCTGGTGGCAGCTGTGACACCAGGACATATAGAAAGGAGGAATCCATTCATCGGGGACACAGACTGTAAGTGAAAGTCCGGTCCTAGACAGTCCGGTCCTAGACAGTCCGGTCCTAGACAGTCCGGTCCTTGACAGTCCGGGCCCTAGATAGTCCGTCCCTTGACAGTCCGGTCCTAGACAGTCCGGTCCTAGAGAGTCCGGTCCTTGACAGTCCAGTCCTTGACAGTCCGGCCCTAGACAGTCCGGTCCTTGACAGTCCGGTCCTTGACAGTCCGGTCCTTGACAGTCCGGTCCTTGACAGTCCGGTCCTTGACAGTCTGGTACTAGACAGTCTGGTACTAGACAGTCCGGTCCTAGAGAGTCCGGTCCTTGACAGTCCAGTCCTTGACAGTCCGGTCCTAGACAGTCCGGTCCTTGACAGTCCGGTCCTAGACAGTCCGGTCCTAGACAGTCCGGTCCTTGACAGTCCGGTCCTAGACAGTCCGGTCCTAGACAGTCCGGTCCTAGACAGTCCGGTCCTAGACAGTCCGGTCCTAGACAGTCCGGTCCTAGACAGTCCGGTCCTAGACAGTCCGGTCCTAGACAGTCCGGTCCTGGACAGCCCGGTCCTAGAGGTAGTCCGGTACTAGATAACGTTTTGAACCGAAATGCAATTCTCGACCAAATAGTTTATTTTATGGTAGAGAGATGAGGGCTAGTCCTGCGTGGTCCCTGACACAGGATGGAAGACGTCCCACCAAGGAAACAGATGACAAGAAAAATCGATATTTCCATCTCTGTTTTTTTTTTTTTAAAAGCCCGTGGCATGTAAAACACACCCAAAAACTTCCCCCCGGTGCCAAAAAAAGTGCACACACCTAAAGAGTGACACACAAAAACCTGCAACGGGTGTACCACTGTCCTCCACAAAGAAGGCTGGCCCCAACACCCCACCTCTGACCCCAACCCTAACCTCTGCCCCACCTCTGACCCCAACCCTATCCCTAAACTTCTGACCCCAACACCCCACCTCTGACCCCAACCCTAACCTCTGCCCCACCTTTGACCCCAACCCTATCCCTAAACTTCTGGCCCCAACACCCCATCTCTGACCCCAACCCTAACCTCTGCCCCACCTCTGACCCCAACCCTATCCCTAAACTTCTGGCCCCAACACCCCATCTCTGACCCTAACCTCTGCCCCACCTTTGACCCCAACCCTATCCCTAAACTTCTGACCCCAACACCCCATCTCTGACCCCAACCCTAACCCTAAACTCCGCCCCATCTCTGACCCCAACCCTAAACTCCGCCCCATCTCTGACCCCAACCCTAACCCTAAACTCCACTCAATCTCTGATCCCAACCCTAACCCTAAACTCCTAACCCCAACACCCCACCTCTGACCCCAACCCTATCCCTAACCCATAACGCCCAACCCTATCCCTGACCCTAATCCTATTCCTGACCCCAACCCCACCCCTAACCAATAACCCCCCACCCAACATCTAACCCTATACCTGACCCTAAACCCCGACCCTAACCTTATTCCTGACCCCAACCCCATCCCTAACCCATAACACCCCACCTGATACCTAATCCTATCCCTGACCCTAATCCCCAACCCTACCCCATAACCCAACCCTTTTCCTGAAACTAAACCCCAACCCTAACTCTAAACCCTAGTCCTAGAGAGTCCGGTCCTTGACAGTTCAGTCCTTGACAGTCTGGTCCTTGACAGTCTGGTCCTTGACAGTCTGGTCCTTGACAGTCTGGTCCTTGACAGTCCGGTCCTAGACAGTCCGGTCCTAGACAGTCCGGTCCTAGAGAGTCCGGTCCTTGACAGTCCGGTCCTTGACAGTCCGGTCCTTGACAGTCCGGTCCTTGACAGTCCGGTCCTTGACAGTCCGGTCCTTGACAGTCCGGTCCTTGACAGTCCGGTCCTTGACAGTCCGGTCCTTGACAGTCCAGTCCTCGACAGTCCGGTCCTCGACAGTCCGGTCCTAGACAGTCCGGTCCTAGACAGTCCGGTCCTAGACAGTCCGGTCCTAGACAGTCCGGCCCTACACTGTCCGGCCCTTGACAGTCCGGTCCTAGACAGTCCGGTCCTTGACAGTCCGGTCCTAGAGAGTCCGGTCCTTGACAGTCCGGTCCTTGACAGTCCGGTCCTTGACAGTCCAGTCCTTGACAGTCCGGTCCTAGAGAGTCCGGTCCTTGATAGTCCAGTCCTAGAGAGTCTGGTCCTTGACAGTCCGGTCCTAGAGAGTCCGGTCCTTGACAGTCCAGTCCTTGACAGTCTGGTCCTAGACAGTCCGGTCCTTGACAGTCCGGTCCTTGACAGTCCGGTCCTTGACAGTCCGGTCCTAGATAGTCCGGTCCTAAACAGTCCGGTCCTAGACAGTCCGGTCCTGGACAGCCCGGTCCTAGAGGTAGTCCGGAACTAGATAACGTTTTGAACCGAAATGCAATTCTCGACCAAATAGTTTAGGAAACAGATGACAAGAAAAATCGATATTTTCATCTCTGTTTTTTTTTTTTTTAAAAGCCCGTGGCATGTAAAACACACCCAAAAACGTCCCCCCGGTGCCAAAAAAAGTGCACACACCTAAAGAGTGACACACAAAAACCTGCAACGGGTGTACCACTGTCCTCCACAAAGAAGGCTGGCCCCAACACCCCATCTCTGACCCCAACCCTAACCTCTGCCCCACCTCTGACCCCAACCCTATCCCTAAACTTCTGACCCCAACACCCCACCTCTGACCCCCAACCCTAACCCTAAACTCCACCCAATCTCTGACCCCAACCCTATCCCTAAACTCCTGACCCCAACACCCCATCTCTGACCCCAACCCTATCCCTAAACTCCTGACCCCAACACCCCATCTCTGACCCCAACCCTAACCCTAAACTCCACCCAATCTCTGATCCCAACCCTAACCTCTGCCCCACCTCTGACCCCAACCCTATCCCTAAACTTCTGACCCCAACACCCCATCTCTGACCCCAACCCTAACCCTAAACTCCGCCCCATCTCTGACCCCAACCCTAACCCTAAACTCCGCCCCATCTCTGACCCCAACCCTAACCCTAAACTCCACTCAATCTCTGATCCCAACCCTAACCCTAAACTCCTAACCCCAACACCCCACCTCTGACCCCAACCCTATCCCTAACCCATAACACCCCACCTGATACCTAACCCTATCCCTGACCTTAATCCCCAACCCTAACCCATAACCCGACCCTTTTCCTGAAACTAAACCCCAACCCTAACTCTAAACCCTAACCCTATTCCTGACCCCAACACCATTCTTAACCCATAACCCCCCCCCCCCACCCAACACCTAACCCTATTTCTGACCCTAACCCTAACCCATAATGCCCAACCCTATCCCTGACCCTAATCCTATTCCTGACCCCAACCCCACCCCTAACCAATAACCCCCCACCCAACATCTAACCCTATTTCTGAACCCAACCCTATCCCTGGCCATAAAACCCCTAACTCTAACTAGTGTTGGGCGAATGGTTCAGGCCGAACAAAAGTTCTCCGAACACCCACATTTTCTGTGCGTTCGGCGGGCTCTACAATCACCGAATCACCCCTTTAACAAAGGGGCCCCCAGATCCAGATACATTGTACCCATACTCATTCACCAAAAAAACCTGCCAAAAATAAATAAAAACACTAGACACAATTTTGTCAAGTTCTTTATTTAAAAACCAACCTCCCCCGATGTGGAGCGAATCTCAATCATGAGGTCTGGTCACCTCGTGGTCCCACGCACCCGTGACGTCATCAACAGGTGCATACTGGGTTGGGGATGTCACAAGGGGCAGGTCCACCAGGTGACATCACCAGGTGGCCCCGCCCCTTACCTATGTAAGAACCTTTACCTGGCGGAAGAGGCATTCGGTGGGCAGCCGCCAACAATTGCGGAGCGTTTTGGGTTTTTTTTCAGGTGCGTTGTGATTTACAATGGATCTACATCAGGGGGCATCGTTTTTTATGCTTTTACATCTTTTTAATAAAGGAATTACAACTGTATAGGAGAGAGGGGTCATTTCTGGAACCCGCCCCCTTCCCCCGCTGCCATAGACAAAGGCCACAAGTGCCCTGATGGTATACAGCCCTCCGTGGGTTGGGTATATTCCAGAGGTAAAGTCCATGAGAACTTCCCATGGGGCAGACGGTTCTCCTCACCTGCCCACGGGCCTCGTTATGGTTGGTACTTTGGGCTGGAGAATGTATGTGCTTTACATTGATCTGTCTCTCTCCAGGCTCTGAAGTTCAGCCTTCTCTCCGCTCAACAAGACGATCGTCTGGCCCAGCTGTCTCTGGGCCACAAACACCACATGGGAGTGGATGGCTACCCACTAGACTACGACCTGTCCTATGCCTACTATGCCAATATCGCCCACCAAACCATGACTGACCGCGTGACACCCAGCAAACACCAGGTGCAGTATGATCGATTCCCCTCCGCCCAGAAATAGAACGATCGATTCCCCTCCGCCCAGAAATAGAATGATCGATTCCCCTCCGCCCAGAAATAGAATGATCGATTCCCCCTCCTCCCAGAAATAGAATGATCGATTCCCCTCCGCCCAGAAATAGAATGATCGATTCACCTCCACCCAGAAATAGAATGATCGATTCCCCTCCGTCCAGAAATAGAACGATCGATTCCCCTCCGTCCAGAAATAGAACGATCGATTCCCCTCCTCCCAGAAATAGAATGATCGATTCCCCTCCTCCCAGAAATAGAACGATCGATTCCCCTCTGCCCAGAAATAGAATGATCTATTCCCCTCCGCCCAGAAATAGAACGATCGATTCACCTCCACCCAGAAATAGAACGATCGATTCACCTCCACCCAGAAATAGAACGATCGATTCCCCTCCGCCCAGAAATAGAACGATCGATTCACCTCCACCCAGAAATAGAATGATCGATTCCCCTCCGCCCAGAAATAGAATGATCGATTCACCTCCACCCAGAAATAGAATGATCGATTCCCCTCCGTCCAGAAATAGAACGATCGATTCCCCTCCGCCCAGAAATAGAATGATCGATTCCCCTCCTCCCAGAAATAGAATGATCGATTCCCCCTCCTCCCAGAAATAGAATGATCGATTCCCCCTCCTCCCAGAAATAGAATGATCGATTCCCCTCCGCCCAGAAATAGAACGATCGATTCACCTCCGCCCAGAAATAGAACGATCGATTCACCTCCACCCAGAAATAGAATGATCGATTCCCCTCCGCCCAGAAATAGAACGATCGATTCCCCTCCGCCCAGAAATAGAACGATCGATTCACCTCCACCCAGAAATAGAATGATCGATTCCCCTCCGCCCAGAAATAGAATGATCGATTCACCTCCACCCAGAAATAGAATGATCGATTCCCCTCCGTCCAGAAATAGAACGATCGATTCCCCTCCGCCCAGAAATAGAATGATCGATTCCCCTCCTCCCAGAAATAGAATGATCGATTCCCCCTCCTCCCAGAAATAGAATGATCGATTCCCCCTCCTCCCAGAAATAGAATGATCGATTCCCCTCCGCCCAGAAATAGAACGATCGATTCACCTCCGCCCAGAAATAGAATGATCGATTCCCCTCCGCCCAGAAATAGAACGATCGATTCACCTCCACCCAGAAATAGAACGATCGATTCCCCTCCGTCCAGAAATAGAACGATCGATTCCCCTCCGCCCAGAAATAGAACGATCGATTCCCCTCCTCCCAGAAATAGAATGATCGATTCCCCTCCGCCCAGAAATAGAACGATCGATTCCCCTCCTCCCAGAAATAGAACGATCGATTCCCCTCCGCCCAGAAATAGAACGATCGATTCCCCTCCGCCCAGAAATAGAACGATCGATTCCCCTCCGCCCAGAAATAGAACGATCGATTCCCCTCCTCCCAGAAATAGAACGATCGATTCCCCTCCTCCCAGAAATAGAACGATCGATTCCCCTCCGCCCAGAAATAGAACGATCGATTCCCCTCCTCCCAGAAATAGAACGATCGATTCCCCTCCTCCCAGAAATAGAACGATCGATTCCCCTCCGCCCAGAAATAGAACGATCGATTCCCCTCCTCCCAGAAATAGAATGATCGATTCCCCTCCGCCCAGAAATAGAACGATCGATTCACCTCCACCCAGAAATAGAACGATCGATTCCCCTCCTCCCAGAAATAGAATGATCGATTCCCCTCCGCCCAGAAATAGAACGATCGATTCACCTCCACCCAGAAATAGAATGATCGATTCCCCTCCTCCCAGAAATAGAATGATCGATTCCCCTCCGCCCAGAAATAGAACGATCGATTCACCTCCACCCAGAAATAGAACGATCGATTCCCCTCCTCCCAGAAATAGAACGATCGATTCCCCTCCTCCCAGAAATAGAATGATCGATTCCCCTCCGCCCAGAAATAGAATGATCGATTCCCCTCCGCCCAGAAATAGAATGATCGATTCCCCTCCGCCCAGAAATAGAACGATCGATTCACCTCCACCCAGAAATAGAATGATCGATTCCCCTCCTCCCAGAAATAGAATGATCGATTCCCCTCCGCCCAGAAATAGAATGATCGATTCCCTTCCGCCCAGAAATAGAACAATCGATTCCCCTCCGCCCAGAAATAGAACGATCGATTCACCTCCACCCAGAAATAGAACGATCGATTCCCCTCCTCCCAGAAATAGAACGATCGATTCCCCTCCTCCCAGAAATAGAATGATCGATTCCCCTCCGCCCAGAAATAGAACAATCGATTCCCCTCCTCCCAGAAATAGAACGATCGATTCCCCTCCGCCCAGAAATAGAACGATCGATTCCCCTCCTCCCAGAAATAGAACGATCGATTCACCTCCTCCCAGAAATAGAATGATCGATTCCCCTCCGCCCAGAAATAGAACGATCAATTCCCTTCCGCCCAGAAATAGAACGATCGATTCCCCTCCTCCCAGAAATAGAATGATCGATTCCCCTCCTCCCAGAAATAGAACGATCGATTCCCCTCCGCCCAGAAATAGAACGATCAATTCCCTTCCGCCCAGAAATAGAACGATCGATTCACCTCTGCCCAGAAATAGAATGATCGATTCCCCTCCGCCCAGAAATAGAACGATCGATTCCCTTCCGCCCAGAAATAGAACGATCGATTCACCTCTGCCCAGAAATAGAATGATCGATTCCCCTCCGCCCAGAAATAGAACGATCGATTCCCCTCCGCCCAGAAATAGAACGATCGATTCCCCTCCTCCCAGAAATAGAATGATCGATTCCCCTCCGCCCAGAAATAGAACGATCGATTCACCTCCGCCCAGAAATAGAATGATCGATTCCCCTCCGCCCAGAAATAGAACGATCGATTCCCTTCCGCCCAGAAATAGAACGATCGATTCACCTCCGCCCAGAAATAGAACGATCGATTCCCCTCCGCCCAGAAATAGAACGATCGATTCCCCTCCGCCCAGAAATAGAACGATCAATTCCCTTCCGCCCAGAAATAGAACGATCGATTCCCCTCCTCCCAGAAATAGAATGATCGATTCCCCTCCTCCCAGAAATAGAACGATCGATTCCCCTCCGCCCAGAAATAGAACGATCAATTCCCTTCCGCCCAGAAATAGAACGATCGATTCACCTCTGCCCAGAAATAGAATGATCGATTCCCCTCCGCCCAGAAATAGAACGATCAATTCCCTTCCGCCCAGAAATAGAACGATCGATTCACCTCTGCCCAGAAATAGAATGATCGATTCACCTCCACCCAGAAATAGAATGATCGATTCCCCTCCTCCCAGAAATAGAATGATCGATTCCCCTCCGCCCAGAAATAGAACGATCAATTCCCTTCCGCCCAGAAATAGAACGATCGATTCCCCTCCTCCCAGAAATAGAATGATCGATTCCCCTCCGCCCAGAAATAGAACGATCGATTCACCTCCGCCCAGAAATAGAATGATCGATTCCCCTCCGCCCAGAAATAGAACGATCGATTCCCCTCCGCCCAGAAATAGAACGATCGATTCCCCTCCTCCCAGAAATAGAACGATCGATTCCCCTCCGCCCAGAAATAGAATGATCGATTCCCCTCCGCCCAGAAATAGAACGATCGATTCCCTTCCGCCCAGAAATAGAATGATCGATTCCCCTCTGCCCAGAAATAGAACGATCGATTCACCTCCACCCAGAAATAGAATGATCGATTCCCCTCCACCCAGAAATAGAATGATCGATTCACCTCCACCCAGAAATAGAACGATCGATTCCCCTCCGCCCAGAAATAGAACGATCGATTCCCCTCCTCCCAGAAATAGAATGATCGATTCCCCTCCGCCCAGAAATAGAACGATCGATTCCCCTCTGCCCAGAAATAGAACGATCGATTCCCCTCCTCCCAGAAATAGAATGATCGATTCACCTCCTCCCAGAAATAGAATGATCGATTCCCCTCCACCCAGAAATAGAATGATCGATTCACCTCCACCCAGAAATAGAACGATCGATTCCCCTCCGCCCAGAAATAGAACGATCGATTCCCCTCCTCCCAGAAATAGAATGATCGATTCCCCTCCGCCCAGAAATAGAACGATCGATTCCCCTCTGCCCAGAAATAGAACGATCGATTCCCCTCCTCCCAGAAATAGAATGATCGATTCACCTCCGCCCAGAAATAGAATGATCGATTCCCCTCCGCCCAGAAATAGAACGATCGATTCCCTTCCGCCCAGAAATAGAATGATCGATTCCCCTCCGCCCAGAAATAGAATGATCGATTCCCCTCCGTCCAGAAATAGAACGATCGATTCCCCTCCTCCCAGAAATAGAACGATCGATTCCCCTCCGCCCAGAAATAGAATGATCGATTCCCCTCCGTCCAGAAATAGAACGATCGATTCCCCTCCTCCCAGAAATAGAACGATCGATTCCCCTCCGTCCAGAAATAGAACGATCGATTCCCCTCCGTCCAGAAATAGAACGATCGATTCCCCTCCTCCCAGAAATAGAATGATCGATTCCCCTCCGCCCAGAAATAGAATGATCGATTCCCCTCCGCCCAGAAATAGAATGATCGATTCCCCTCCACCCAGAAATAGAATGATCGATTCCCCTCCGCCCAGAAATAGAACGATCGATTCCCCTCCACCCAGAAATAGAACGATCGATTCCCTTCCGCCCAGAAATAGAATGATCGATTCCCCTCCGCCCAGAAATAGAATGATCGATTCCCCTCCGCCCAGAAATAGAATGATCGATTCCCCTCCGCCCAGAAATAGAATGATCGATTCCCCTCCACCCAGAAATAGAATGATCGATTCCCCTCCGCCCAGAAATAGAACGATCGATTCCCCTCCACCCAGAAATAGAATGATCGATTCACCTCCACCCAGAAATAGAACGATCGATTCACCTCCACCCAGAAATAGAATGATCGATTCCCTTCCGCCCAGAAATAGAACGATCGATTCCCCTCCTCCCAGAAATAGAATGATCGATTCCCCTCCGCCCAGAAATAGAACGATCGATTCACCTCCGCCCAGAAATAGAACGATCGATTCACCTCCGCCCAGAAATAGAATGATCGATTCCCCTCCGCCCAGAAATAGAACGATCGATTCCCCTCCGCCCAGAAATAGAACGATCGATTCCCCTCCACCCAGAAATAGAATGATCGATTCACCTCCACCCAGAAATAGAATGATCGATTCCCTTCCGCCCAGAAATAGAATGATCGATTCCCTTCCGCCCAGAAATAGAACGATCGATTCCCCTCCTCCCAGAAATAGAATGATCGATTCCCCTCCGCCCAGAAATAGAACGATCGATTCACCTCCGCCCAGAAATAGAACGATCGATTCACCTCCGCCCAGAAATAGAATGATCGATTCCCCTCCGCCCAGAAATAGAACGATCGATTCCCCTCCGCCCAGAAATAGAACGATCGATTCCCCTCCACCCAGAAATAGAATGATCGATTCACCTCCACCCAGAAATAGAATGATCGATTCCCTTCCGCCCAGAAATAGAACGATCGATTCCCCTCCGCCCAGAAATAGAACGATCGATTCCCCTCCGCCCAGAAATAGAATGATCGATTCACCTCCACCCAGAAATAGAACGATCGATTCCCTTCCGCCCAGAAATAGAACGATCGATTCCCCTCCGCCCAGAAATAGAACGATCGATTCCCCTCCGCCCAGAAATAGAACGATCGATTCCCCTCCTCCCAGAAATAGAATGATCGATTCCCCTCCGCCCAGAAATAGAATGATCGATTCCCCTCCTCCCAGAAATAGAATGATCGATTCCCCTCCGCCCAGAAATAGAACGATCGATTCACCTCCGCCCAGAAATAGAATGATCGATTCCCCTCCGCCCAGAAATAGAACGATCGATTCCCCTCCGCCCAGAAATAGAATGATCGATTCCCCTCCGCCCAGAAATAGAACGATCGATTCCCTTCCGCCCAGAAATAGAACGATCGATTCCCCTCCTCCCAGAAATAGAATGATCGATTCCCCTCCTCCCAGAAATAGAACGATCGATTCCCCTCCGCCCAGAAATAGAACGATCAATTCCCTTCCGCCCAGAAATAGAACGATCGATTCACCTCTGCCCAGAAATAGAATGATCGATTCCCCTCCGCCCAGAAATAGAACGATCAATTCCCTTCCGCCCAGAAATAGAACGATCGATTCACCTCTGCCCAGAAATAGAATGATCGATTCACCTCCACCCAGAAATAGAATGATCGATTCCCCTCCTCCCAGAAATAGAACGATCGATTCCCCTCCGCCCAGAAATAGAACGATCGATTCCCCTCCTCCCAGAAATAGAACGATCGATTCACCTCCTCCCAGAAATAGAATGATCGATTCCCCTCCGCCCAGAAATAGAACGATCAATTCCCTTCCGCCCAGAAATAGAACGATCGATTCCCCTCCTCCCAGAAATAGAATGATCGATTCCCCTCCTCCCAGAAATAGAACGATCGATTCCCCTCCGCCCAGAAATAGAATGATCGATTCCCCTCCGCCCAGAAATAGAACGATCAATTCCCTTCCGCCCAGAAATAGAACGATCGATTCACCTCTGCCCAGAAATAGAACGATCGATTCCCCTCCGCCCAGAAATAGAACGATCAATTCCCTTCCGCCCAGAAATAGAATGATCGATTCACCTCCGCCCAGAAATAGAACGATCAATTCCCTTCCGCCCAGAAATAGAACGATCGATTCACCTCTGCCCAGAAATAGAATGATCGATTCACCTCCACCCAGAAATAGAATGATCGATTCCCCTCCTCCCAGAAATAGAATGATCGATTCCCCTCCGCCCAGAAATAGAACGATCAATTCCCCTCCGCCCAGAAATAGAACGATCGATTCCCCTCCTCCCAGAAATAGAATGATCGATTCCCCTCCACCCAGAAATAGAATGATCGATTCCCCTCCACCCAGAAATAGAATGATCGATTCGCCTCCTCCCAGAAATAGAATGATCGATTCCCCTCCGCCCAGAAATAGTATGATCGATTCCCCTCCACCCAGAAATAGAACGATCGATTCCCCTCCGCCCAGAAATAGAACGATCGATTCCCCTCCTCCCAGAAATAGAATGATCGATTCCCCTCCTCCCAGAAATAGAATGATCGATTCCCCTCCGCCCAGAAATAGAACGATCAATTCCCCTCCGCCCAGAAATAGAACGATCGATTCCCCTCCTCCCAGAAATAGAATGATCGATTCCCCTCCGCCCAGAAATAGAACGATCGATTCACCTCCGCCCAGAAATAGAATGATCGATTCCCCTCCGCCCAGAAATAGAACGATCGATTCCCTTCCGCCCAGAAATAGAACGATCGATTCACCTCCGCCCAGAAATAGAACGATCGATTCCCCTCCGCCCAGAAATAGAACGATCGATTCCCCTCCGCCCAGAAATAGAACGATCAATTCCCTTCCGCCCAGAAATAGAACGATCGATTCCCCTCCTCCCAGAAATAGAATGATCGATTCCCCTCCTCCCAGAAATAGAACGATCGATTCCCCTCCGCCCAGAAATAGAACGATCAATTCCCTTCCGCCCAGAAATAGAACGATCGATTCACCTCTGCCCAGAAATAGAATGATCGATTCCCCTCCGCCCAGAAATAGAACGATCAATTCCCTTCCGCCCAGAAATAGAACGATCGATTCACCTCTGCCCAGAAATAGAATGATCGATTCACCTCCACCCAGAAATAGAATGATCGATTCCCCTCCTCCCAGAAATAGAATGATCGATTCCCCTCCGCCCAGAAATAGAACGATCAATTCCCTTCCGCCCAGAAATAGAACGATCGATTCACCTCTGCCCAGAAATAGAATGATCGATTCCCCTCCGCCCAGAAATAGAACGATCGATTCCCCTCTGCCCAGAAATAGAATGATCGATTCACCTCCACCCAGAAATAGAATGATCGATTCCCCTCCTCCCAGAAATAGAATGATCGATTCCCCTCCGCCCAGAAATAGAACGATCAATTCCCTTCCGCCCAGAAATAGAACGATCGATTCCCCTCCTCCCAGAAATAGAATGATCGATTCCCCTCCGCCCAGAAATAGAACGATCGATTCACCTCCGCCCAGAAATAGAATGATCGATTCCCCTCCGCCCAGAAATAGAACGATCGATTCCCTTCCGCCCAGAAATAGAACGATCGATTCACCTCCGCCCAGAAATAGAACGATCGATTCACCTCCGCCCAGAAATAGAACGATCGATTCCCCTCCGCCCAGAAATAGAACGATCAATTCCCTTCCGCCCAGAAATAGAACGATCGATTCCCCTCCTCCCAGAAATAGAATGATCGATTCCCCTCCTCCCAGAAATAGAACGATCGATTCCCCTCCGCCCAGAAATAGAACGATCAATTCCCTTCCGCCCAGAAATAGAACGATCGATTCACCTCTGCCCAGAAATAGAATGATCGATTCCCCTCCGCCCAGAAATAGAACGATCAATTCCCTTCCGCCCAGAAATAGAACGATCGATTCACCTCTGCCCAGAAATAGAATGATCGATTCACCTCCACCCAGAAATAGAATGATCGATTCCCCTCCTCCCAGAAATAGAATGATCGATTCCCCTCCGCCCAGAAATAGAACGATCAATTCCCTTCCGCCCAGAAATAGAACGATCGATTCCCCTCCTCCCAGAAATAGAATGATCGATTCCCCTCCGCCCAGAAATAGAACGATCGATTCCCCTCCTCCCAGAAATAGAATGATCGATTCCCCTCCGCCCAGAAATAGAACGATCGATTCACCTCCGCCCAGAAATAGAATGATCGATTCCCCTCCGCCCAGAAATAGAACGATCAATTCCCTTCCGCCCAGAAATAGAACGATCGATTCACCTCTGCCCAGAAATAGAATGATCGATTCACCTCCACCCAGAAATAGAATGATCGATTCCCCTCCTCCCAGAAATAGAATGATCGATTCCCCTCCGCCCAGAAATAGAACGATCAATTCCCCTCCTCCCAGAAATAGAATGATCGATTCCCCTCCGCCCAGAAATAGAACGATCAATTCCCCTCCTCCCAGAAATAGAACGATCGATTCACCTCTGCCCAGAAATAGAATGATCGATTCACCTCCACCCAGAAATAGAATGATCGATTCCCCTCCTCCCAGAAATAGAATGATCGATTCCCCTCCGCCCAGAAATAGAACGATCGATTCCCCTCCTCCCAGAAATAGAATGATCGATTCCCCTCCACCCAGAAATAGAATGATCGATTCGCCTCCTCCCAGAAATAGAATGATCGATTCCCCTCCGCCCAGAAATAGAATGATCGATTCCCCTCCGCCCAGAAATAGAACGATCAATTCCCCTCCGCCCAGAAATAGAACGATCGATTCCCCTCCTCCCAGAAATAGAATGATCGATTCCCCTCCGCCCAGAAATAGAACGATCGATTCACCTCCGCCCAGAAATAGAATGATCGATTCCCCTCCGCCCAGAAATAGAATGATCGATTCCCCTCCGCCCAGAAATAGAACGATCGATTCCCTTCCGCCCAGAAATAGAACGATCAATTCCCCTCCGCCCAGAAATAGAACGATCGATTCCCCTCCACCCAGAAATAGAACGATCGATTCCCCTCCGCCCAGAAATAGAACGATCGATTCCCCTCCTCCCAGAAATAGAATGATCGATTCCCCTCCTCCCAGAAATAGAATGATCGATTCCCCTCCGCCCAGAAATAGAACGATCAATTCCCCTCCGCCCAGAAATAGAACGATCGATTCCCCTCCTCCCAGAAATAGAATGATCGATTCCCCTCCGCCCAGAAATAGAACGATCGATTCACCTCCGCCCAGAAATAGAATGATCGATTCCCCTCCGCCCAGAAATAGAACGATCGATTCCCTTCCGCCCAGAAATAGAACGATCGATTCACCTCTGCCCAGAAATAGAATGATCGATTCCCCTCCGCCCAGAAATAGAATGATCGATTCACCTCCGCCCAGAAATAGAACGATCAATTCCCCTCCGCCCAGAAATAGAACGATCGATTCCCCTCCGCCCAGAAATAGAACGATCGATTCCCTTCCGCCCAGAAATAGAACGATCGATTCACCTCCGCCCAGAAATAGAACGATCAATTCCCCTCCGCCCAGAAATAGAACGATCAATTCCCCTCCGCCCAGAAATAGAATGATCGATTCACCTCCACCCAGAAATAGAATGATCGATTCCCCTCCGCCCAGAAATAGAATGATCGATTCCCCTCCGCCCAGAAATAGAACGATCGATTCCCCTCCGCCCAGAAATAGAACGATCAATTCCCTTCCGCCCAGAAATAGAACGATCGATTCCCCTCCTCCCAGAAATAGAATGATCGATTCCCCTCCTCCCAGAAATAGAACGATCGATTCCCCTCCGCCCAGAAATAGAACGATCAATTCCCTTCCGCCCAGAAATAGAACGATCGATTCACCTCTGCCCAGAAATAGAATGATCGATTCCCCTCCGCCCAGAAATAGAACGATCAATTCCCTTCCGCCCAGAAATAGAACGATCGATTCACCTCTGCCCAGAAATAGAATGATCGATTCACCTCCACCCAGAAATAGAATGATCGATTCCCCTCCGCCCAGAAATAGAACGATCGATTCACCTCCGCCCAGAAATAGAACGATCAATTCCCTTCCGCCCAGAAATAGAACGATCGATTCCCCTCCGCCCAGAAATAGAATGATCAATTCCCTTCCGCCCAGAAATAGAACGATCGATTCCCCTCCGCCCAGAAATAGAATGATCGATTCCCCTCCGCCCAGAAATAGAACGATCGATTCACCTCCGCCCAGAAATAGAACGATCAATTCCCTTCCGCCCAGAAATAGAACGATCAATTCCCTTCCGCCCAGAAATAGAACGATCGATTCCCCTCCTCCCAGAAATAGAATGATCGATTCCCCTCCGCCCAGAAATAGAACGATCAATTCCCTTCCGCCCAGAAATAGAACGATCGATTCCCCTCCTCCCAGAAATAGAATGATCGATTCCCCTCCGCCCAGAAATAGAACGATCGATTCACCTCCGCCCAGAAATAGAATGATCGATTCCCCTCCGCCCAGAAATAGAACGATCGATTCCCCTCCGCCCAGAAATAGAACGATCGATTCCCCTCCTCCCAGAAATAGAACGATCGATTCCCCTCCGCCCAGAAATAGAATGATCGATTCCCCTCCGCCCAGAAATAGAACGATCGATTCCCTTCCGCCCAGAAATAGAATGATCGATTCCCCTCTGCCCAGAAATAGAACGATCGATTCACCTCCACCCAGAAATAGAATGATCGATTCCCCTCTGCCCAGAAATAGAATGATCGATTCACCTCCACCCAGAAATAGAACGATCGATTCCCCTCCGCCCAGAAATAGAACGATCGATTCCCCTCCGCCCAGAAATAGAATGATCGATTCCCCTCCGCCCAGAAATAGAACGATCGATTCCCCTCTGCCCAGAAATAGAACGATCGATTCCCCTCCTCCCAGAAATAGAATGATCGATTCACCTCCTCCCAGAAATAGAATGATCGATTCACCTCCACCCAGAAATAGAACGATCGATTCCCCTCCGCCCAGAAATAGAACGATCGATTCCCCTCCTCCCAGAAATAGAATGATCGATTCCCCTCCGCCCAGAAATAGAACGATCGATTCCCCTCTGCCCAGAAATAGAACGATCGATTCCCCTCCTCCCAGAAATAGAACGATCGACTCACCTCCCTCACAGACAACTCCTCCCAGAAATAGAACGATCGATTCCCCTCCGTCCAGAAATAGAACGATCGATTCCCCTCCGTCCAGAAATAGAACGATCGATTCCCCTCCGTCCAGAAATAGAACGATCGATTCACCTCCGCCCAGAAATAGAATGATCGATTCACCTCCGCCCAGAAATAGAATGATCGATTCCCCCTCCGTCCAGAAATAGAACGATCGATTCCCCTCCGTCCAGAAATAGAACGATCGATTCCCCTCCTCCCAGAAATAGAACGATCGACTCCCCTCCGTCCAGAAATAGAACGATCGATTCACCTCCGCCCAGAAATAGAATGATCGATTCACCTCCGCCCAGAAATAGAATGATCGATTCCCCCTCCGTCCAGAAATAGAACGATCGATTCCCCTCCTCCCAGAAATAGAACGATCGACTCACCTCCCTCACAGACAACTCCGCCCAGAAATAGAATGATCAATTCCCCCTCCTCCCAGAAATAGAACGATCGATTCCCCTCCGTCCAGAAATAGAACGATCGATTCCCCTCCGTCCAGAAATAGAACGATCGATTCCCCTCCTCCCAGAAATAGAATGATCGATTCCCCTCCTCCCAGAAATAGAATGATCGATTCCCCTCCGCCCAGAAATAGAATGATCGATTCCCCTCCGCCCAGAAATAGAATGATCGATTCCCCTCCGCCCAGAAATAGAATGATCGATTCCCCTCCGCCCAGAAATAGAATGATCGATTCACCTCCGCCCAGAAATAGAACGATCGATTCCCCTCCACCCAGAAATAGAATGATCGATTCCCCTCCGCCCAGAAATAGAACGATCGATTCCCCTCCGCCCAGAAATAGAATGATCGATTCCCCTCTGCCCAGAAATAGAATGATCTATTCCCCTCCGCCCAGAAATAGAATGATCGATTCCCCTCTGCCCAGAAATAGAACGATCGATTCCCCTCCGCCCAGAAATAGAATGATCGATTCCCCTCTGCCCAGAAATAGAACGATCGATTCCCCTCCTCCCAGAAATAGAACGATCGATTCCCCTCCGCCCAGAAATAGAACGATCGATTCACCTCCACCCAGAAATAGAATGATCGATTCCCCTCCTCCCAGAAATAGAACGATCGATTCCCCTCCGCCCAGAAATAGAATGATCGATTCCCCTCCGCCCAGAAATAGAATGATCGATTCACCTCCACCCAGAAATAGAACGATCGATTCCCCTCCTCCCAGAAATAGAACGATCGATTCCCCTCCTCCCAGAAATAGAACGATCGACTCACCTCCCTCACAGACAACTCCGCCCAGAAATAGAATGATCGATTCCCCTCCTCCCAGAAATAGAATGATCAATTCCCCCTCCTCCCAGAAATAGAACGATCGATTCCCCTCCGTCCAGAAATAGAACGATCGATTCCCCTCCGTCCAGAAATAGAACGATCGATTCCCCTCCTCCCAGAAATAGAACGATCGATTCCCCTCCTCCCAGAAATAGAATGATCGATTCCCCTCCGCCCAGAAATAGAATGATCGATTCCCCTCCGCCCAGAAATAGAATGATCGATTCCCCTCCGCCCAGAAATAGAATGATCGATTCCCCTCTGCCCAGAAATAGAACGATCGATTCCCCTCCTCCCAGAAATAGAACGATCGATTCCCCTCCTCCCAGAAATAGAATGATCGATTCCCCTCCGTCCAGAAATAGAATGATCGATTCCCCTCCGTCCAGAAATAGAATGATCGATTCCCCTCCGCCCAGAAATAGAATGATCGATTCCCCTCCGCCCAGAAATAGAATGATCGATTCCCCTCCGCCCAGAAATAGAATGATCGATTCCCCTCTGCCCAGAAATAGAACGATCGATTCCCCTCTGCCCAGAAATAGAACGATCGATTCCCCTCTGCCCAGAAATAGAATGATCGATTCCCCTCCGCCCAGAAATAGAACGATCGATTCCCCTCCGCCCAGAAATAGAATGATCGATTCCCCTCTGCCCAGAAATAGAACGATCGATTCACCTCCTCCCAGAAATAGAACGATCGATTCCCCTCCTCCCAGAAATAGAACGATCGATTCCCCTCCGCCCAGAAATAGAATGATCGATTCACCTCCACCCAGAAATAGAACGATCGATTCCCCTCCTCCCAGAAATAGAACGATCGACTCACCTCCCTCACAGACAACTCCTCCCAGAAATAGAACGATCGATTCCCCTCCGTCCAGAAATAGAACGATCGATTCCCCTCCGTCCAGAAATAGAACGATCGATTCACCTCCGCCCAGAAATAGAATGATCGATTCACCTCCGCCCAGAAATAGAATGATCGATTCCCCCTCCGTCCAGAAATAGAACGATCGATTCCCCTCCGTCCAGAAATAGAACGATCGATTCACCTCCGCCCAGAAA
Organism: Lithobates pipiens; assembly: GCF_037356315.1. Classification (NCBI taxonomy): domain Eukaryota; kingdom Metazoa; phylum Chordata; class Amphibia; order Anura; family Ranidae; genus Lithobates; species Lithobates pipiens. The sequence goes on along the minus strand of NW_027507692.1, from coordinate 192,815 downwards.
TAGAACGATCGATTCCCCTCCGCCCAGAAATAGAATGATCGATTCCCCTCCGCCCAGAAATAGAATGATCGATTCCCCTCCGCCCAGAAATAGAATGATCGATTCCCCTCCTCCCAGAAATAGAATGATCGATTCCCCTCCTCCCAGAAATAGAATGATCGATTCCCCTCCGCCCAGAAATAGAACGATCAATTCCCTTCCGCCCAGAAATAGAACGATCGATTCCCCTCCTCCCAGAAATAGAATGATCGATTCCCCTCCGCCCAGAAATAGAACGATCGATTCACCTCCGCCCAGAAATAGAATGATCGATTCCCCTCCGCCCAGAAATAGAACGATCAATTCCCTTCCGCCCAGAAATAGAACGATCGATTCACCTCTGCCCAGAAATAGAATGATCGATTCACCTCCACCCAGAAATAGAATGATCGATTCCCCTCCTCCCAGAAATAGAATGATCGATTCCCCTCCGCCCAGAAATAGAACGATCAATTCCCCTCCTCCCAGAAATAGAATGATCGATTCCCCTCCGCCCAGAAATAGAACGATCAATTCCCCTCCTCCCAGAAATAGAACGATCGATTCACCTCTGCCCAGAAATAGAATGATCGATTCACCTCCACCCAGAAATAGAATGATCGATTCCCCTCCTCCCAGAAATAGAATGATCGATTCCCCTCCGCCCAGAAATAGAACGATCGATTCCCCTCCTCCCAGAAATAGAATGATCGATTCCCCTCCACCCAGAAATAGAATGATCGATTCGCCTCCTCCCAGAAATAGAATGATCGATTCCCCTCCGCCCAGAAATAGAATGATCGATTCCCCTCCGCCCAGAAATAGAACGATCAATTCCCCTCCGCCCAGAAATAGAACGATCGATTCCCCTCCGTCCAGAAATAGAACGATCGATTCACCTCCGCCCAGAAATAGAATGATCGATTCCCCTCCGCCCAGAAATAGAATGATCGATTCCCCTCCGCCCAGAAATAGAACGATCGATTCCCTTCCGCCCAGAAATAGAATGATCGATTCCCCTCCTCCCAGAAATAGAATGATCGATTCCCCTCCGCCCAGAAATAGAACGATCGATTCCCCTCCACCCAGAAATAGAACGATCGATTCCCCTCCGCCCAGAAATAGAATGATCAATTCCCCTCCGCCCAGAAATAGAACGATCGATTCCCCTCCACCCAGAAATAGAACGATCGATTCCCCTCCGCCCAGAAATAGAACGATCGATTCCCCTCCTCCCAGAAATAGAATGATCGATTCCCCTCCTCCCAGAAATAGAATGATCGATTCCCCTCCGCCCAGAAATAGAACGATCAATTCCCCTCCGCCCAGAAATAGAACGATCGATTCCCCTCCTCCCAGAAATAGAATGATCGATTCCCCTCCGCCCAGAAATAGAACGATCGATTCACCTCCGCCCAGAAATAGAATGATCGATTCCCCTCCGCCCAGAAATAGAACGATCGATTCCCTTCCGCCCAGAAATAGAACGATCGATTCACCTCCGCCCAGAAATAGAACGATCAATTCCCCTCCGCCCAGAAATAGAATGATCGATTCCCCTCCGCCCAGAAATAGAACGATCGATTCCCCTCCGCCCAGAAATAGAACGATCGATTCCCTTCCGCCCAGAAATAGAACGATCGATTCACCTCCGCCCAGAAATAGAACGATCGATTCCCCTCCGCCCAGAAATAGAACGATCGATTCCCTTCCGCCCAGAAATAGAACGATCGATTCACCTCCGCCCAGAAATAGAACGATCGATTCCCTTCCGCCCAGAAATAGAACGATCGATTCACCTCCGCCCAGAAATAGAATGATCGATTCACCTCCACCCAGAAATAGAATGATCGATTCCCCTCCTCCCAGAAATAGAATGATCGATTCCCCTCCGCCCAGAAATAGAATGATCGATTCACCTCCGCCCAGAAATAGAACGATCAATTCCCCTCCGCCCAGAAATAGAACGATCGATTCCCCTCCGCCCAGAAATAGAACGATCGATTCCCTTCCGCCCAGAAATAGAACGATCGATTCACCTCCGCCCAGAAATAGAACGATCAATTCCCCTCCGCCCAGAAATAGAACGATCAATTCCCCTCCGCCCAGAAATAGAATGATCGATTCACCTCCACCCAGAAATAGAATGATCGATTCCCCTCCGCCCAGAAATAGAATGATCGATTCCCCTCCGCCCAGAAATAGAACGATCGATTCCCCTCCGCCCAGAAATAGAACGATCAATTCCCTTCCGCCCAGAAATAGAACGATCGATTCCCCTCCTCCCAGAAATAGAATGATCGATTCCCCTCCTCCCAGAAATAGAACGATCGATTCCCCTCCGCCCAGAAATAGAACGATCAATTCCCTTCCGCCCAGAAATAGAACGATCGATTCACCTCTGCCCAGAAATAGAATGATCGATTCCCCTCCGCCCAGAAATAGAACGATCAATTCCCTTCCGCCCAGAAATAGAACGATCGATTCACCTCTGCCCAGAAATAGAATGATCGATTCACCTCCACCCAGAAATAGAATGATCGATTCACCTCCGCCCAGAAATAGAACGATCAATTCCCTTCCGCCCAGAAATAGAACGATCGATTCACCTCCGCCCAGAAATAGAATGATCGATTCCCCTCCGCCCAGAAATAGAACGATCAATTCCCTTCCGCCCAGAAATAGAACGATCGATTCCCCTCCTCCCAGAAATAGAATGATCGATTCCCCTCCGCCCAGAAATAGAACGATCAATTCCCTTCCGCCCAGAAATAGAACGATCGATTCCCCTCCTCCCAGAAATAGAATGATCGATTCCCCTCCGCCCAGAAATAGAACGATCGATTCACCTCCGCCCAGAAATAGAATGATCGATTCCCCTCCGCCCAGAAATAGAACGATCGATTCCCCTCCGCCCAGAAATAGAACGATCGATTCCCCTCCTCCCAGAAATAGAACGATCGATTCCCCTCCGCCCAGAAATAGAATGATCGATTCCCCTCCGCCCAGAAATAGAACGATCGATTCCCTTCCGCCCAGAAATAGAATGATCGATTCCCCTCCACCCAGAAATAGAATGATCGATTCACCTCCACCCAGAAATAGAATGATCGATTCCCTTCCGCCCAGAAATAGAATGATCGATTCCCTTCCGCCCAGAAATAGAACGATCGATTCCCCTCCTCCCAGAAATAGAATGATCGATTCCCCTCCGCCCAGAAATAGAACGATCGATTCACCTCCGCCCAGAAATAGAACGATCGATTCACCTCCGCCCAGAAATAGAATGATCGATTCCCCTCCGCCCAGAAATAGAACGATCGATTCCCCTCCGCCCAGAAATAGAACGATCGATTCCCCTCCACCCAGAAATAGAATGATCGATTCACCTCCACCCAGAAATAGAATGATCGATTCCCTTCCGCCCAGAAATAGAACGATCGATTCCCCTCCGCCCAGAAATAGAACGATCGATTCCCCTCCGCCCAGAAATAGAATGATCGATTCACCTCCACCCAGAAATAGAACGATCGATTCCCTTCCGCCCAGAAATAGAACGATCGATTCCCCTCCGCCCAGAAATAGAACGATCGATTCCCCTCCGCCCAGAAATAGAACGATCGATTCCCCTCCTCCCAGAAATAGAATGATCGATTCCCCTCCGCCCAGAAATAGAATGATCGATTCCCCTCCTCCCAGAAATAGAATGATCGATTCCCCTCCGCCCAGAAATAGAACAATCGATTCCCCTCCTCCCAGAAATAGAACGATCGATTCCCCTCCGCCCAGAAATAGAACGATCGATTCCCCTCCTCCCAGAAATAGAACGATCGATTCACCTCCTCCCAGAAATAGAATGATCGATTCCCCTCCGCCCAGAAATAGAACGATCAATTCCCTTCCGCCCAGAAATAGAACGATCGATTCCCCTCCTCCCAGAAATAGAATGATCGATTCCCCTCCGCCCAGAAATAGAATGATCGATTCCCCTCCGCCCAGAAATAGAACGATCAATTCCCTTCCGCCCAGAAATAGAACGATCGATTCACCTCCGCCCAGAAATAGAACGATCGATTCACCTCCGCCCAGAAATAGAACGATCAATTCCCTTCCGCCCAGAAATAGAACGATCGATTCACCTCTGCCCAGAAATAGAATGATCGATTCACCTCCACCCAGAAATAGAATGATCGATTCCCCTCCTCCCAGAAATAGAATGATCGATTCCCCTCCGCCCAGAAATAGAACGATCAATTCCCCTCCGCCCAGAAATAGAACGATCGATTCCCCTCCTCCCAGAAATAGAATGATCGATTCCCCTCCACCCAGAAATAGAATGATCGATTCCCCTCCACCCAGAAATAGAATGATCGATTCGCCTCCTCCCAGAAATAGAATGATCGATTCCCCTCCGCCCAGAAATAGTATGATCGATTCCCCTCCACCCAGAAATAGAACGATCGATTCCCCTCCGCCCAGAAATAGAACGATCGATTCCCCTCCTCCCAGAAATAGAATGATCGATTCCCCTCCTCCCAGAAATAGAATGATCGATTCCCCTCCGCCCAGAAATAGAACGATCAATTCCCCTCCGCCCAGAAATAGAACGATCGATTCCCCTCCTCCCAGAAATAGAATGATCGATTCCCCTCCGCCCAGAAATAGAACGATCGATTCACCTCCGCCCAGAAATAGAATGATCGATTCCCCTCCGCCCAGAAATAGAACGATCGATTCCCTTCCGCCCAGAAATAGAACGATCGATTCACCTCCGCCCAGAAATAGAACGATCGATTCCCCTCCGCCCAGAAATAGAACGATCGATTCACCTCCGCCCAGAAATAGAATGATCGATTCCCCTCCGCCCAGAAATAGAACGATCGATTCCCTTCCGCCCAGAAATAGAACGATCAATTCCCTTCCGCCCAGAAATAGAACGATCGATTCCCCTCCTCCCAGAAATAGAATGATCGATTCCCCTCCTCCCAGAAATAGAACGATCGATTCCCCTCCGCCCAGAAATAGAACGATCAATTCCCTTCCGCCCAGAAATAGAACGATCGATTCACCTCTGCCCAGAAATAGAATGATCGATTCCCCTCCGCCCAGAAATAGAACGATCAATTCCCTTCCGCCCAGAAATAGAACGATCGATTCACCTCTGCCCAGAAATAGAATGATCGATTCACCTCCACCCAGAAATAGAATGATCGATTCCCCTCCTCCCAGAAATAGAATGATCGATTCCCCTCCGCCCAGAAATAGAACGATCAATTCCCTTCCGCCCAGAAATAGAACGATCGATTCCCCTCCTCCCAGAAATAGAATGATCGATTCCCCTCCGCCCAGAAATAGAACGATCAATTCCCTTCCGCCCAGAAATAGAACGATCGATTCACCTCTGCCCAGAAATAGAATGATCGATTCCCCTCCGCCCAGAAATAGAACGATCGATTCCCCTCTGCCCAGAAATAGAATGATCGATTCACCTCCACCCAGAAATAGAATGATCGATTCCCCTCCTCCCAGAAATAGAATGATCGATTCCCCTCCGCCCAGAAATAGAACGATCAATTCCCTTCCGCCCAGAAATAGAACGATCGATTCCCCTCCTCCCAGAAATAGAATGATCGATTCCCCTCCGCCCAGAAATAGAACGATCGATTCACCTCCGCCCAGAAATAGAATGATCGATTCCCCTCCGCCCAGAAATAGAACGATCGATTCCCCTCCGCCCAGAAATAGAACGATCGATTCACCTCCGCCCAGAAATAGAACGATCGATTCACCTCCGCCCAGAAATAGAACGATCGATTCCCCTCCGCCCAGAAATAGAACGATCAATTCCCTTCCGCCCAGAAATAGAACGATCGATTCCCCTCCGCCCAGAAATAGAACGATCAATTCCCTTCCGCCCAGAAATAGAACGATCGATTCACCTCTGCCCAGAAATAGAATGATCGATTCCCCTCCGCCCAGAAATAGAACGATCAATTCCCTTCCGCCCAGAAATAGAACGATCGATTCACCTCTGCCCAGAAATAGAATGATCGATTCACCTCCACCCAGAAATAGAATGATCGATTCCCCTCCTCCCAGAAATAGAATGATCAATTCCCCTCCGCCCAGAAATAGAACGATCGATTCACCTCCGCCCAGAAATAGAACGATCAATTCCCTTCCGCCCAGAAATAGAACGATCGATTCCCCTCCTCCCAGAAATAGAATGATCGATTCCCCTCCGCCCAGAAATAGAACGATCGATTCCCCTCCTCCCAGAAATAGAATGATCGATTCCCCTCCGCCCAGAAATAGAACGATCGATTCACCTCCGCCCAGAAATAGAATGATCGATTCCCCTCCGCCCAGAAATAGAACGATCAATTCCCTTCCGCCCAGAAATAGAACGATCGATTCACCTCTGCCCAGAAATAGAATGATCGATTCACCTCCACCCAGAAATAGAATGATCGATTCCCCTCCTCCCAGAAATAGAATGATCGATTCCCCTCCGCCCAGAAATAGAACGATCAATTCCCCTCCTCCCAGAAATAGAATGATCGATTCCCCTCCGCCCAGAAATAGAACGATCAATTCCCCTCCTCCCAGAAATAGAACGATCGATTCACCTCTGCCCAGAAATAGAATGATCGATTCACCTCCACCCAGAAATAGAATGATCGATTCCCCTCCTCCCAGAAATAGAATGATCGATTCCCCTCCGCCCAGAAATAGAACGATCGATTCCCCTCCTCCCAGAAATAGAATGATCGATTCCCCTCCACCCAGAAATAGAATGATCGATTCGCCTCCTCCCAGAAATAGAATGATCGATTCCCCTCCGCCCAGAAATAGAATGATCGATTCCCCTCCGCCCAGAAATAGAACGATCAATTCCCCTCCGCCCAGAAATAGAACGATCGATTCCCCTCCTCCCAGAAATAGAACGATCGATTCCCCTCCGCCCAGAAATAGAATGATCGATTCCCCTCCGCCCAGAAATAGAACGATCGATTCCCCTCCGCCCAGAAATAGAACGATCGATTCACCTCCGCCCAGAAATAGAATGATCGATTCCCCTCCGCCCAGAAATAGAATGATCGATTCCCCTCCGCCCAGAAATAGAACGATCGATTCCCTTCCGCCCAGAAATAGAACGATCAATTCCCCTCCGCCCAGAAATAGAACGATCGATTCCCCTCCACCCAGAAATAGAACGATCGATTCCCCTCCGCCCAGAAATAGAACGATCGATTCCCCTCCTCCCAGAAATAGAATGATCGATTCCCCTCCTCCCAGAAATAGAATGATCGATTCCCCTCCGCCCAGAAATAGAACGATCAATTCCCCTCCGCCCAGAAATAGAACGATCGATTCCCCTCCTCCCAGAAATAGAATGATCGATTCCCCTCCGCCCAGAAATAGAACGATCGATTCACCTCCGCCCAGAAATAGAATGATCGATTCCCCTCCGCCCAGAAATAGAACGATCGATTCCCTTCCGCCCAGAAATAGAACGATCGATTCACCTCCGCCCAGAAATAGAACGATCAATTCCCCTCCGCCCAGAAATAGAACGATCAATTCCCCTCCGCCCAGAAATAGAATGATCGATTCACCTCCACCCAGAAATAGAATGATCGATTCCCCTCCGCCCAGAAATAGAATGATCGATTCCCCTCCGCCCAGAAATAGAACGATCGATTCCCCTCCGCCCAGAAATAGAACGATCAATTCCCTTCCGCCCAGAAATAGAACGATCGATTCCCCTCCTCCCAGAAATAGAATGATCGATTCCCCTCCTCCCAGAAATAGAACGATCGATTCCCCTCCGCCCAGAAATAGAACGATCAATTCCCTTCCGCCCAGAAATAGAACGATCGATTCACCTCTGCCCAGAAATAGAATGATCGATTCACCTCCACCCAGAAATAGAATGATCGATTCACCTCCGCCCAGAAATAGAACGATCAATTCCCTTCCGCCCAGAAATAGAACGATCGATTCCCCTCCTCCCAGAAATAGAATGATCGATTCCCCTCCGCCCAGAAATAGAACGATCGATTCACCTCCGCCCAGAAATAGAATGATCGATTCCCCTCCGCCCAGAAATAGAACGATCAATTCCCTTCCGCCCAGAAATAGAACGATCGATTCCCCTCCTCCCAGAAATAGAATGATCGATTCCCCTCCGCCCAGAAATAGAACGATCAATTCCCTTCCGCCCAGAAATAGAACGATCGATTCCCCTCCTCCCAGAAATAGAATGATCGATTCCCCTCCGCCCAGAAATAGAACGATCGATTCACCTCCGCCCAGAAATAGAATGATCGATTCCCCTCCGCCCAGAAATAGAACGATCGATTCCCCTCCGCCCAGAAATAGAACGATCGATTCCCCTCCTCCCAGAAATAGAACGATCGATTCCCCTCCGCCCAGAAATAGAATGATCGATTCCCCTCCGCCCAGAAATAGAACGATCGATTCCCTTCCGCCCAGAAATAGAATGATCGATTCCCCTCCACCCAGAAATAGAACGATCGATTCACCTCCACCCAGAAATAGAATGATCGATTCCCCTCCGTCCAGAAATAGAACGATCGATTCCCTTCCGCCCAGAAATAGAATGATCGATTCCCCTCCGCCCAGAAATAGAATGATCGATTCACCTCCACCCAGAAATAGAATGATCGATTCACCTCCGCCCAGAAATAGAACGATCGATTCCCTTCCGCCCAGAAATAGAATGATCGATTCCCCTCCGCCCAGAAATAGAATGATCGATTCACCTCCACCCAGAAATAGAATGATCGATTCACCTCCGCCCAGAAATAGAACGATCAATTCCCTTCCGCCCAGAAATAGAACGATCGATTCCCCTCCTCCCAGAAATAGAATGATCGATTCCCCTCCGCCCAGAAATAGAACGATCGATTCCCCTCTGCCCAGAAATAGAACGATCGATTCACCTCCACCCAGAAATAGAATGATCGATTCCCCTCTGCCCAGAAATAGAATGATCGATTCACCTCCACCCAGAAATAGAACGATCGATTCCCCTCCGCCCAGAAATAGAACGATCGATTCCCCTCCTCCCAGAAATAGAATGATCGATTCCCCTCCGCCCAGAAATAGAACGATCGATTCCCCTCTGCCCAGAAATAGAACGATCGATTCCCCTCCTCCCAGAAATAGAATGATCGATTCACCTCCTCCCAGAAATAGAATGATCGATTCCCCTCCACCCAGAAATAGAATGATCGATTCACCTCCACCCAGAAATAGAACGATCGATTCCCCTCCGCCCAGAAATAGAACGATCGATTCCCCTCCTCCCAGAAATAGAATGATCGATTCCCCTCCGCCCAGAAATAGAACGATCGATTCCCCTCTGCCCAGAAATAGAACGATCGATTCCCCTCCTCCCAGAAATAGAACGATCGACTCACCTCCCTCACAGACAACTCCTCCCAGAAATAGAACGATCGATTCCCCTCCGTCCAGAAATAGAACGATCGATTCCCCTCCGTCCAGAAATAGAACGATCGATTCCCCTCCGTCCAGAAATAGAACGATCGATTCACCTCCGCCCAGAAATAGAATGATCGATTCACCTCCGCCCAGAAATAGAATGATCGATTCCCCCTCCGTCCAGAAATAGAACGATCGATTCCCCTCCGTCCAGAAATAGAACGATCGATTCCCCTCCTCCCAGAAATAGAACGATCGACTCCCCTCCGTCCAGAAATAGAACGATCGATTCACCTCCGCCCAGAAATAGAATGATCGATTCACCTCCGCCCAGAAATAGAATGATCGATTCCCCCTCCGTCCAGAAATAGAACGATCGATTCCCCTCCTCCCAGAAATAGAACGATCGACTCACCTCCCTCACAGACAACTCCGCCCAGAAATAGAATGATCAATTCCCCCTCCTCCCAGAAATAGAACGATCGATTCCCCTCCGTCCAGAAATAGAACGATCGATTCCCCTCCGTCCAGAAATAGAACGATCGATTCCCCTCCTCCCAGAAATAGAATGATCGATTCCCCTCCGCCCAGAAATAGAATGATCGATTCCCCTCCGCCCAGAAATAGAATGATCGATTCCCCTCCGCCCAGAAATAGAATGATCGATTCCCCTCCGCCCAGAAATAGAACGATCGATTCACCTCCGCCCAGAAATAGAACGATCGATTCCCCTCCACCCAGAAATAGAATGATCGATTCCCCTCCGCCCAGAAATAGAACGATCGATTCCCCTCCGCCCAGAAATAGAATGATCGATTCCCCTCTGCCCAGAAATAGAACGATCAATTCCCCTCCGCCCAGAAATAGAATGATCGATTCCCCTCTGCCCAGAAATAGAACGATCGATTCCCCTCCGCCCAGAAATAGAATGATCGATTCCCCTCTGCCCAGAAATAGAACGATCGATTCCCCTCCTCCCAGAAATAGAACGATCGATTCCCCTCCGCCCAGAAATAGAACGATCGATTCACCTCCACCCAGAAATAGAATGATCGATTCCCCTCCTCCCAGAAATAGAACGATCGATTCCCCTCCGCCCAGAAATAGAATGATCGATTCCCCTCCGCCCAGAAATAGAATGATCGATTCACCTCCACCCAGAAATAGAACGATCGATTCCCCTCCTCCCAGAAATAGAACGATCGATTCCCCTCCTCCCAGAAATAGAACGATCGATTCCCCTCCTCCCAGAAATAGAACGATCGACTCACCTCCCTCACAGACAACTCCACCCAGAAATAGAATGATCGATTCCCCTCCTCCCAGAAATAGAATGATCAATTCCCCCTCCTCCCAGAAATAGAACGATCGATTCCCCTCCGTCCAGAAATAGAATGATCGATTCCCCTCCGCCCAGAAATAGAACGATCGATTCCCCTCCTCCCAGAAATAGAATGATCGATTCCCCTCCGCCCAGAAATAGAACGATCGATTCCCCTCCTCCCAGAAATAGAACGATCGATTCCCCTCCTCCCAGAAATAGAATGATCGATTCCCCTCCGCCCAGAAATAGAATGATCGATTCCCCTCCGCCCAGAAATAGAATGATCGATTCCCCTCCGCCCAGAAATAGAATGATCGATTCCCCTCTGCCCAGAAATAGAACGATCGATTCCCCTCCTCCCAGAAATAGAACGATCGATTCCCCTCCTCCCAGAAATAGAATGATCGATTCCCCTCCGTCCAGAAATAGAATGATCGATTCCCCTCCGTCCAGAAATAGAATGATCGATTCCCCTCCGCCCAGAAATAGAATGATCGATTCCCCTCCGCCCAGAAATAGAATGATCGATTCCCCTCCGCCCAGAAATAGAATGATCGATTCCCCTCTGCCCAGAAATAGAACGATCGATTCCCCTCTGCCCAGAAATAGAACGATCGATTCCCCTCTGCCCAGAAATAGAATGATCGATTCCCCTCCGCCCAGAAATAGAACGATCGATTCCCCTCCGCCCAGAAATAGAATGATCGATTCCCCTCTGCCCAGAAATAGAACGATCGATTCACCTCCTCCCAGAAATAGAACGATCGATTCCCCTCCTCCCAGAAATAGAACGATCGACTCACCTCCCTCACAGACAACTCCGCCCAGAAATAGAATGATCGATTCCCCTCCTCCCAGAAATAGAATGATCAATTCCCCCTCCTCCCAGAAATAGAACGATCGATTCCCCTCCGTCCAGAAATAGAATGATCGATTCCCCTCCGCCCAGAAATAGAACGATCGATTCCCCTCCTCCCAGAAATAGAATGATCGATTCCCCTCCGCCCAGAAATAGAACGATCGATTCCCCTCCTCCCAGAAATAGAACGATCGATTCCCCTCCTCCCAGAAATAGAATGATCGATTCCCCTCCGCCCAGAAATAGAATGATCGATTCCCCTCCGCCCAGAAATAGAATGATCGATTCCCCTCCGCCCAGAAATAGAATGATCGATTCCCCTCTGCCCAGAAATAGAACGATCGATTCCCCTCCTCCCAGAAATAGAACGATCGATTCCCCTCCTCCCAGAAATAGAATGATCGATTCCCCTCTGCCCAGAAATAGAATGATCGATTCCCCTCCGTCCAGAAATAGAATGATCGATTCCCCTCCGCCCAGAAATAGAATGATCGATTCCCCTCCGCCCAGAAATAGAATGATCGATTCCCCTCCGCCCAGAAATAGAATGATCGATTCCCCTCTGCCCAGAAATAGAACGATCGATTCCCCTCTGCCCAGAAATAGAACGATCGATTCCCCTCTGCCCAGAAATAGAATGATCGATTCCCCTCCGCCCAGAAATAGAACGATCGATTCCCCTCCGCCCAGAAATAGAATGATCGATTCCCCTCCGTCCAGAAATAGAATGATCGATTCCCCTCCGCCCAGAAATAGAATGATCGATTCCCCTCCGCCCAGAAATAGAATGATCGATTCCCCTCCGCCCAGAAATAGAATGATCGATTCCCCTCTGCCCAGAAATAGAACGATCGATTCCCCTCTGCCCAGAAATAGAACGATCGATTCCCCTCTGCCCAGAAATAGAATGATCGATTCCCCTCCGCCCAGAAATAGAACGATCGATTCCCCTCCGCCCAGAAATAGAATGATCGATTCCCCTCTGCCCAGAAATAGAACGATCGATTCACCTCCTCCCAGAAATAGAACGATCGATTCCCCTCCTCCCAGAAATAGAACGATCGATTCCCCTCCGCCCAGAAATAGAATGATCGATTCACCTCCACCCAGAAATAGAACGATCGATTCCCCTCCTCCCAGAAATAGAACGATCGACTCACCTCCCTCACAGACAACTCCTCCCAGAAATAGAACGATCGATTCCCCTCCGTCCAGAAATAGAACGATCGATTCCCCTCCGTCCAGAAATAGAACGATCGATTCACCTCCGCCCAGAAATAGAATGATCGATTCACCTCCGCCCAGAAATAGAATGATCGATTCCCTTCCGCCCAGAAATAGAACGATCGATTCCCCTCCGTCCAGAAATAGAACGATCGATTCCCCTCCGTCCAGAAATAGAACGATCGATTCCCCTCCTCCCAGAAATAGAACGATCGACTCACCTCCCTCACAGACAACTCCGCCCAGAAATAGAATGATCAATTCCCCCTCCTCCCAGAAATAGAACGATCGATTCCCCTCCGTCCAGAAATAGAACGATCGATTCCCCTCCGTCCAGAAATAGAACGATCGATTCCCCTCCTCCCAGAAATAGAATGATCGATTCCCCTCCGCCCAGAAATAGAATGATCGATTCCCCTCCGCCCAGAAATAGAATGATCGATTCCCCTCCGCCCAGAAATAGAATGATCGATTCCCCTCTGCCCAGAAATAGAACGATCGATTCCCCTCCGCCCAGAAATAGAATGATCGATTCCCCTCCGCCCAGAAATAGAACGATCGATTCCCCTCCTCCCAGAAATAGAACGATCGATTCCCCTCCTCCCAGAAATAGAATGATCGATTCCCCTCTGCCCAGAAATAGAACGATCGATTCCCCTCCTCCCAGAAATAGAACGATCGATTCCCCTCCTCCCAGAAATAGAATGATCGATTCCCCTCCGTCCAGAAATAGAATGATCGATTCCCCTCCGCCCAGAAATAGAATGATCGATTCCCCTCCGCCCAGAAATAGAACGATCGATTCCCCTCCGCCCAGAAATAGAACGATCGATTCCCCTCCGCCCAGAAATAGAATGATCGATTCCCCTCCGCCCAGAAATAGAATGATCGATTCCCCTCCGCCCAGAAATAGAATGATCGATTCCCCTCCGTCCAGAAATAGAATGATCGATTCCCCTCCGTCCAGAAATAGAATGATCGATTCCCCTCCGCCCAGAAATAGAATGATCGATTCCCCTCCGCCCAGAAATAGAATGATCGATTCCCCTCCGCCCAGAAATAGAATGATCGATTCCCCTCTGCCCAGAAATAGAACGATCGATTCCCCTCTGCCCAGAAATAGAACGATCGATTCCCCTCCACCCAGAAATAGAATGATCGATTCCCCTCCGCCCAGAAATAGAACGATCGATTCCCCTCCGCCCAGAAATAGAATGATCGATTCCCCTCTGCCCAGAAATAGAACGATCGATTCACCTCCTCCCAGAAATAGAACGATCGATTCCCCTCCTCCCAGAAATAGAACGATCGATTCCCCTCCGCCCAGAAATAGAATGATCGATTCACCTCCACCCAGAAATAGAACGATCGATTCCCCTCCTCCCAGAAATAGAACGATCGACTCACCTCCCTCACAGACAACTCCTCCCAGAAATAGAATGATCGATTCCCCTCCGTCCAGAAATAGAATGATCGATTCCCCTCCGTCCAGAAATAGAATGATCGATTCCCCTCCGCCCAGAAATAGAATGATCGATTCCCCTCCGTCCAGAAATAGAACGATCGATTCCCCTCCGTCCAGAAATAGAACGATCGATTCACCTCCGCCCAGAAATAGAATGATCGATTCACCTCCGCCCAGAAATAGAATGATCGATTCCCCCTCCGTCCAGAAATAGAACGATCGATTCCCCTCCGTCCAGAAATAGAACGATCGATTCCCCTCCTCCCAGAAATAGAACGATCGACTCACCTCCCTCACAGACAACTCCGCCCAGAAATAGAATGATCAATTCCCCCTCCTCCCAGAAATAGAACGATCGATTCCCCTCCGTCCAGAAATAGAACGATCGATTCCCCTCCGTCCAGAAATAGAACGATCGATTCCCCTCCTCCCAGAAATAGAATGATCGATTCCCCTCCGCCCAGAAATAGAATGATCGATTCCCCTCCGCCCAGAAATAGAATGATCGATTCCCCTCCGCCCAGAAATAGAATGATCGATTCCCCTCCGCCCAGAAATAGAACGATCGATTCCCCTCCGCCCAGAAATAGAATGATCGATTCCCCTCCGCCCAGAAATAGAACGATCGATTCCCCTCCTCCCAGAAATAGAACGATCGATTCCCCTCCTCCCAGAAATAGAATGATCGATTCCCCTCTGCCCAGAAATAGAACGATCGATTCCCCTCCTCCCAGAAATAGAACGATCGATTCCCCTCCTCCCAGAAATAGAATGATCGATTCCCCTCCGTCCAGAAATAGAATGATCGATTCCCCTCCGCCCAGAAATAGAACGATCGATTCCCCTCCGCCCAGAAATAGAACGATCGATTCCCCTCCGCCCAGAAATAGAACGATCGATTCCCCTCCGCCCAGAAATAGAATGATCGATTCCCCTCTGCCCAGAAATAGAACGATCGATTCCCCTCTGCCCAGAAATAGAATGATCGATTCCCCTCCACCCAGAAATAGAATGATCGATTCCCCTCCGCCCAGAAATAGAACGATCGATTCCCCTCCGCCCAGAAATAGAATGATCGATTCCCCTCCGCCCAGAAATAGAATGATCTATTCCCCTCCGCCCAGAAATAGAACGATCGATTCCCCTCCGCCCAGAAATAGAACGATCGATTCCCCTCCGCCCAGAAATAGAACGATCGATTCCCCTCCGCCCAGAAATAGAACGATCGATTCCCCTCCTCCCAGAAATAGAACGATCGATTCCCCTCCGCCCAGAAATAGAATGATCGATTCACCTCCACCCAGAAATAGAACGATCGATTCCCCTCCTCCCAGAAATAGAACGATCGATTCCCCTCCGTCCAGAAATAGAACGATCGATTCCCCTCCGTCCAGAAATAGAACGATCGATTCACCTCCGCCCAGAAATAGAATGATCGATTCACCTCCGCCCAGAAATAGAATGATCGATTCCCCCTCCGTCCAGAAATAGAACGATCGATTCCCCTCCGTCCAGAAATAGAACGATCGATTCCCCTCCTCCCAGAAATAGAACGATCGACTCACCTCCCTCACAGACAACTCCGCCCAGAAATAGAATGATCAATTCCCCCTCCTCCCAGAAATAGAACGATCGATTCCCCTCCGTCCAGAAATAGAACGATCGATTCCCCTCCGTCCAGAAATAGAACGATCGATTCCCCTCCTCCCAGAAATAGAACGATCGATTCCCCTCCGTCCAGAAATAGAACGATCGATTCCCCTCCGTCCAGAAATAGAACGATCGATTCCCCTCCTCCCAGAAATAGAATGATCGATTCCCCTCCGCCCAGAAATAGAATGATCGATTCCCCTCCGCCCAGAAATAGAATGATCGATTCCCCTCCGCCCAGAAATAGAATGATCGATTCCCCTCTGCCCAGAAATAGAACGATCGATTCCCCTCCGCCCAGAAATAGAATGATCGATTTGCCTCCGCCCAGAAATAATATAGTCACCTCCCATCCCTGGAAAAAGTCAAATATTGGCTAATAATGAATGAATGAAATACTTGTATAGCGCACAATGCAAACTGAATCGCCTCCTATTAGAATCAGCAGTGAGATCTCCTGACTTTTTCCCCAAATACCTGGGTTGGGATGGTGGGAGCCCCTCATAATGGGTACAGCGGGTGTACAGACCCGGGAACTCAGCACAGGGATGGTGGGAACCCCTCATAATGGGCACAGCGGGTGTACAGACCCGGGAACTCAGCACAGGGATGGTGGGAACCCCTCATAATGGGCACAGCGGGTGTACAGACCCGGGAACTCAGCACAGGGATGGTGGGAACCCCTCATAATGGGCACAGCGGGTGTACAGACCCGGGAACTCAGCACAGGGATGGTGGGAGCCCCTCTTAATGGGCACAGCGGGGGTACAGACCCAGGAACTCGGCACAGGGATGGTGGGAGCCCCTCATAATGGGCACAGCGGGTGTACAGACCCAGGAACTCAGCACAGGGATGGTGGGAACCCCTCATAATGGGCACAGCGGGGGTACAGACCCGGGAACTCGGCACAGGGATCGTGGGAGCCCCTCATAATGGGCACAGCGGGGGTACAGACCCAGGAACTCGGCACAGGGATGGTGGGAGCCCCTCATAATGGGCACAGCGGGGGTACAGACCCGGGAACTCAGCACAGGGATGGTGGGAGCCCCTCATAATGGGCACAGCGGGGGTACAGACCCAGGAACTCGGCACAGGGATGGTGGGAGCCCCTCATAATGGGCACAGCGGGGGTACAGACCCGGGAACTCAACACAGGGATGGTGGGAACCCCTCATAATGGGCACAGCGGGTGTACAGACCCAGGAACTCGGCACAGGGATGGTGGGAGCCCCTCATAATGGGCACAGCGGGGGTACAGACCCGGGAACTCAGCACAGGGATGGTGGGAGCCCCTCATAATGGGCACAGCGGAGGTACAGACCCAGGAACTCGGCACAGGGATGGTGGGAGCCCCTCATAATGGGCACAGCGGGGGTACAGACCCGGGAACTCAACACAGGGATGGTGGGAACCCCTCATAATGGGCACAGCGGGTGTACAGACCCAGGAACTCAGCACAGGGATGGTGGGAGCCCCTCATAATGGGCACAGCGGGGGTACAGACCCGGGAACTCAACACAGGGATGGTGGGAACCCCTCATAATGGGCACAGCGGGTGTACAGACCTGGGAACTCAACACAGGGATGGTGGGAACCTCTCATAATGGGCACAGCGGGTGTACAGACCCAGGAACTCAGCACAGGGATGGTGGGAACCCCTCATAATGGGCACAGCGGGGGTACAGACCCGGGAACTCAGCACAGGGATGGTGGGAACCCCTCATAATGGGCACAGCGGGGGTACAGACCCGGGAACTCAGCACAGGGATGGTGGGAGCCCCTCATAATGGGCACAGCGGAGGTACAGACCCAGGAACTCGGCACAGGGATGGTGGGAGCCCCTCATAATGGGCACAGCGGGGGTACAGACCCGGGAACTCAACACAGGGATGGTGGGAACCCCTCATAATGGGCACAGCGGGTGTACAGACCCAGGAACTCAGCACAGGGATGGTGGGAGCCCCTCATAATGGGCACAGCGGGGGTACAGACCCGGGAACTCAACACAGGGATGGTGGGAACCCCTCATAATGGGCACAGCGGGTGTACAGACCTGGGAACTCAACACAGGGATGGTGGGAACCTCTCATAATGGGCACAGCGGGTGTACAGACCCAGGAACTCAGCACAGGGATGGTGGGAACCCCTCATAATGGGCACAGCGGGGGTACAGACCCGGGAACTCAGCACAGGGATGGTGGGAACCCCTCATAATGGGCACAGCGGGGGTACAGACCCGGGAACTCGGCAGTTTGTGTGGAGGGAGGAGATCTGGCTTTGTACAATATAGAATTGGCTGATTGCTGTGATTTTCTCCAGGCCTTTGTGGAACAAATCCGTCTGACTGATGAGAATGTCCTGAAGCAGCAGACCAAGGAGAACGATGACCTATTCATGTGGCTGAGATTCCAGGCCAAGCAAGGCGTGTCCTCTGCCCAGGTAATGATCTGTATGTATGGACTCTGCACAGTACTACTTCTCTTGTCCTGTATGTCGGGTGTAATTCTCGGTATCTGTTCTTATTCTGTATGTATGGACTCTGCACAGTACTACTTCTCTTGTCCTGTATGTCGGGTGTAATTCTCGGTATCTGCTCTTATTCTGTATGTATGGGCTCTGCACAGTACTACTTCTCTTGTCCTGTATGTCGGGTGTAATTCTCGGTATCTCTTCTTATTCTGTATGTATGGGCTCTGCACAGTACTACTTCTCTTGTCCTGTATGTCGGATGTAATTCTCGGTATCTGTTCTTATTCTGTATGTATGGACTCTGCACAGTACTACTTCTCTTGTCCTGTATGTCGGGTGTAATTCTCGGTATCTCTTCTTATTCTGTATGTATGGGCTCTGCACAGTACTACTTCTCTTGTCCTGTATGTCGGGTGTAATTCTCGGTATCTGTTCTTATTCTGTATGTATGGACTCTGCACAGTACTACTTCTCTTGTCCTGTATATCGGGTGTAATTCTCGGTATCTCTTCTTATTCTGTATGTATGGACTCTGCACAGTACTACTTCTCTTGTCCTGTATGTCGGGTGTAATTCTCGGTATCTGTTCTTGTTCTGTATGTATGGACTCTGCACAGTACCACTTCTCTTGTCCTGTATGTCGGGTGTAATTCTCGGTATCTGTCGTCATTCTGTATGTATGGACTCTGCACAGTACCACTTCTCTTGTCCTGTATGTCGGGTGTAATTCTCGGTATCTGTTCTTATTCTGTATGTATGGACTCTGCACAGTACTACTTCTCTTGTCCTGTATGTCGGGTGTAATTCTCGGTATCTGCTCTTATTCTGTATGTATGGGCTCTGCACAGTACTACTTCTCTTGTCCTGTATGTCGGGTGTAATTCTCGGTATCTCTTCTTATTCTGTATGTATGGGCTCTGCACAGTACTACTTCTCTTGTCCTGTATGTCGGATGTAATTCTCGGTATCTGTTCTTATTCTGTATGTATGGACTCTGCACAGTACTACTTCTCTTGTCCTGTATGTCGGGTGTAATTCTCGGTATCTCTTCTTATTCTGTATGTATGGGCTCTGCACAGTACTACTTCTCTTGTCCTGTATGTCGGGTGTAATTCTCGGTATCTGTTCTTATTCTGTATGTATGGACTCTGCACAGTACTACTTCTCTTGTCCTGTATATCGGGTGTAATTCTCGGTATCTCTTCTTATTCTGTATGTATGGACTCTGCACAGTACTACTTCTCTTGTCCTGTATGTCGGGTGTAATTCTCGGTATCTGTTCTTGTTCTGTATGTATGGACTCTGCACAGTACCACTTCTCTTGTCCTGTATGTCGGGTGTAATTCTCGGTATCTGTCGTCATTCTGTATGTATGGACTCTGCACAGTACCACTTCTCTTGTCCTGTATGTCGGGTGTAATTCTCGGTATCTGTTCTTATTCTGTATGTATGGACTCTGCACAGTACCACTTCTCTTGTCCTGTATGTCGGGTGTAATTCTCAGTATCTCTTCTTATTCTGTATGTATGGACTCTGCACAGTACTACTTCTCTTGTCCTGTATGTCGGGTGTAATTCTCAGTATCTCTTCTTATTCTGTATGTATGGACTCTGCACAGTACTACTTCTCTTGTCCTGTATGTCGGGTGTAATTCTCGGTATCTGTTCTTGTTCTGTATGTATGGACTCTGCACAGTACCACTTCTCTTGTCCTGTATGTCGGGTGTAATTCTCGGTATCTGTCGTCATTCTGTATGTATGGACTCTGCACAGTACCACTTCTCTTGTCCTGTATGTCGGGTGTAATTCTCGGTATCTGTTCTTATTCTGTATGTATGGACTCTGCACAGTACCACTTCTCTTGTCCTGTATGTCGGGTGTAATTCTCAGTATCTCTTCTTATTCTGTATGTATGGACTCTGCACAGTACTACTTCTCTTGTCCTGTATGTCGGGTGTAATTCTCAGTATCTCTTCTTATTCTGTATGTATGGACTCTGCACAGTACTACTTCTCTTGTCCTGTATGTCGGGTGTAATTCTCGGTATCTGTTCTTATTCTGTATGTATGGACTCTGCACAGTACTACTTCTCTTGTCCTGTATGTCGGGTGTAATTCTCAGTATCTCTTCTTATTCTGTATGTATGGACTCTGCACAGTACTACTTCTCTTGTCCTGTATGTCGGGTGTAATTCTCGGTATCTGTTCTTATTCTGTATGTATGGACTCTGCACAGTACTACTTCTCTTGTCCTGTATGTCGGGTGTAATTCTCAGTATCTCTTCTTATTCTGTATGTATGGACTCTGCACAGTACTACTTCTCTTGTCCTGTATGTCGGGTGTAATTCTCGGTATCTGTTCTTATTCTGTATGTATGGACTCTGCACAGTACTACTTCTCTTGTCCTGTATGTCGGGTGTAATTCTCAGTATCTCTTTTTATTCTGTATGTATGGACTCTGCACAGTACCACT
Source organism: Lithobates pipiens (assembly GCF_037356315.1). Classification (NCBI taxonomy): domain Eukaryota; kingdom Metazoa; phylum Chordata; class Amphibia; order Anura; family Ranidae; genus Lithobates; species Lithobates pipiens. The sequence continues at coordinate 171,862 of NW_027507692.1, read as the reverse complement.
TCTCTTGTCCTGTATGTCGGGTGTAATTCTCGGTATCTGTTCTTATTCTGTATGTATGGACTCTGCACAGTACTACTTCTCTTGTCCTGTATGTCGGGTGTAATTCTCGGTATCTCTTCTTATTCTGTATGTATGGACTCTGCACAGTACTACTTCTCTTGTCCTGTATGTCGGGTGTAATTCTCGGTATCTCTTCTTATTCTGTATGTATGGGCTCTGCACAGTACTACTTCTCTTGTCCTGTATGTCGGGTGTAATTCTCAGTATCTGTTCTTATTCTGTATGTATGGACTCTGCACAGTACTACTTCTCTTGTCCTGTATGTCGGGTGTAATTCTCGGTATCTCTTCTTATTCTGTATTTATGGACTCTGCACAGTACCACTTCTCTTGTCCTGTATGTCGGGTGTAATTCTCGGTATCTGTTCTTATTCTGTATGTATGGACTCTGCACAGTACCACTTCTCTTGTCCTGTATGTCGGGTGTAATTCTCAGTATCTCTTCTTATTCTGTATGTATGGACTCTGCACAGTACCACTTCTCGGGTGTAATTCTCGGTATCTGCACACTGTAGGAAGTTGTATGGTTGATGGGGGGGTTCTCTCCGGTAGGAGGTGTATACAGCGGTACAATCATGATTCAATCTTCCATCTCCAGCATGCTGTCAGCCGGATGCTCTTCTGGGGTCAGCAGGGGATCTCCTCCAATCTGGAGGTCGCTGTGAAGTTCTATGAAAAGGGGGCGGAGCAGCAGAAGGACCCCGTCATGATGTATGATTACGGCGTCATCTTATTACGGGTGAGAAGGACCTTCATTCCAGGAAATCAGAGATAGAGAAGCTACAATGGGGGGCCCCACCATGGGGGTGTTCATTAGAGTGTAAGCTCCTCTGTACAGAGACTGATGTGACTGTGGGGGGGGAGGGGACATTAGAGTGTAAGGGTCGGTTCACACAGGGGCAACTTCGATCCGACTTCAGGTCGCCCCTAGTGGCCTCAGGTCGGATAACATTTAAAAATCAATGTAAGTGAATGGAGCCGTCTTCATACACACTATTGAAGTCGCTCCGACTTCAGAGAAGGTTCCTGCACTACTTCTATCCGACTTGTAGGCGACTTGTACCCATTGATTTCAATGGAGGTCGCCTCCAAGTCAGATCTCTGTCTATACAGAGGCAACTCTCACAGAATTATCAGCTCTTAAGAGGGAACTCCACGTCAAATTTATGAAAAAAATTTGGCGTGGGTCCCCCCTCCGAGAGCATACCAGGCCCTTAGGTCTGGTATGAATATTAAGGGGAACCCCCCTACGCCGAAAAAACTGCGTGGGGGTCCCCCCAGATCCATACCAGACTCTTATCCGAGCACGCTACCCGGCCGGCCAGGAAATGGGGTGGGGACGAGCGTGCGCCCCCCCCTGAGCCGTACCAGTCCGCGTGCCCTCAACATGGAGTGGTTCCTTGGGGAAGGGGGGGGGCGCGCCACCCCAAAGCACCTTGTCCCCATGTTGATGAGGACAAGGGCCTCTTCCCGACAACCCTGGCCGTTGGTTGTCGGGGTCTGCGGGCGGGGGGCTTATCGGAATCCGGGAGCCCCCTTTAATAAGGGGGCCCCCGGATACCGGCCCCCCACCCTATGTGAATGAGTATGGGGTACAAGGTACCCCTACCCATTCACCTGTGAAAAAAATGTTAAAAAAAACACAACACAGGGTTAAAATACTTTATTGCACAGCTCCGGGGGTCTTCCGTCTTCGGGGGTCTTCTCGCCGGACTCCTCCGCTATCTTCTTGGAGCTCTTTTGCTAGCGGAGGAGCCCGGCTTTCTTCCTCGCCGCCGGCCTCTTCTCCCGACTTCGGGGGTCTTGTCCCCCTCTTCGGTTCTTCTGCCGGGCCACCGCGCCTTCTTGTAGCTCTTTTACAGGCGGTGGCCCGGTCTTCTGTCGCCGCCGCCGCCGCCACCCGTTCTTCTTCTTCTTCTGGAGATGTTGACTCGACGCTCTCTCTGGCCGCAATGCCAGAGATGCGGTGCGCAGCGACTTATATAGGGACAATGGGGTGGGGTCGACGGTTGATGTCACATGGTGCCACGATGTCACAGTCCCGGAGGATGCTGGGACTGTGACATCGTAAGGGGGTGGGGTCACCATGTGACATCAACTGGCGACCCCGCCCCTTGGGTTGTCGGGAAGAGGCCCTTGTCCTCATCGACATGGGGACAAGGTGCTTTGGGGTGGGAGGGGGCGCGCGGCCCCCCCTTCCCCAAGGCACCCCCCCATGTTGAGGGCACGCAGCCTAGTACGGCTCAGGAGGGGGGGGGGGGCGCACGCTCGTCCCCACCCCCTTTCCTGACCGGCTGGGTAGCGTGCCCGGATAAATGTCTGGCATGGATCTGGGGGGGACCCCCACGCCGTTTTTTTTGGCGTAGGGGGTTCCCCTTAATATTCATACCAGACCTCGGAGGGGGAACCCACGGCAAGTTTTTTTTTTTCATAAATTTGGCGTGGAGTTCCCTCTTGAAAGCTCATTCTCTGATTGGCCACGGCAAAAGTCGTCTGGCCTGGGGCGACTTAAAGTCGTGTTCAGGTCGTGTCCAAGTTGCCTCCAAAAGTCGTGTTGCCCCTCTGTGAACGGACCCCAATTGTTTTTATTAAAATGTCACACAAACATTCAGCTCATTCATAAAAACATATTTACACAAAAATAAACAACAACTAAACACAAACAAGCGCGATGACATCAGCAAGTAAAGAAAACCGTTTCCTGACAAGATAACAGAGAAAGAAAGAGATTTTAATGACAATAAAAGAGATACAAACCCCCCGAACCCCAACTTATCCCCAATCCCGGCTAAGAAACATTTTGAGATTTAATCGCCATCAGGATACGATTCCAAAACCCCCCCATTAACCCCTCCCCCACATATTTCACCCCAACTTCCACATCATTCACCTTGCATTCTGCAACAGCCACCATCATTCCCTTCCCCTCCCCCCCACCATCATCCAATCCATCCCTCACTCCACCCCTCGGTGTCTGCCAACCTTCAGCCACACTTCTGCCACGCCGAGGAGGAGGGGTTGGCACCACCATACATTCTGGTCCAGCACCCTCCACTGCCTTCACTACACTAGAAGAAACAATAGGTGCCGACACAGACTTGACAACCCGCACTTTCTGACACTGACTGTGGAACCACAGACTGGGGGGGAGACACTGACACCAATGACTGGGGGGACACTGACACCACAGACTGGGGGGACACTGACACCAATGACTGGGGGGACACTGACACCACAGACTGGGGGGGACACTGACACCACAGACTGGGGGGGTCACTGACACCACAGACTGGGGGGACACTGACACCACAGACTGGGGGGACACTGACACCACAGACTGGGGGGACACTGACACCACAGACTGGGGGGACACTGACACCACAGACTGGGGGGGACACTGACACCACAGACTGGGGGGACACTGACACCACAGACTGGGGGGACACTGACACCACAGACTGGGGGGACACTGACACCACAGACTGGGGGGGACACTGACACCACAGACTGGGGGGGGACACTGACACCACAGACGGGGGGGACACTGACACCACAGACTGGGGGGGACACTGACACCACAGACTGGGGGGGACACTGACACCACAGACTGGGGGGGGACACTGACACCACAGAGGGCATCGCAGACACAGATTCTGATGGGACAGACACACTAGGATCACCTGGTACGACCTCCACCAACCCAGACTTCTCTACGCAGACAGAAGAATTCCTCCGCCAACTCTGGTTTATTGTGCAAAGCCTCAGGGCACCGGCTATGATGCCGCGTACACACGATCTGACTTTTCGACAGACTTGGTCCGGCGGACTGGAATCCATCGGACAATTCGATCATGTGTGGGGCTCCAGCAGACTTTTTCCTTCCCAAAAGTCCGGCGGACCTAGAAAAAAAACTTGCTTCAAATCTTTCCGACGGACTTGAGTCCGGTCGAAAAATCCAACGGACTAAAACCGACGCTAGGGCAGCTATTGGCTACTGACTACGATCTTCCTTATTCTACGTCATCACGTTCGAATCCGTCTGACTTTTGGCGTGATCGTGTGTGGGCAAGTCCGTTCGTTTGAAAGTCCGGCGGAACTCAGCTGCAAAGTCCGTCAGAAAGTCTGCCGGACCAAGTCCGTCTAACTGTCCAATCGCGTGTACGCGGCATTAATGTCCAATCGCGTGTACGCGGCATTAATGTCCAATCGCGTGTACGCGGCATTAATGTCCAATCGCGTGTACGCGGCATTAATGTCCAATTTATGGCACAGCTTAGGTTGACTGGGGTAAAAGACAGTAATCCTATCTCTACCAATAAAGGCAGAGGAGGGCAAATGCTGGACCACATTCCCACACACACTCAACCTCACCGACCCCCCCACCCGTCCACATTCCTCTATCATCCACAATCTTTGTTAGGGGACACAACGTTTCGTAAAACCTCTTCAACCAGACCCATAAATCCTCGGGGGGTATAGACTCATTCCTAGTCAGGATAGTCACGTTCGTTTTCAAGGGCTGTCGTGGGACAACTTTGGGGACAAGCCCCTTCCAGTCCGGCCGGCCCCCATATACATGCTCAAAGCGCTCCCAAAACAGATCCAGTGACTCTGGACACACAAATGACAAAATCACATTCATAGGAACCAACCGCACTGACAGGAGCATAAATATCCTCCGCCTTAAATCCCATTGCTAGGATCTTATCCACAACCTCCCTCATGAGAGGTGGAATACCTCCTCCTCCCCACCTGAGCTGTACCACATTCCTGCATTCAATGGAATGTACGTTGTGGAAAGTCGCACAACTGCTTCCCTTCCAGCAGTACTATGACTTTGTCCTGACACAGCCTTCAGCCCCACACACACTATCAGTTTTTCTGCTGAGTTTTTCCTTCAGATTTACCAAAACCATATAATATGAGGTCAAACCTTAGGGGTTTAACGTTGTATATAATCAGGCCGGCCCTTCACTACATGGTTTTGGCATAGCTCCTACCTGGGACACATTAACTGGCTGCATAAGAACTTCTGAAATCTGGTTTAGTAAATGACCCACCGCTTGATCCTCCCTCCCCCCCCCCCTCCAGCACAACAGTCCCGCTCACCATGATCCCAGAAGTATCACAGTTACCAGCAGTCCTGTCATTAAGTAAAGTCTTCCGTTTAGAATAAAAAAAAACACCAGCTGTTTCAGCGTTCATACGGCACTCCTGCTTTGCAGTTTCAATGTTCATGTGACATTCCTACTCTGCAGTTTTAGTGTCCATGCGGGACTCCTCGCAGCCAGCAGAAACTTCTCTGTCTGGATACATGCCATCTCCTCCTCCACTCCCTGCCAATTGCAGTTTGTAGCAGCAATCTCAGGAAGGTCCTCCGCATCCCGAGAGAGATTTTCAGCAAACACTTGGAGTCGGTGCCACTCAAGGGAGATTCGATTCCTGTAATGGCCTGCAGCAATCCACCATTTTCCTCAACCTCCTCCTGAGATGATCCAGGCCGCTGGGGAGAGAGGGGGCAGATACTGACTCAGACACGACAGATCCTGAGACAGGGATAGTACTGGGGCCTCCATGTGAGCCGCTGTCTTACCTCCCATCCATACTGTTGCTGTGGAATCCACCCTCTGGCACCGGCACTCTCCATCGGTTGGAATCTCTCCTCATTCTCCTTGAACACACCACTGCTTTGCTTCAGAGAGGCGACCAACTTCTCCTGATTCTTCAATGCCTCCTCCAGAGACTTCAGCTTGGATACTTCCCTCCTACTGCTTTCAGATTTACTATGCAGGGATTTCTTTTTTCCTGAATTTTTTTTTGACAGCAAGATTCTGTTCCACCTTAGTAATGCTGCGAAGTCTGTTCACCACTCTGTCCTGGAATTCTGATAACGACTCCCCTTGCATAGGGACAGGCCCGGGATCCACTGAAGCAAGAGCACATGAAGTAGTCAGTGCCTCTGCAGCGCCTCCACCTTCGTCTTCCCCAACCTGGTCTATGCTTGCTGGGGAAAAGCCTGCAGGAGAGGCCCCAGGATTGCTGCTTCTCTCAGCTGAGATCACAGCAGAGCCAAAAGCACCTCCTGCAGAACAGCACCACCTGGTGGAGAAGCTCCCCTGGTGCAGAGACTGATGAGACTGGCGCAGTGTTCTCTGTACAGCACTGCAGTATATGTCATCAATCGCTCTGTCTGGAGCTCCATGCAAGATTTCACCCCATGGGGTGAGGATGGTCTTGAGAAAAGTGAGGGATCCGCCCATAACTACACGGGAGGAGCTTGTGAAGGATCTCAAGGCGGTTGGGACCCCAGTCACCAAACAAACCATTGGTGACACAATACACTGCCATGGATTGAAATCCTGCAGTGCCCACAAGGTCCTCCTCCTCAGGAAGACACATGTACAGTTCCCCCTCCTCAGGAAGACACATGGACAGTTCCCCCTCCTCAGGAAGACACATGTACAGGTCCTCCTCCTCAGGAAGACACATGTACAGTTCCCCCTCCTCAGGAAGACACATGGACAGTTCCCCCTCCTCAGGAAGACACATGGACAGGTCCCCCTCCTCAGGGAGACACATGTACAGGTCCCCCTCCTCAGGAAGACATATATGTACAGGTCCCCCTCCTCAGGAAGACACATGGACAGGTCCCCCTCCTCAGGAAGACACATGTACAGGTCCCCCTCCTCAGGAAGACACATGTACAGGTCCCCCTCCTCAGGAAGACACGTGTACAGGTCTCCCTCCTCAGAAAGACACATGTACAGGTCCTCCTCCTCAGGAAGACACATGTACAGGTCCCCCTCCTCAGGAAGACACATGTACAGGTCCCCCTCCTCAGGGAGACACATGTACAGGTCCCCCTCCTCAGGAAGACACATGTACAGGTCCTCCTCCTCAGGAAGACACATGTACAGGTCCCCCTCCTCAGGAGGACACATGTACAGGTCCCCCTCCTCAGGAAGACACATGTACAGGTCCCCCTCCTCAGCAGGACACATGTACAGGTCCCCCTCCTCAGGAGGACACATGTACAGGTCCTCCTCCTCAGGAAGACACATGTACAGGTCCCCCTCCTCAGGAAGACACATGTACAGGTCCCCCTCCTCAGGAGGACACATGTACAGGTCCCCCTCCTCAGGAGGACACATGTACAGGTCCCCCTCCTCAGGAGGACACATGTACAGGTCCTCCTCCTCAGGAAGACACATGGACAGGTCCCCCTCCTCAGGAAGACACATGTACAGGTCCTCCTCCTCAGGAAGACACATGGACAGGTCCCCCTCCTCAGGAAGACACATGTACAGGTCCTCCTCCTCAGGAAGACACATGTACAGGTCCCCCTCCTCAGGAAGACACATGTACAGGTCCCCCTCCTCAGGAAGACACATGTACAGGTCCTCCTCCTCAGGAAGACACATGTACAGGTCCCCCTCCTCAGGAAGACACATGTACAGGTCCTCCTCCTCAGGAAGACACGTGTACAGGTCCCCCTCCTCAGGAAGACACATGTACAGGTCCTCCTCCTCAGGAAGACACATGTACAGGTCCCCCTCCTCAGGAAGACACATGTACAGGTCCCCCTCCTCAGGAAGACACATGTACAGGTCCCCCTCCTCAGGAAGACACATGTACAGGTCCTCCTCCTCAGGAAGACACATGTACAGGTCCCCCTCCTCAGGAAGACACATGTACAGGTCCCCCTCCTCAGGAAGACACATGTACAGGTCCTCCTCCTCAGGAAGACACATGTACAGGTCCCCCTCCTCAGGAAGACACATGTACAGGTCCCCCTCCTCAGGAAGACACATGTACAGGTCTATCTGACATTTGCCAATGAACATCTAAATGATTCAGAGGAGGATTGTGAGAAAGTGCTGTGGTCAGATGAGATTAAGATTGAGCCCTTTGGCATTAACTCGACTCAACGTGTTTAAACGAAGAAAAATGGTGACTATGACCCTAAGAACACCATCCCCACAGTCACACATGGAGGTGAGAACATGAACACCATCCCTACAGTCACACACGGAGGTGGGAACATGAACACCATCCCCACAGTCACACATGGAGGTGAGAACATGAACACCATCCCTACAGTCACACATGGAGGTGGGAACATGAACACCATCCCTACAGTCACACACGGAGGGGGAACATGAACACCATCCCTACAGTCACACACGGAGGGGGAACATGAACACCATCCCTACAGTCACACACGGAGGTGGGAACATGAACACCATCCCTACAGTCACACACGGAGGTGGGAACATGAACACCATCCCTACAGTCACACATGGAGGTGGGAACATGAACACCATCCCTACAGTCACACACGGAGGGGGAACATGAACACCATCCCTACAGTCACACACGGAGGGGGAACATGAACACCATCCCTACAGTCACACACGGAGGTGGGAACATGAACACCATCCCTACAGTCACACACGGAGGTGGGAACATGAACACCATCCCTACAGTCATACATGGAGGTGAGAACATGAACACCATCCCTACAGTCACACACGGAGGTGGAAACATGAACACCATCCCTACAGTCACACGCGGAGGGGGGAACATAAACACCTTTCCTACAGTCACACGCGGAGGTGGGAACATGAACACCATCCCTACAGTCACACACAGAGGTGGGAACATGAACACCATCCCTACAGTCACACACGGAGGTGGAAACGTGAACACCATCCATACAGTCACACACGCGGGTGGAAACATGAACACCGTCCCTACAGTCACACGGAGGTGGGAACATGAACACCATCCCTACAGTCACACACGGAGGTGGGAACATGAACACCATCCCTACAGTCACACACAGAGGTGGGAACATGAACACCATCCCTACAGTCACACACGGAGGGGGGAACATGAACACCATCCCTACAGTCACACACGGAGGGGGGAACATGATGCTTTGGGGCTGTTTCTCTGATAAAGGTCCAGGCCAACTTTGCCGCATTGAGGGGCCAATGGACGGGGCCATGTATGGTAAGATCTTGGATGAGAACCTTCTTCCCTCATCCAGAACACTGAAGATGGGTCATGGATGGGTCTTCCAGCATGACAATGACCCAAAACATACCGCCAAGGCAACAAAGGAGTGGCTCAAGAAGAAGCACATGAAGGCCATGGAGTGTCCTAGCCAGTCTCCAGACCTTAATCCTATAGAAATTTTATGGTGGGAGATGAAACATCGAGTTCCTAAGAAACTTTAAGAATTTATAGAAGATCTGTAAAGAAGAGAGGTTTGCAGGGTGTGTGCAGACCTGATCACCACCTACAAGAGACGTCTGACCTCTGTGATCACCAACAAGGGTCTCTCCACCAACTACTAAAGCCCCACACACACTATCAGATTGTCTGCTGAGTTTTTCCTTCAGGTTTACCAAAACCATGTAGTGAAGGGCCGGCCTGATTGCATAGACATTGAAACCCCTAAGGTTTGACCTCATATTATATGGTTTTGGTAAATCTGATGGAAAAAATCAGCAGACAATCTGATAGTGTGTATGGGGCTTAAGTCATGTTCTGCTTGGAGATCAAATACTTATTTTACTCACTGAACTGCAACTCCATTTATAACATTTGTATTGTGTGTTTTCTGGATTTTTGGTTGATCTTCTGTCTCCATCATATAAAATACACCTCTGATAAGAATTATAGACCCTTCATTTCTATGTAAGTGGGCAAAACTTACACAATGTGCAGGGGAGAGGATCGTTATGTTCTGCACAGTATATATATATATATATATATGGTGTGTATATCCTATTGATTTGTATTGGTTATTCCTCTAACGGTTTATATTTCAGGGCCAAGGAGTGAAGCGGGACGTCCCTAAGGCTCTGGAGTATCTGGGAAAGGCGGCAGACATGGTAGGAAAATGGCGAATTCTATGGCGGCATTGAGAACCACGATTCCCCCACGACAAGCAGCTCAAAGTTTTGGGCATTTCTTTAGTCCCCAGAAATGTCACCTTGGAAGGGCATGTGTGACATTCCGTGGTGACGTCTGATGACTAGCAATAGATAAAGATGGGAAATGTTAGTAAATATGTTTTCCATTCTGATGATGCGACGCTCCAATCTTCATGAAATGGTTTGGGAAGTCTTTGTACCCCGAAGGTTTGACCTGTTTGGTGGCTGGTGCCAACGTGGCTTCCACCTGTTTGGTGGCTGGTGCCAACGTGGCTTCCACCTGTTTGGTGGCTGGTGCCAACGTGGCTTCCACCTGTTTGGTGGCTGGTGCCAACGTGGCTTCCACCTGTTTGGTGGCTGGTGCCAACGTGGCTTCCACCTGTTTGGTGGCCGGTGCCAACGTGGCTTCCACCTGTTTGGTGGCTGGTGCCAACGTGGCTTCCACCTGTTTGGTGGCTGGTGCCAACGTGGCTTCCACCTGTTTGGTGGCTGGTGCCAACGTGGCTTCCACCTGCTTGGGTCTGGCATGCCCAGATTGGGGAATACTGGATTTGGTGTAATAAGGACCAATGTCTCCTCTGCAGGACTTTGTCCCGGCCCTCAACAGCCTCGGCTGGTACTATGAACAGTATGAAGAAAACTATCAGAAAGCTGCTGAATTCTGGGAAAGAGCCGATGAACTGGGCAACCCCGAGGCTCCATTCAACCTGGGCATCCTACACCTACATGGCTTGTACCCCGGAAAGCCCAAGAACATGGTGAGTCCAAAATCGCCAACGCCATTCTAATGGCCCCGCACACACCATCGCACTTTGTGACAACAAACATGCAAATTAGCTGTTTTAACCACTTTCAGACCGGACCATTTTGCTGGTCAAAGACCAGACCACTTTTTGCGATTCGCCACTGCGTCGCTTTAACTGACAATTGCGCGGTCGTGCGACGTGGCTCCCAAACAAAATTGACGTCCTTTTTTCCCCACAAATAGAACTTTCTTTTGGTGGTATTTGATCACCTCGGCGGTTTTTATTTTTTGCGCTATAAACAAAAATAGAGCGACAATTTTGAAAAAAAGGCATTATTTTTTACTTTTTGTTATAATAAATACCCCCAAAAAATATATAAAAAAACATTTTTTTCCCTCAGTTTAGGCCGATATGTATTCTTCTACATATTTTTGGTAAAAAAAATCTCAATAAGCGATTATTGATTGGTTTGCGCAAAAGTTATAGCGTTTACAAAATAGGGATAGTTTTATAGCATTTTTATTAATAATTTTTTAATATTATTTTTTTTTACTAGTAATGACGGCGATCAGCGATTTTTATTGTGACTGCGACATTGTGGCGGACACATCGGACATTTTTGACACATTTTTGGGACCATTGTCATTTATACAGCAATCAGTGCTCTATAAATGCAGTGATTCCTGTGTAAATGACACTGGCAGTGAAGGGGTTTAACCAGTGGGTGGCAGTGTAGGGGTGTGTTACTAACTGTGGGGGGGTTGGGCTTTCATTTAGTGTACACTGATCTCTGCTCCAATCACATGGAGCAGAGATCAGCGTCACTAGTTGCTAGGCAGAATGGAGAAATGCTGTTTACACGGCATTTCCTCCATTCAGCCGTCCCGGGAGACGATCGCGGGGATGCCCGCGGCGATCGAGTCCACAGGTCCCGCGACCGGACTCACGGGGGTCCCGACCAGCGCGGGAGCGCGCCACCGGCGGCACGCTCCCGATGGCAGGGCGGCATTGAAGATTGGACGTACCTGTACGCCAATATGCCTGCCCGTGCCATTCTGTCGACGTACATCGTCGTGCGCTGGTCGGGAACCGGTTAAGGCAACATCCGACCCGCGTGTGTGTGCGCTCCATCGGAAAAACGTTTTCAGTTTTCATCGGACTTTTGTTGGCTGTGCGAACTGACAGACTTTCCGGCAACAAAAGTCCGATGGAGCAAAGTCCGATCGTGTGTACAGAAAACCCATCGGACTTTTGTACAGAGTATAAACACGCCATGCTCAGAACCAATGCAAAAGATCAGACAACAATACAGAAGTTGACCAAAGGTGGCGGTAGAGAGCAGAAAAAAAACCACGTGATTTGGTGACAGTTGGCAGAAAAAGTCCGGCCGTGTGTATGCAATACAAGTTCACAGCCGACGCCCTTTGTACAAAAATCCATGGGAAAGTTTGTACAAAGTCAGATCGTGTGTATGAGGCTTAAAACAGATCATGGGGGCGGGTGAGGTCGGATGTACGGCACACGAAATTCACCAGCAACAGCTTCAGTCTGAATCTCCGGAATCATAATGAGAAAAAGCTCAGTCTGGATTCTGGTGAATCAATACAAGTATTTATAAGATTTCTCAAAATGACCATTACTACAGATAACAGATGGGTCATTGGACGGTACCATTACTACAGATAATAGATGGGTCATTGGACGGTACCATTACTACAGATAACAGATGGGTCATTGGACGGTACCATTACTACAGATAGTAGATGGGTCATTGGACGGTACCATTACTACAGATAACAGATGGGTCATTGGACGGTACCATTACTACAGATAACAGATGGGTCATTGGACGGTACCATTACTACAGATAATAGATGGGTCATTGGACGGTACCATTACTACAGATAATAGATGGGTCATTGGACGGTACCATTACTACAGATAATAGATGGGTCATTGGATGGTACCATTACTACAGATAATAACAGATGGGTCATTGGACGGTACCATTATTACAGATAACAGATGGGTCATTGGACGGTACCATTACTACAGATAATAGATGGGTCATTGGACGGTACCATTACTACAGATAATAGATGGGTCATTGGACGGTACCATTACTACAGATAACAGATGGGTCATTGGACGGTACCATTACTACAGATAATAGATGGGTCATTGGACGGTACCATTACTACAGATAATAGATGGGTCATTGGACGGTACCATTACTACAGATAACAGATGGGTCATTGGACGGTACCATTACTACAGATAATAGACGGGTCATTGGACGGTACCATTACTACAGATAATAGATGGGTCATTGGACGGTACCATTACTACAGATAATAGATGGGTCATTGGACGGTACCATTACTACAGATAATAGATGGGTCATTGGACGGTACCATTACTACAGATAACAGATGGGTCATTGGACGGTACCATTACTACAGATAATAGATGGGTCATTGGACGGTACCATTACTACAGATAATAGATGGGTCATTGGACGGTACCATTACTACAGATAATAGATGGGTCATTGGACGGTACCATTACTACAGATAACAGATGGGTCATTGGACGGTACCATTACTACAGATAACAGATGGGTCATTGGACGGTACCATTACTACAGATAATAGATGGGTCATTGGACGGTACCATTACTACAGATAACAGATGGGTCATTGGACGGTACCATTACTACAGATAATAGACGGGTCATTGGACGGTACCATTACTACAGATAATAGATGGGTCATTGGACGGTACCATTACTACAGATAATAGATGGGTCATTGGACGGTACCATTACTACAGATAATAGATGGGTCATTGGACGGTACCATTACTACAGATAATAACAGATGGGTCATTGGACGGTACCATTATTACAGATAACAGATGGGTCATTGGACGGTACCATTACTACAGATAACAGATGGGTCATTGGACGGTACCATTACTACAGATAATAGATGGGTCATTGGACGGTACCATTACTACAGATAATAGATGGGTCATTGGACGGTACCATTACTACAGATAACAGATGGGTCATTGGACGGTACCATTACTACAGATAATAGATGGGTCATTGGACGGTACCATTACTACAGATAATAGATGGGTCATTGGACGGTACCATTACTACAGATAACAGATGGGTCATTGGACGGTACCATTACTACAGATAATAGATGGGTCATTGGACGGTACCATTACTACAGATAACAGATGGGTCATTGGACGGTACCATTACTACAGATAACAGATGGGTCATTGGACGGTACCATTACTACAGATAACAGATGGGTCATTGGACGGTACCATTACTACAGATAACAGATGGGTCATTGGACGGTACCATTACTACAGATAACAGATGGGTCATTGGACGGTACCATTACTACAGATAATAGATGGGTCATTGGACGGTACCATTACTACAGATAACAGATGGGTCATTGGACGGTACCATTACTACAGATAACAGATGGGTCATTGGACGGTACCATTACTACAGATAACAGATGGGTCATTGGACGGTACCATTACTACAGATAACAGATGGGTCATTGGACGGTACCATTACTACAGATAACAGATGGGTCATTGGACGGTACCATTACTACAGATAACAGATGGGTCATTGGACGGTACCATTACTACAGATAATAGATGGGTCATTGGACGGTACCATTACTACAGATAATAGATGGGTCATTGGACAGTACCATTACTACAGATAATAGATGGGTCATTGGACGGTACCATTACTACAGATAATAGATGGGTCATTGGACGGTACCATTACTACAGATAACAGATGGGTCATTGGACGGTACCATTACTACAGATAATAGATGGGTCATTGGACGGTACCATTACTACAGATAACAGATGGGTCATTGGACGGTACCATTACTACAGATAACAGATGGGTCATTGGACGGTACCATTACTACAGATAATAGATGGGTCATTGGACGGTACCATTACTACAGATAATAGACGGGTCATTGGACGGTACCATTACTACAGATAACAGATGGGTCATTGGACAGTACCATTACTACAGATAATAACAGATGGGTCATTGGACGGTACCATTACTACAGATAATAACAGATGGGTCATTGGACAGTACCATTACTACAGATAATAGATGGGTCATTGGACGGTACCATTACTACAGATAATAGATGGATCATTGGACGGTACCATTACTACAGATAACAGATGGGTCATTGGGCGGTACCATTACTACAGATAACAGATGGGTCATTGGACGATACCATTACTACAGATAACAGATGGGTCATTGGACGGTACCATTACTACAGATAATAGATGGGTCATTGGACGGTACCATTACTACAGATAACAGATGGGTCATTGGACGGTACCATTACTACAGATAATAACAGACGGGTCATTGGACGGTACCATTACTACAGATAATAGATGGGTCATTGGACGGTACCATTACTACAGATAACAGATGGGTCATTGGACGGTACCATTACTACAGATAACAGATGGGTCATTGGATGGTACCATTACTACAGATAACAGATGGGTCATTGGGCGGTACCATTACTACAGATAACAGATGGGTCATTGGACGGTACCATTACTACAGATAACAGATGGGTCATTGGATGGTACCATTACTACAGATAATAGATGGGTCATTGGACAGTACCATTACTACAGATAATAGACGGGTCATTGGACGGTACCATTACTACAGATAATAGATGGGTTATTGGACGATACCATTACTACAGATAATAGACGGGTCATTGGACGGTACCATTACTACAGATAATAACAGATGGGTCATTGGACGGTACCATTGCTACAGATAACAGATGGGTCATTGGACGGTACCATTACTACAGATAACAGATGGGTCATTGGGCGGTACCATTACTACAGATAATAACAGATGGGTCATTGGACGGTACCATTGCTACAGATAATAGATGGGTCATTGGACGGTACCATTATTACAGATAATAACAGATGGGTCATTGGACAGTACCATTACTACAGATAATAGATGGGTCATTGGACCGTACCATTACTACAGATAATAACAGATGGGTCATTGGACAGTACCATTACTACAGATAATAGATGGGTCATTGGACGGTACCATTACTACAGATAATAACAGATGGGTCATTGGACGGTACCATTACTACAGATAATAGATGGGTCATTGGACGGTACCATTACTACAGATAATAGATGGGTCATTGGACGGTACCATTACTACAGATAATAACAGATGGGTCATTGGACGGTACCATTACTACAGATAATAACAGATGGGTCATTGGACAGTACCATTACTACAGATAATAGATGGGTCATTGAACGGTACCATTACTACAGATAATAGATGGGTCATTGGACGGTACCATTACTACAGATAACAGATGGGTCATTGGACGGTACCATTGCTACAGATAACAGATGGGTCATTGGACAGTACCATTACTACAGATAATAGATCGGTCATTGGACGGTACCATTACTACAGATAACAGACGGGTCATTGGACGGTACCATTGCTGCAGATAACAGATGGGTCATTGGACGGTACCATTGCTGCAGATAATAATAGATAGGTCATTGGTGTGTATATAATCTTATGCCCATATAGGATAGACATTTATTTCTAAGTGCTGCTTCTGGAGCGTTCCCATTGGTTGAGACATTCTGCACACATGCATCTCTAATGGATATTTTTCCAGTCCGCAGCCTACCGATACTACTTGAAGTCAGCGACTCGTGGCCATATTGATGCGGCTGTTCATGTTTCCGCGTGCTGGATCCAGGGTGTCCCCGGGGTGGTGAGCCGACTTCCGCATGACGCTGTACTGTAAGTACCATTTGTAGGATAGATGTCATACGTTCATTGGGATCGATTTACCCAAAGGGTAAGTTCACTCCCTGCAGAAACTAGCCTCTGCAGTCAAAGGGCCCGGAAAAATATTAAAAACTGTACAGCTTTGTACAACATTCATTCATTTCATTGTCATAGCTGAAGGCCAGTTGTGTTCCCCCAGAAGACTGGCTGAATAACTCCCAGTTAGTGACTCCAATGTTCTGCCATGTTACTAGGATGAGAAAACTATAATCTTCCCAGCATTACAGGGAAGACCAATTGTTCTCGTGTCCTAGCAAGTCAGAGCATGGGGTTCGCTTTTTCAGCTAGGCTTCTGGGGGGACCCGGATGGCCTACAGGTATGACTACAAAATGAACTAACCCATTGAACAAAGCTACATAGAGTTTACTACCTCCTGGGGCCCCATGACTGCATAGGCTAGTTTATGGAAAAGTGAACTTGGCTTTTAAGGCCAATGGCCCGCTCATTTTATTGGGGAACTTGCTTCAAAGCTTAGTGAATGAGGTGATGCTCTGCTGACTTCCATCATCCAATCATGTGCAAGCAAACAAAGCAGAGTGAATTTTCACCACATTCAGCCTATTTGCCTTTAGTAAATCCACCATATTGACTCCACTGGAATTCTGCTAGTGATGGCTGAACAACTTGCGTCCCCGTATGTGAGAGAGGCGAAATCTTGGTTTCGTTTTAAGAAGATTGACAACTCTCATCTTGGCGTGAATTGTTAAAGAGGAAGTAAACCCTGATGAGTGTCACTTCCTCTTTCATTCCGTGCAAAGGTAAAGCATAATGGACTATTATGCATCGCATCGCATCGCATAGTAGTCCATTATGTGTCACTTACCTGACACAGGAGCCAGCGATGTCACCGCTGCCCCCTGTAGTCCGTCGCATCCATCTTCTTGGTGGGTCTCGCTGCTCCGCCGCTGTCATTCGGCGAAGCCGCGATGACATCACTCCCGCGCATGCGCCGTAGACAGCGGTGCCTGTCTTTCGGCAAATATCTCCTAAACCGTGTAGGTTTAGGAGATATTTCTTGGACCTACAGGTAACCCTTAATCTAGGCTTACCTGTAGGTCAAAGTGTGTTGTAAGGGTTTACAACCACTTTAACGCCCATAGAAACACACCAATCAGTCATAACATTATGACCACCCACCTAATATTGAGTGGGCCCCCACTTTTGCCCCCGAAGCAGCCCTGACCCACCTGATCTGTCGAGGCATGGACCCCACTAGACCTCTGAGGGTATGCTGTGGTCTCTGGCATAAAGCCCATCAGTAGCAGATCTTTTAAGTTCTGTAAGTTGGTAAGTGGAGCCTCCATACATTCCACAGATGTTCTATTGGAATAAGATCTGGAGAACTTGGAAGCCAAGTTCACACCTCACACTCATTGTTGTGTTCCTCAAACCATTCTTTAATTCATCAGACCAGGCCAGGCCACCTTCTTCCATTGCTCTGCGCACCGGTTCTGATGCTAATGTGCCTATTGTAGGCGTTTTAGGCTGTGGATGCGGGTCATGACCAATCTGCGGCTACACAGCTCCATACTGTCAGGAATCATAAACCAGGCAGAGATAGAAAGTGCAGTTAAATTCACACCTCTAATGAAATAGCAAACATAACACAGTTCAGGAACATAGTAAAAAAAACAGAAGCCAGGGTTTGGATGCCACAACGGGTAATCAGATGAGCCGAGGTCAAGAAGCCAGAAGCCAGGGTAGTCAGGAGCAAAAAAATCAGGATCAGGAATCGGAAGGGAAGTCAGCCAGGCCAAGTCATACACGGTAGCGCTGTCACATGGAGTGTCCAAACCACCAACATTCCATCCTTAGTGTTTCAGCCTCCTACTATCCAGGACAAAAGGGGCCTACAACCAGAATATTGTCCTTTATAGCTTCAATACATTTCCCCCATAGACTTTTGTATGTGTGGCTCCACCCCCTTAGGGTCTGCAGGTGTCATGGGTTCCCACAGCTTCACAGCCAGACACACAACTTCAGCTTTCATTCAGGCACAGTGAACAGTCCTTGAGCTGTTTTTATTTTTGTTTGTTTTATTGGGGGTATTAACTTGGATGGGGATTTGAATTATGGAATGCCTATTGCCCAACTTGGCAGCTACACACTTAGGGACACCTTCCTTCCTATGTACACAGCTCCACTTGATTCTTCATTCCTCAGTGCTGGCAGTTTCTTACAAGATGTAAAAGCCCCTTACAGGGTAGGAACTCTCCGTCCCTTGAAGAAATAGCATAACTTTGATTGTAGACTTCCTCCTGACATACCCCTAGCTTCCTTCTAGATACTCATCCCAGTTCTATCTTCTGCAGGAAATGCTAGCCCACCTGGCTGACTCCATGGAGATCTCCCAGGGCAAGGTTTAGAAGACTTAAGTGCACTGTTGTCTTCAAGAGAAACCTGCTACATGTGGCAGTCTCTACCCTTGTCTGTCCCTTGTCCTGTGCTGCAGTACTCACACTGTGCTCTCCTGACTCCGTTGCCTCACCAGAAAGCCTCCTTCAACTTTTCCAGGCCAGCCACCTGAGCCCCGGCCCGAGGAAGAGCCCCTCCCGGCAGTGGTACCTCGAGGGCCACCGAAAGTCTCCCTCAGCTCTCCATCTTCCACCCAACTCGCTTTGCAGCATGACTCATCAAATATTTAAGGGCTTACTTAGTTCCCCGCCAGACCCACTTCCTGGGGATTGGCCAAGGGCCCCTAAATTTTCAGAACAGCTCCTTCTAACCTTCGCCCTCCAGCTTCCAGAACTTTCTCCAATATTCTAGAACCAGCAGGAAGCACCAGATGGCTTTCTGCATGAGTCATGCTGTCCTGAACTCTAATAACCCTGACCCAATTACTGACGCGCAGGATTAAATATAAGTCAGGATATAGTTTGCCTACTCTCACACTAGAGGGCGCTACGTGTGCATGATGCAGGTTTGGCATCTTCACTGAATTTGTGAATTTAAATACCTACAGCTGGTAAAAGTTTAATTATCATTTCATTTATCAGGTGGACTAAGTGGGTTGGAGAACAGAACGGGTACCTGGGAGCCGTACTACGCAAAGCTCTGGATAATTACTTGGATCAGTCCTGGTAAGAGATGGTTCAGTTGATGACAATTTATCTGAATGTGGGGTTGGGCTATCATGGAATCCAGACACTCAACTTTCCCTACAGACACTGAGCCTTCCCTACAGACACCGAGCCTTCCCTACAGACACCGAGCCTTCCCTACAGACACCGAGCCTTCCCTACAGGCACGGAGCCTTCCCTACAGACACAGCGCCTTCCCTACAGACACTGAGCCTTCCCTACAGGCACCGAGCCTTCCCTACAGACACCGAGCCTTCCCTACAGACACCGAGCCTTCCCTACAGACACCGAGCCTTCCCTACAGACACCGAGCCTTCCCTACAGACACGGGGCCTTCCCTACAGACACTGAGCCTTCCCTACAGACACTGAGCCTTCCCTACAGGCACCGAGCCTTCCCTACAGACACCGAGCCTTCCCTACAGACACCGAGCCTTCCCTACAGACACCGAGCCTTCCCTACAGACACCGAGCCTTCCCTACAGGCACGGAGCCTTCCCTACAGACACAGCCCCTTCCCTACAGACACAACGCCTTCCCTACAGACACTGAGCCTTCCCTACAGGCACCGAGCCTTCCCTACAGACACCGAGCCTTCCCTATAGACACCGAGCCTTCCCTACAGACACCGAGCCTTCCCTACAGACACGGGGCCTTCCCTACAGACACAGCGCCTTCCCTACAGACACAGCGCCTTCCCTACAGGCACCGAGCCTTCCCTACAGGCACCGAGCCTTCCCTACAGACACCGAGCCTTCCCTACAGACACCGAGCCTTCCCTACAGACACCGAGCCTTCCCTACAGACACCGAGCCTTCCCTACAGACACCGAGCCTTCCCTACAGACACCGAGCCTTCCCTACAGACACCGAGCCTTCCCTACAGACACCGAGCCTTCCCTACAGACACCGAGCCTTCCCTACAAACACCGAGCCTTCCCTACAGACACAGCCCCTTCCCTACAGACACAGCGCCTTCCCTACAGACACTGAGCCTTCCCTACAGACACTGAGCCTTCCCTACAGACACCATGCCTTCCCTATAGACACCGAGCCTTCCCTACAGACACCGAGCCTTCCCTACAGACACCGAGCCTTCCCTACAGACACCGAGCCTTCCCTACAGACACCGAGCCTTCCCTACAGACACCGAGCCTTCCCTACAGACACCGAGCCTTCCCTACAGACACCGAGCCTTCCCTACAGACACCGAGCCTTCCCTACAGACACGGGGCCTTCCCTACAGACACGGGGCCTTCCCTACAGACACGGGGCCTTCCCTACAGACACTGAGCCTTCCCTACAGACACGGGGCCTTCCCTACAGACACTGAGCCTTCCCTACAGACACTGAGCCTTCCCTACAGACACGGGGCCTTCCCTACCGACACCGAGCCTTCCCTACAGGCACCGAGCCTTCCCTACAGACACCGAGCCTTCCCTATAGACACCGAGCCTTCCCTACAGACACCGAGCCTTCCCTACAGACACGGGGCCTTCCCTACAGACACCGAGCCTTCCCTATAGACACCGAGCCTTCCCTACAGACACCGAGCCTTCCCTACAGACACAGCGCCTTCCCTACAGACACAGCGCCTTCCCTACAGGCACCGAGCCTTCCCTACAGGCACCGAGCCTTCCCTACAGACACCGAGCCTTCCCTACAGGCACCGAGCCTTCCCTACAGACACCGAGCCTTCCCTACAGACACCGAGCCTTCCCTACAGACACCGAGCCTTCCCTACAGACACCGAGCCTTCCCTACAGACACCGAGCCTTCCCTACAGACACCGAGCCTTCCCTACAGACACCGAGCCTTCCCTACAGGCACCGAGCCTTCCCTACAGACACCGAGCCTTCCCTACAGGCACCGAGCCTTCCCTACAGGCACCGAGCCTTCCCTACAGACACCGAGCCTTCCCTACAGGCACCGAGCCTTCCCTACAGGCACCGAGCCTTCCCTACAGACACCGAGCCTTCCCTACAGGCACCGAGCCTTCCCTACAGGCACCGAGCCTTCCCTACAGGCACCGAGCCTTCCCTACAGGCACCGAGCCTTCCCTACAGGCACCGAGCCTTCCCTACAGGCACCGAGCCTTCCCTACAGGCACCGAGCCTTCCCTACAGGCACCGAGCCTTCCCTACAGGCACCGAGCCTTCCCTACAGGCACCGAGCCTTCCCTACAGACACCGAGCCTTCCCTACAGACACCGAGCCTTCCCTACAGGCACCGAGCCTTCCCTACAGACACCGAGCCTTCCCTACAGACACGGGGCCTTCCCTACAGACACGGGGCCTTCCCTACAGACACGGGGCCTTCCCTACAGACACCGAGCCTTCCCTACCGACACCGAGCCTTCCCTACAGACACCGAGCCTTCCCTACAGACACCGAGCCTTCCCTACAGACACCGAGCCTTCCCTACAGACACCGAGCCTTCCCTACAGACACGGGGCCTTCCCTACAGACACGGCGCCTTCCCTACAGACACAGCGCCTTCCCTACAGACACAGCGCCTTCCCTACAGACACAGCGCCTTCCCTACAGACACCGAGCCTTCCCTACAGACACAGCGCCTTCCCTACAGACACCGAGCCTTCCCTACCGACACCGAGCCTTCCCTACAGGCACAGAGCCTTCCCTACAGACACAGAGCCTTCCCTACAGGCACAGAGCCTTCCCTACAGATACCGAGCCTTCCCTACAGACAGCGAGCCTTTCCTACAGACACGGAGCCTTTCCTACAGACACGGAGCCTTCCCTACAGACACGGAGCCTTCCCTACAGACACGGAGCCTTCCCTACAGGCACAGAGCCTTCCCTACAGACACCGAGCCTTCCCTACCGACATGGAGCCTTCTTTACCGACACGGAGCCTTCCCTACAGACACCGAGCCTTCCCTACAGACACGGGGCCTTCCCTACAGACACGGGGCCTTCCCTACAGACACCGAGCCTTCCCTACAGGCACCAAGCCTTCCCTACAGACACCGAGCCTTCCCTACAGGCACTGAGCCTTCCCTACAGACACCGAGCCTTCCCTATAGACACGAGCCTTCCCTACAGACACCGAGCCTTCCCTACAGACACGGGGCCTTCCCTACCGACACGGAGCCTTCCCTACCGACACGGAGCCTTCCCTACCGACACCGAGCCTTCCCTACAGGCACCGAGCCTTCCCTACAGACACCGAGCCTTCCCTACAGACACAGCGCCTTCCCTACAGACACCGAGCCTTCCCTACAGACACCGAGCCTTCCCTACAGACACCGAGCCTTCCCTACAGGCACCAAGCCTTCCCTACAGACACCGAGCCTTCCCTACAGACACCGAGCCTTCCCTACAGACACGGGGCCTTCCCTACAGACACTGAGCCTTCCCTACAGACACCGAGCCTTCCCTACAGACACCGAGCCTTCCCTACAGGCACTGAGCCTTCCCTACAGACACCGAGCCTTCCCTATAGACACGAGCCTTCCCTACAGACACCGAGCCTTCCCTACAGACACCGAGCCTTCCCTACAGGCACCAAGCCTTCCCTACAGACACCGAGCCTTCCCTACAGACACCGAGCCTTCCCTACAGACACCGAGCCTTCCCTACAGACACCGAGCCTTCCCTACAGGCACCAAGCCTTCCCTACAGACACCGAGCCTTCCCTACAGACACCGAGCCTTCCCTATAGACACCGAGCCTTCCCTACAGACACTGAGCCTTCCCTATAGACACCGAGCCTTCCCTACAGACACCGAGCCTTCCCTACAGACACGGGGCCTTCCCTACAGACACTGAGCCTTCCCTACAGACACTGGGCCTTCCCTACAGACACCGAGCCTTCCCTACAGACACTGAGCCTTCCCTACAGGCACCGAGCCTTCCCTACAGACACGGAGCCTTCCCTACAGGCACCGAGCCTTCCCTACAGACACCGAGCCTTCCCTACAGACACCGAGCCTTCCCTACAGACACCGAGGGAACAATCGTACATTACAGGAGACTGTTGGGGATGTGAACAAAGACTACTAGTGATGAGTTTAGCTGGTACTTTCTTCTCATTATGCTGAGGATACGATGGAATCGAATGTACCTGACCTGTGTGCTGTGGTCACTTTCCCCGACACACATTGTAGACATACCAGGAACATTCTATTATTGGTTTATACAGATGAAGAGATTGGGGAATAAAGACTGGAACATTCCAGAAGGACAATGATGGGTGACACCATTGTCTCTCTCTTCCAGGTCTGCAGCTCTTCTCTATTATCTCCAGGCAGCAGAAATGGGAATGGAGATTGGTCAGTTTAATGCGGCGTTTATCTGTGAACTGGACCCGGTGAGTATACAGGAGTATACAGGACGATGAGATCTAAGGGGCCGCCGTCTGTCTCTGCGGAGGAAGGGATTCGGTCATTGATGACATAGCAGGAATCGGGGGCGGTCCATCCATTAAGGGCCCCTCTATCCCGTCACCCACCTATATGAATAATGTATAGATTCATGCATTTTATGAATCCACGGCCGCCGCTGTCACCCCCTATTCAGCATGTCGGGCGGGCGTGATTAGGGCCGTATAAGAAAAGGCTTCCACCCAGAGGTGTTAGAAAAGCAAATTAATGGAGCACTGACCCTGAAGGAGCTTCTGGTTATTTCTGGGCTTACCGTTACCCTCCGTGCTCCTTGTGGCACGTCTAGGGGGTGTCCCGTGGTCGGTGTCCCGTGGTCGGTGTCCTGTGGTCGGTGTCTCGTGGTCGGTGTCTCGTGGTCGGTGGCCCAATAACTTCAGACTGACAACAGATCCAGTTGAATGGAATTTATTTGATAGCTCAGACATTGAAGAGTCTATAACTTGGGATCAGAGGGTTGGGAAGGAATTCCGGGTCTCTTAGTGTCAAAGTCTATAAACATTGAAGAACTTGATTACTTTGACTGCATCCAGAGAACAGCCAATCACAGCTGGATGATCACTCAGGTTGGACAGTCCGTCTCTCACAAGGTCTCGCAGCCAACAAGATGCTTCCTCAGGAACAAAGTCTTTATCACAGACGTTGTTGTAGAACATGGAGGACACTAATCTGTAGAACTCTTGTAGGATTCCTGGATCTCTCAGCCCACTTGGTGATATCCACAAGACCGGATTCTCTCGGTATCTTCAGCCCTTCCAGGTTCTTGCTCAGAAAACCAACCCGTAGGTGGTCTTCTTCTGAAGAGTCCTCCCCTGGAATGCTTGAAGTACACTGGGTCTCCCCCGAACCGGAGACAGCGCCCAACCACCTCAGAATCCTCCTTTAGTCTCCCTGCCTTGGGCTAGTCAGCCCCGAGACATTAAAGTCAGGTGGATTCGCACCCCAGGCCATAGCCTTCCTGGGGGCTGGTCAGGAGGACCAGGACCATCGAGTCCGAACATACTTCTGGACCGGAACCCCCGAACCACGTGACGTCCGCATCTTAAATACCCTCCCCCAGAAGCACAGTGAGAGGGCCACTCCCACTGGGCGGGCTCCGAGAGAGAGCACATGACCAGACCATGGTTCCATGCCTGCCAGAAGAGACAGCGCCCCCCTGTGGCCAGGCTGAACATCTCACAGTCCAGTCAGACTGATGATGAGGCCCAATTTACTTAATTGTACCCAAACCAAACTGCTGTTTAGGCAACTTTAATTTTAGAAAAACCACATAGCGCGCGCTCTTCAGGAGCCGCCGCTACAGTAATATTTGCTTTTCTAACACTGAATCGCCTCTCCGCCAATCAAGAAGCGTGGGTCTGTTACCTGTTTCCAGATTGGCTGACAGGTCAGGAGATCCTATTGGATGCTTAGGAGGAGGGGAGGAGACACACAGCAAAAGGCGCCTTGATCTCAGAAGGGAAAAGGACACAGAAGACGCTGGCAGTTGTCTGCCGCAGCCTGTCCCCCTGCCCGATGTGCCTGCTGATCCCCGCCACCAATGGGGTAAGTGCCTGTGGACCAGCAGACAGCAGGGGGGGTTTGAGGTGCTGTGGGGGAGAGGGGGTGGTTGTTTGCTGCCCCCCCAAACAAAAAAAAACCAGCCGCCACTGGCAGGAATCGGTCCAACTCAGCCAAACCCTCCCCGGCTTTAGAGTGAAAGTGAACTTACATGTCCACATACATAATCACTGCGAGGATTATAGCAAGATGTATCAAATGTTTACCAGCTTCACTTTGGTGGTATCGGTGGTATGGGTCTTATTGGTCTCATCGGTGATATCAGGGATATGGGTCTTATTGGTCTCATTGGTGATATCGGTGATATGGGTCTTATTGGTGATGTCGGTGATATGGGTCTTATTGGTGAAATCGGTGATATGGGTCTTATTGGTGATATCGGTGATATGGGTCTTATTGGTGATATAGGTGATTTGGGTCTTATTGGTGATATCGGTGATATGGGTCTTATTGGTGATATCGGTGATATGGGTCTTATTGGTGATATCGGTGATATGGGTCTTATTGGTGATGTCGGTGATATGGGTCTTATTGGTGATATAGGTGATTTGGGTCTTATTGGTGATATCGGTGATATGGGTCTTATTGCTCTCATCGGTGATATGGGTCTTATTGGTGATATCGGTGATATGGGTCTTATTGGTGATAAGACGCGATATGGGTCTTATTGGTGATATCGGTGATATGGGTCTTATTGGTGATGTCGGTGATATGGGTCTTATTGGTGATGTCGGTGATATGGGTCTTATTGGTGATGTCGGTGATATGGGTCTTATTGGTGATGTCGGTGATATGGGTCTTATTGGTGATGTCGGTGATATGGGTCTTATTGGTGATATCGGTGATATGGGTCTTATTGGTGATGTCGGTGATATGGGTCTTATTGGTGATGTCGGTGATATGGGTCTTATTGGTGATGTCGGTGATATGGGTCTTATTGGTGATGTCGGTGATATGGGTCTTATTGGTGATGTCGGTGATATGGGTCTTATTGGTGATGTCGGTGATATGGGTCTTATTGGTGATATCGGTGATATGGGTCTTATTGGTGATGTCGGTGATATGGGTCTTATTGGTGATGTCGGTGATATGGGTCTTATTGGTGATGTCGGTGATATGGGTCTTATTGGTGATGTCGGTGATATGGGTCTTATTGGTGATATCGGTGATATGGGTCTTATTGGTGATGTCGGTGATATGGGTCTTATTGGTGATGTCGGTGATATGGGTCTTATTGGTCTCATCGGTGATATGGGTCTTATTGGTCTCATCGGTGATATGGGTCTTATTGCTCTCATCTGTGATATGGGTCTTATTGGTCTCATCGGTGATATGGGTCTTATTGGTGATGTCGGTGATATGGGTCTTATTGGTGATGTCGTTGATATGGGTCTTATTGGTGATATCGGTGATATGGGTCTTATTGGACTCATCGGTGATATGGGTCTTATTGGTGATGTCGGTGATATGGGTCTTATTGGTGATGTCGGTGATATGGGTCTTATTGGTGATATCGGTGATATGGGTCTTATTGGACTCATCGGTGATATGGGTCTTATTGGTGATATCGGTGATATGGGTCTTATTGGTGATATCGGTGATATGGGTCTTATTGGACTCATCGGTGATATGGGTCTTATTGGTGATGTCGGTGATATGGGTCTTATTGGTGATGTCGGTGATATGGGTCTTATTGGTGATGTCGGTGATATGGGTCTTATTGGTGATATCGGTGATATGGGTCTTATTGGTGATGTCGGTGATATGGGTCTTATTGGTGATGTCGGTGATATGGGTCTTATTGGTCTCATCGGTGATATGGGTCTTATTGGTCTCATCGGTGATATGGGTCTTATTGCTCTCATCTGTGATATGGGTCTTATTGGTCTCATCGGTGATATGGGTCTTATTGGTGATGTCGGTGATATGGGTCTTATTGGTGATGTCGTTGATATGGGTCTTATTGGTGATGTCGGTGATATGGGTCTTATTGGTGATATCGGTGATATGGGTCTTATTGGTGATATCGGTGATATGGGTCTTATTGGACTCATCGGTGATATGGGTCTTATTGGTGATGTCGGTGATATGGGTCTTATTGCTCTCATCTGTGATATGGGTCTTATTGGTCTCATCGGTGATATGGGTCTTATTGGTGATGTCGGTGATATGGGTCTTATTGGTGATGTCGTTGATATGGGTCTTATTGGTGATGTCGGTGATATGGGTCTTATTGGTGATATCGGTGATATGGGTCTTATTGGTGATATCGGTGATATGGGTCTTATTGGACTCATCGGTGATATGGGTCTTATTGGTGATGTCGGTGATATGGGTCTTATTGGTGATGTCGGTGATATGGGTCTTATTGGTGATGTCGGTGATATGGGTCTTATTGGTGATGTCGGTGATATGGGTCTTATTGGTGATGTCGGTGATATGGGTCTTATTGGTGATATCGGTGATATGGGTCTTATTGGACTCATCGGTGATATGGGTCTTATTGGTGATATCGGTGATATGGGTCTTATTGGTGATGTCGGTGATATGGGTCTTATTGGACTCATCGGTGATATGGGTCTTATTGGTGATGTCGGTGATATGGGTCTTATTGGACTCATCAGTGATATGGGTCTTATTGGACTCATCGGTGATATGGGTCTTATTGGTGATGTCGGTGATATGGGTCTTATTGGTGATGTCGGTGATATGGGTCTTATTGGTCTCATCGGTGATATGGGTCTTATTGCTCTCATCTGTGATATGGGTCTTATTGGTGATGTCGGTCATATGGGTCTTATTGGACTCATCGGTGATATCAGTGATGATATTGGTGGGATTGGTGATTTTGGTGGGATCGGTGATATTGGTGGGATCGGTGATATTGGTGGGATCGGTGATTTTGGTGGGATCGGTGATATTGGTGGGATCGGTGATATTGGTGGGATCGGGGGTATTGGTGGGATCAGTGATATTGGTGGGATCGGTGATATTGGTGGGATCGGTGATATTGGTGGGATCGGTGATATTGGTGGGATCGGTGATATTGGTGGGATCGGTGATATTGGTGGGATAGGTGATTTTGGTGGGATCGGTGATATTGGTGGGATCGGTGATATTGGTGGGATCGGTGACATTGGTGATATTGGTGGGATTGGTGATTTTGGTGGGATCGGTGATTTTGGTGGGATAGGTGATTTTGGTGGGATCGGTGATATTGGTGGGATCGGTGATATTGGTGGGATAGGTGATATTGGTGGGATAGGTGATATTGGTGGGATCGGTGATATTGGTGGGATCGGTGACATTGGTGGGATCGGTGACATTGGTGGGATCGGTGATATTGGTGGGATTGGTGATTTTGGTGGGATCGGTGATATTGGTGGGATCGGTGATATTGGTGGGATTGGTGATTTTGGTGGGGTCAGTGATATTCCTCCATTCACACAAGTGAGGTGGATTGGGAATCCCCAACACTCATGCAGCTCTCCGGATATACGGATTTCCAGCGGGATCAAACAATGAAATGGCAATTATAATTCATCTGTCCCCACAGAAGCGGCAGAATTCCGGTCAGTCTGGCCGGCTATCGGTGGGCGGGTCCTCTTTCTGGACATCTCGCTAACAATCCCGTGGCAGGATATGGCTGTAACTTGGCTTCAAGTTCTGTGCAGACTTCTGGGAAGAGCCAATTACAAAAGCGGGGAATGGGGATTCTTGGGATGTTCTGTACTCTTGCTTTGCCCGTGTGGAAGAGAATTTTTTGTTTTATTATAAAATGTGGGTACCCGTGCCATACAACACTGGGGGGTTCATTTATCAAAGATTTGACGGGCATTTCACCCAAAATTCACCAAAACATTAATCAATAAATAGTGAAAATTCACCCAAGGGGCACCCAGGGGAAGTTCCATTCACTGAGAGTGGGGGATGGGATTGGAGCCCCTTTGTAATATATTGGGACAGACTTGTCTCTATGTGATTGCTCACTGCCGGTCATTATCGTCCAATAGGAAGGTCTGGTGACCCATTATCTGCAGATTGACTGTGAGTGGAAATATTACAACCTATCAGCACTCAGCGAGCGCCCTCCGGCACACGGTGAGTACGCGGCACACAGATAGCCGGTATATCGTTATTAACTAGTAAAATGGACACCCCAAAATTTCAGCACTTTACAGAATCAAAGTCATGAAGATATAGAAGGGTCAGTGTGGGGACTTCATTCCCACGTCACATGATTTATCAACAAAAACTCCGACCGACCCCTGACCCCTACCCCTGACCCCAACCCTGACCCCGACCCCTGACTCCAACCCCTACCCCTGACCCCGACCCCTACCCCTGACCCCTACCCCCGACCCCAACCCCTGACCCCAACCCCTGACCCCAACCCTGACCCCGACCCCTGACTCCAACCCCTACCCCTGACCCCGACCCCTACCCCTGACCCCTACCCCCGACCCCTACCCCTGACCCCAACTCCTGACCCCTACCCCTGACTCCAACCCCTACCCCTGACCCCGACCCCTGACCCCGACCCCTGACTCCAACCCCTACCCCTGACCCCGACCCCTACCCCTGACCCCTACCCCCGACCCCTACCCCTGACCCCAACTCCTGACCCCTACCCCTGACTCCAACCCCTACCCCTGACCCCTACCCCCGACCCCGACCCCAACTCCTGACCCCTACCCCTGACTCCAACCCCTACCCCTGACCCCGACCCCAACCCAGACCCCTGACCCCGACCCCTGACTCCAACCCCTACCCCTGACCCCGACCCCAACCCCGACCCCTACTCCTGACCCCTACCCCTGACTCCAACCCCTACCCCTGACCCCGACCCCAACCCAGACCCCTGACCCCGACCCCTGACTCCAACCCCTACCCCTGACCCCGACCCCAACCCCGACCCCTACCCCTACTAGAGTGTGGAAAGGATAGAACCCATGCCAGAGATTTCCCCTCTCTGTGTCCTGTGATGGGAGATCCCACCCCACCCACATACAGTATTACAGGCTGGTGGGAAACCTTCCTCCCTGACCACACGCAGGTCCTCCCTGACCACACACAGGTCCTCCCTGACCACACACACACAGGTCCTCCCTGACCACACACACACAGGTCCTCCCTGACCACACACACAGGTCCTCCCTGACCACACACACACAGGTCCTCCCTGACCACACACACACACACACACACAGGTCCTCCCTGACCACACACAGGTCCTCCCTGACCACACACACAGGTCCTCCCTGACCACACACACACACAGGTCCTCCCTGACCACACACACAGGTCCTCCCTGACCACACACACACAGGTCCTCCCTGACCACACACACACACAGGTCCTCCCTGACCACACACAGGTCCTCCCTGACCACACACACACAGGTCCTCCCTGACCACACACACACACACAGGTCCTCCCTGACCACACACACACACACAGGTCCTCCCTGACCACACACACACAGGTCCTCCCTGACCACACACACAGGTCCTCCCTGACCACACACACAGGTCCTCCCTGACCACACACACAGGTCCTCCCTGACCACACACACACACAGGTCCTCCCTGACCACACACAGGTCCTCCCTGACCACACACACAGGTCCTCCCTGACCACACACACACAGGTCCTCCCTGACCACACACACACAGGCCCTCCCTGACCACACACACACACAGGTCCTCCCTGACCACACACAGGTCCTCCCTGACCACACACACACAGGTCCTCCCTGACCACACACACACAGGTCCTCCCTGACCACACACACACACACAGGTCCTCCCTGACCACACACACACACAGGTCCTCCCTGACCACACACACACACACACAGGTCCTCCCTGACCACACACACAGGTCCTCCCTGACCACACACACACAGGTCCTCCCTGACCACACACACACACAGGTCCTCCCTGACCACACACACAGGTCCTCCCTGACCACACACACACACACAGGTCCTCCCTGACCACACACACACACAGGTCCTCCCTGACCACACACACAGGTCCTCCCTGACCACACACACACAGGTCCTCCCTGACCACACACACACAGGTCCTCCCTGACCACACACACACACAGCTTATATGATTGGAGTCCAGAAGAATCTCGGACAGTACTCTGCACCAATCTTCTTCCTATTATACAGGACTTATATAGCACCAATATCCCTCATTTCACTGGTCTGCATTGATCTGCCGAGCATTACTCCAATGTCAGTATTCCCGCAGGTCTTCATTGCTCCCGGCTCCAATGACATTCTTTGTATCTTTCACACTACAAACTTCTTTTATAAAACATCTATTCTATACAAAGTAGGGGTTGTGTTATCTTCTAATATTCCTTCTTTACTCCTGCAGCTCAGATCAAGATGGGCGACCTCTACTACACCCCCCACGTACGGAGGAAGAGGGATGTGCAGGCCGCGGTGCAGATGTATGCTGCGGCCGCATTACAGCGAGAGCCTCAGGTAACCTAATGCCGCGTACACACGTAGCAAATTATCCGCCGGACTTAGTCTGGTGGACTTCCCGCCGGACTTTCCGAACGGGCTACTTGCCCACACACGGCACTTTTTCAGCGGACTAATACGGCGTACTAAGTCCACCGGACTATCCGCCGTACTTTTGAAATGAACGGCCTCGCCCACACACACGGAGGAAAGTCCGCTCATTTTGAAAGCGCCTCCAGATAGCCGGGGCCAGGGAAGGAGGCGTCGCTGGCCCCGTCACCTGGTATGGACTTAAAGGGGAAGTCCTACGCTGAAAAATCTGCGTGTGGGTTCCCCCAAGGTCCACATCAGACCGCTGTCCTAGCACGCTACCCGGCTGGCCAGGAAAGGAGGGGGGGGGGCGACCGAGCCCCCCCTCCTGAGCCGTGCCAGGCGGCGTGCCCTCAACATGGGGGGGTGCCGTGCCGCGTGGCCCCCCCACCCCAAAGCACCTTCTCCCCATGTTGATGAGAACAAGGGCCTCTTCCCGACAACTCTGGCCGTTGGTTGTCGGGGTCTGCGGGCGGGGGGCTTATCGGAATCCGGGAGCCCCCTTTAATAAGGGGGCCCCCGGATACCGGCACCCCACCCTATGTGAATGAGTATGGGGTAGCGGAGGAGCCCGGCTTTCTTCTTCGCCACCGCCGGCCTCTTCTTCCGACTTCGGGGGTCTTGTCCCCCTCTTCGGGGGTCTTGTCCCCCTCTTCGGTTCTTTTTGCCGGGCCACCGCGCCTTCTTCTAGCTCTTTTTTACAGGCGGTGGCCGGTCTTCTATTGCCACTGTCTTCTGTTCTCTTCTTTTCTTCTCTTCAGATGTTGCCTCGTCGCTGCCTCCGCCCACAATGACGGGGACGCGGCGTGCGGCGACTTATATAGGGACATCACCGGATTAAAGGGGGCTGACGGATTCCGATAAGGCCCCCACCCGCAGACCCCGATAACCAACGGCCAGGGTTGTCGGGAAGAGGCCCTTGTTCTCATCAACATGGGGACAACATCAACATCAACGCGCGGCCCCCCCTTCCCCAAGACACCCCCCATGTTGAGGGCACGCCGCCTGGCACGGCTCAGGAGGGGGGCGCTCGCTCGTCCCCACCCCCTTTCCTGGCCGACCGGGTAGCGTGCTCGGATAAGGGTCTGATGTGGACCTAGGGGGGGACCCCCACGCTGATTTTTTGGCGTAGGGCTTCCCCTTTAAGTCCGTACCAAGCAACGGGGCCAGCGACGCCTCCTTCGCTGGCCCCAGCTACCTGGAGACGTGCTCAAAATGAGCGGACTTTTCTCCGCGCGGGAAAAGTTCGCTCATTTCAAAAGTATGGCGGACTGGCACACACACACACACACACACACGGCCGTACTGTCCGCGGAAAAGCGAGTCCGGCGGACAGATTCTCTATGACCACTTCTCTATGTCCACTTCTCTATGACCACTTCTCTATGTCCACTTCTCTATGACCACTTCTCTATGACCACTTCTCTATGACCACTTCTCTATGTCCACTTCTCTATGACCACTTCTCTATGTCCACTTCTCTATGACCACTTCTCTATGTCCACTTCTCTATGACCACTTCTCTATGACCACTTCTCTATGTCCACTTCTCTATGACCACTTCTCTATGTCCACTTCTCTATGACCACTTCTCTATGTCCACTTCTCTATGACCACTTCTCTATGACCACTTCTCTATGTCCACTTCTCTATGTCCACTTCTCTATGACCACTTCTCTATGACCACTTGTCTATGACCACTTCTCTATGACCACTTCTCTATGACCACTTCTCTATGACCACTTCTCTATGTCCAATTCTCTATGTCCACTTCTCTATGACCACTTCTCTATGACCACTTCTCTATGACCACTTCTCTATGACCACTTCTCTATGACCACTTCTCTATGACCACTTGTCTATGACCACTTCTCTAGACCACTTCTCTATGACCACTTCTCTATGTCCACTTCTCCATGACCACTTCTCTATCTCTATGACCACTTGTCTATGACCACTTCTCTAGACCACTTCTCTATGTCCACTTCTCTATGACCACTTCTCTATGTCCACTTCTCTATGACCACTTCTCTATGACCACTTCTCTATGTCCACTTCTCTATGACCACTTCTCTATGTCCACTTCTCTATGACCACTTCTCTATGTCCACTTCTCTATGACCACTTCTCTATGACCACTTGTCTATGACCACTTCTCTATGACCACTTCTCTATGTCCACTTCTCTATGACCACTTCTCTATGACCACTTCTCTATGACCACTTCTCTATGACCACTTCTCTATGACCACTTGTCTATGACCACTTCTCTATGACCACTTCTCTATGACCACTTCTCTATGACCACTTCTCTATGACCACTTCTCTATGTCCATTCTCTATGACCACTTGTCTATGACCACTTGTCTATGACCACTTCTCTATGACCACTTCTCTATGTCCACTTCTCTATGTCCACTTCTCTATGACCACTTCTCTATGACCACTTGTCTATGACCACTTGTCTATGACCACTTCTCTATGACCACTTCTCTATGACCACTTCTCTATGTCCAATTCTCTATGTCCACTTCTCTATGACCACTTCTCTATGACCACTTCTCTATGACCACTTCTCTATGACCACTTCTCTATGACCACTTGTCTATGACCACTTCTCTAGACCACTTCTCTATGACCACTTCTCTATGTCCACTTCTCCATGACCACTTCTCTATCTCTATGACCACTTGTCTATGACCACTTCTCTAGACCACTTCTCTATGACCACTTCTCTAGACCACTTCTCTATGACCACTTCTCTATGTCCACTTCTCCATGACCACTTCTCTATCTCTATGACCACTTCTCTATGACCACTTCTCCATGACCACTTCTCTATGACCACTTCTCTATGTCCACTTCTCCATGACCACTTCTCTATCTCTATGACCACTTGTCTATGACCACTTCTCTAGACCACTTCTCTATGACCACTTCTCTAGACCACTTCTCTATGACCACTTCTCTATGTCCACTTCTCCATGACCACTTCTCTATCTCTATGACCACTTCTCTATGACCACTTCTCCATGACCACTTCTCTATGACCACTTCTCTATGTCCACTTCTCCATGACCACTTCTCTATGTCTTCCATCCACAGAATTCCTATTCTTCTCCTTATTCATGTTCTATAGTTAGAATCTGCCATGAAGTCTGTAATAATTGGGACTTCCAGTTTATAAATCTAATTCATAGAGTTTTGGATCTTCAGAAAAAGTGTGCAGAGGAATTTGCAGATGTCATGTTCATCCTCGGAATCAATGGGGGAATCAATGGGGGAATCAATGGGGGAATCAATGGGGGGAATCGGTTATAATATTGGCAGTTCAGCCATTCCGTATATTAGGTGAAAGTATTTATTGTACAAACGAGTCTTTACCTCCATGTCTGATCATACTTCTGTGTATGATATCACTTCGTGCCTGAGAGCAAACCATCCATATGTAGTATGTGACAAAAGTAAGTACACCCCTCAGTGACATTTCTCCTCTCTCTTCATATGACAACACTGAAGAAATGATACTTGTCTACAATGTAAAGTAGTGAGTGCACAGCTTGTATAACAGTGTAAATTTCCTGTCCCCTCAAAATAACTCAACACACAGCCATTAATGTCTAAACCGCTGGCCACAAAAGTCAGTACACCCCTAAGTGAAAATCTCCAAATTGGGCCCCAAAGTGTCAATATTTTGTGTGACAGCCATTATTTTCCAGCACTGCCACTCTACCAATCCACGTCCAATTTATTCTAAGAGGAAAATTCTGATTCCCCAAAGATAATTAGATACTCCTTGAGACAGAATGCTTGGCAGCTCAAGATACAGCTTCTCCCACTTTGGAACCAGAAATCAGGTATAATAGGTGAGCACCCAAGAACTAAACGGCACTAGCTTAGGTGCAAACTGGAACTCACGTTATTGTAAGCTCACACAGAATATGTACAACACAAGATCAGGTAAGAGCTTCATCTCATTATCCTAAACAATTCAAACTGTAAACAGTAGTCTCATTAGTACATCTAAGGAACAACCAGTAGATCTAATTAAACAGTAAGCTAACTAGTCTCCTAGACAAGCTTAGGGGACTCGATGCTTTGATTGATCAGCGATTGCACCCCACCTCAGACGTGCCTGCACCAGTCTACAGGAGAGTCTACAACAGTCTACAGGAGAGTCTACAGGAGAGTCTACAGGAGAGTCTACAGGAGAGTCTACAGGAGAGTCTACAGGAGAGTCTACAGGAGAGTCTACAGGAGAGTCTACAACAGAGTCTACAACAGAGTCTGCAACAGAGTCTGCAAGAGAGTCTGCAAGAGAGTCTACAGGAGAGTCTACAAGAGAGTCTACAAGAGAGTCTGCAACAGAGTCTACAACAGAGTCTGCAACAGAGTCTACAAGAGAGTCTGCAAGAGAGTCTGCAAGAGAGTCTGCAAGAGAGTCTGCAAGAGAGTCTGCAACAGAGTCTACAAGAGAGTCTGCAAGAGAGTCTACAGGAGAGTCTACAAGAGAGTCTACAGGAGAGTCTACAGGAGAGTCTACAAGAGAGTCTACAGGAGAGTCTACAGGAGAGTCTACAAGAGAGTCTACAAGAGAGTCTACAGGAGAGTCTACAAGAGAGTCTACAAGAGAGTCTACAGGAGAGTCTACAAGAGAGTCTACAAGAGAGTCTACAGGAGAGTCTACAAGAGAGTCTACAGGAGAGTCTACAGGAGAGTCTACAAGAGAGTCTACAAGAGAGTCTACAAGAGAGTCTACAGGAGAGTCTACAACAGAGTCTACAAGAGAGTCTACAGGAGAGTCTACAAGAGAGTCTACAAGAGAGTCTACAAGAGAGTCTACAGGAGAGTCTACAGGAGAGTCTACAGGAGAGTCTACAGGAGAGTCTACAAGAGAGTCTACAGGAGAGTCTACAAGAGAGTCTACAGGAGAGTCTACAAGGGAGTCTACAGGAGAGTCTACAAGAGAGTCTACAGGAGAGTCTACAAGAGAGTCTACAAGAGAGACTTACAGGAGAGTCTACAAGAGAGTCTACAAGAGAGTCTACAAGAGAGTCTACAGGAGAGTCTACAACAGAGTCTACAAGAGAGTCTACAGGAGAGTCTACAACAGAGTCTACAAGAGAGTCTACAGGAGAGTCTACAAGAGAGTCTACAGGAGAGTCTACAAGAGAGTCTACAGGAGAGTCTACAGGAGAGTCTACAAGAGAGTCTACAAGAGAGTCTACAGGAGAGTCTACAGGAGAGTCTACAAGAGAGTCTACAGGAGAGTCTACAAGAGAGTCTACAGGAGAGTCTACAAGAGAGTCTACAGGAGAGTCTACAAGAGAGTCTACAAGAGAGTCTACAAGAGAGTCTACAGGAGAGTCTACAGGAGAGTCTACAGGAGAGTCTACAGGAGAGTCTACAAGAGAGTCTACAAGAGAGTCTACAGGAGAGTCTACAGGAGAGTCTACAAGAGAGTCTACAAGAGAGTCTACAGGAGAGTCTACAAGAGAGTCTACAGGAGAGTCTACAGGAGAGTCTACAGGAGAGTCTACAAGAGAGTCTACAAGAGAGTCTACAGGAGAGTCTACAAGAGAGTCTACAGGAGAGTCTACAGGAGAGTCTACAAGAGAGTCTACAAGAGAGTCTACAGGAGAGTCTACAAGAGAGTCTACAGGAGAGTCTACAAGAGAGTCTACAGGAGAGTCTACAACAGAGTCTACAGGAGAGTCTACAAGAGAGTCTACAGGAGAGTCTACAGGAGAGTCTACAAGAGAGTCTACAAGAGAGTCTACAGGAGAGTCTACAGGAGAGTCTACAACAGTCTGCGAGGCAAAGCTCATACAACGTCCCAGAAATCAGAAAAAGTGGAATTCTCTCCAGAGATTCCGGGAGGGATGTTGTTGATAAATATTTCTGTCCCAAGTGAACAAACCTCTCCAGCCCAGTCTGCCGGAGGGCCGCCATATTTCCTCTGACCATCATCCTGTACAAGATTAACATTACCTTTCCATCCACTCCACAAGGGAAGATTTATTGTCCATATTCAGAGAATTGTTCAAAGTCTCACTCTCAGCCTTCATCACATTGTTCTCCATCATTAGAGGATGATGAGGATGATGAGGATGATGAGGATGATCGGCTCTCCATGGAGGTAGTCACCATCATCGGACCAGGAGAAGCAGAGAAAATCCCCCGTCTCCTCCATCAGCCATAAATCCGTAGGTAGTTGGATTGCCCCTAGTCCCCCCCAAAAGCCCCTGTCCCAGTTTGGTCTCTCACACTCCTGACCCCCAATGATACAAAGATAATAAGTTACTCCTGACCCCCAAACATAATTAGATACTCCTGTTCCCCAAAGATACAAAGATAATTATATACTCCTGACCCCAAAAAGATACAAACATAACGAGATACTCCTGAACCCAAAGATAATTAGATACTCCTGACCCCCAAAAATACAAAGATAATTATATACTCCTGACCCTCAAAGATAGAAAGGTAATGAGATACTTCTGACCCCCAAAGATAATGAGATACTCCTGAGCCCCAAAGATACAAAGATAATTATATACTCCTGACCCCCAAAGATACAAAGATAATTAGATACTCTTGTTCTCCAAAGATAACGAGATACTCCTGAACCCAAAGATAATTAGATACTCCTGACCCCCAAACATAATTAGATACTCCTGTTCCCCAAAGATACAAAGATAATTAGATACTCTTGTTCTCCAAAGATAATTAGATACTCCTGACCCCCAAGGATACAAAGATAATTAGATACTCTTGTTCTCCAAAGATAACGAGCTACTCCTGAACCCAAAGATAATTAGATACTCCTGACCCCAAAAGATAACGAGATACGCCTGACCCCCAAAGATAATTAGATACTCCTGACCCCCAAAGATAATTATATACTCCTGACCCCCAAAAATACAAAGATAATTATATACTCCTGACCCTCAAAGATAGAAAGGTAATGAGATACTTCTGACCCCCAAAGATAATGAGATACTCCTGACCCCCAAAGATAATTAGATACTCCTGAGCCCCAAAGATACAAAGATAATTATATACTCCTGACCCCCAAAGATACAAAGATAATTAGATACTCTTGTTCTCCAAAGATAACGAGATACTCCTGAACCCAAAGATAATTAGATACTCCTGACCCCCAAACATAATTAGATACTCCTGTTCCCCAAAGATACAAAGATAATTAGATACTCTTGTTCTCCAAAGATAATTAGATACTCCTGACCCCCAAGGATACAAAGATAATTAGATACTCTTGTTCTCCAAAGATAACGAGCTACTCCTGAACCCAAAGATAATTAGATACTCCTGACCCCAAAAGATAACGAGATACGCCTGACCCCCAAAGATAATTAGATACTCCTGACCCCCAAAGATAATTATATACTCCTGACCCCCAAAGATACAAGATAATTAGATACTCCTGACCCCAAAAGATAACGAGATACTCCTGAACCCAAAGATAATTAGATACTCCTGACCCCCAAAGATACAAATATACTCCTGACCCCCAAAGATAATTAGATAGTCCTGTTCCCCAAAGATACAAAGATAATTAGATACTCCTGACCCCCAAAGATACAAAGATAATTAGATACTCCTGACCCCCAAAGATACAAAGATAATTATATACTCCTGACCCCCAAAGATAACGAGATACTCCTGAACCCAAAGATAATTAGATACTCCTGACCCCCAAAGATACAAAGATACTCCTGAGTCCTGACCCCCAAAGATAGAAAGGTAATGAGATACTCCTGACCCCCAAAGATAATGAGATACTCCTGACCCCCAAAGATAATGAGATACTCCTGACCCCCAAAGATAATGAGATACTCCTGACCCCCAAAGATAATTAGACTC
This sequence comes from Lithobates pipiens, assembly GCF_037356315.1. NCBI lineage: Eukaryota > Metazoa > Chordata > Amphibia > Anura > Ranidae > Lithobates > Lithobates pipiens. The sequence continues at coordinate 131,656 of NW_027507692.1, read as the reverse complement.
TCCCTGGATCAACAATTTGTAGTTCTATTCTCAGCAGCTTTTTCCATTTTTAGCATTCAGAAACCTATCCAGACTTTATTTGAAGGAATCTCCTAATCATAAATCTCGAACCTTCTCTGATTTCACAGCTTTTACTGTAAAGAACTCCTTTCTGCATTTGGAGGTTTTCCACCAATCACAGAGAGCCCTCATTTGTGGTGACTTTGAAGTTTGTTCTTTGGCCCCATTATATATTTGAATGGCAATTAACCCCTTCCCTCCTATCACCCGCGTACCTCTGATGGACGGGGGCCATATTTTATCTCCTATACGGTCCGGTTTATTTGGTGACAGATTTGTCACTACCAAAGATAACCGGGAAATACATTCCGGGGGGGTCACACCGCCCCCTACTGGCACTTGTTTGGAGGTAGTTCCCCTAAGAACTACCCGCGTCTCATTCAGGCAAGCATCTACACCGGGGGAGAGGAAGAGGGGCTCCAAGCAGCCACTGGTGTGCCTCCATTGATGGTCCCTCCAGTCTGTCAGGTGACCCCACACACGGCTCTGTCCTCTGCCCCGTTCACCTCTTTGTTGGGAGCTTCCCAGCCAAAAGCTAAATGTAAGTGGGGGTACAGGGGACGTCATTACCCCGATATGGACGGTGCCCATGGGTAGGCGGAGCCTAATGGGGAACTCCGTAGACTAGTTTTCCATCAGGTCCACCTCACTTCTGATTGAAAGCGCAGGGGGCAGATTGGATTGGTTGTCCTTCTCCGGCTCCCCGATATCTCAGTACTGCACCCCTATTATTCCATACCAGGTCTCTCTAATGAAATAATCTATAAATTGTAAGCTCTTGTACACACAGTTGGAGATTCTGACAACCAAATCCTACGGATTTTGTCTGAAACTGTTGCATACACACGGGTCGGACTAAGTTATCGAAAAATCCGATCTTTCAGAACGTGATGACGTTATTTGGTTACGATGGGACTACGTTCAGGCTAGTAGCCAATAGCTTTGATGTAGGAATTTGATCTGAGCATGCGTGGCACTTGGTCCGATCCGAGTAGGCTACACATGATCGGAGCATTTTGTCGGAAAATTTTACGGAAAAGTTGGTCCGTCGGATACTCAGACGGAATCAGTCTGATGGAGACCACAAACAGTCAGATTATTCGACAACACGCTCCGATCGGACACATTCCATCGGAATCTCTGACCGTGTGTACAAGGGCTAACACCGTATTACCCAATGACAGGCAGTGGGGGGAGGAGCTATGCATAGAAGATGCGTCCTAAGAAAGCCGTGGAAGTTTTTTAGGACGTATCTCTTATGTCCAGAATTGCAGAGATTGAAAAGTGAGGGACAAATGAGGAGGAATGAGGGACATTGGGGGGGACATTGGGGGGGACATTGGGGGGGACATTGCTCCAAATCAGGGACACTTGGGAGCCGTGCCAATCTCTCCTCATAGCTGAGCTCCTCCATACCTCACATCCGATTGGTTGTCCTTCTCCGGCTCCCCGATATCTCACTACTGCACCCCTATTATTCCATACGAGGTCTCTCTAATATACGGGGGCAGATGACGTCTCTCTAATATACGGGGGCAGATGAGGTCTCTCTAATATACGGGGGCAGATGACGTCTCTCTAATATACGGGGGCAGATGAGGTCTCTCTAATATACGGGGGCAGATGACGTCTCTCTAATATACGGGGGCAGATGAGGTCTCTCTAATATACTGGGGCAGATGACGTCTCTCTAATATACTGGGGCAGATGACGTCTCTCTAATATACGGGGGCAGATGAGGTCTCTCTAATATACTGGGGCAGATGAGGTCTCTCTAATATACAGGGCAGATGAGGTCTCTCTAATATACGGGGGCAGATGACGTCTCTCTAACATACTGGGGCAGATGAGGTCTCTCTAATATACTGGGGCAGATGAGGTCTCTCTAATATACTGGGGCAGATAAGGTCTCTCTAATATACTGGGGCAGATGAGGTCTCTCTAATATACTGGGGCAGACGAGGTCTCTCTAATATACGGGGGCAGATGAGGTCTCTCTAATATACTGGGGCAGATGAGGTCTCTCTAATATACTGGGGCAGATGAGGTCTCTCTAATATACTGGGGCAGATGAGGTCTCTCTAATATACTGGGGCAGATGAGGTCTCTCTAATATACTGGGGCAGATGAGGTCTCTCTAATATACTGGGGCAGATGAGGTCTCTCTAATATACTGGGGCAGATGAGGTCTCTCTAATATACGGGGGCAGATGACGTCTCTCTAATATACGGGGGCAGATGAGGTCTCTCTAATATACTGGGGCAGATGACGTCTCTCTAATATACTGGGGCAGGTGACGTCTCTCTAATATACTGGGGCAGATGACGTCTCTCTAATATACGGGGGCAGATGAGGTCTCTCTAATATACTGGGGCAGATGAGGTCTCTCTAATATACAGGGCAGATGAGGTCTCTCTAATATACGGGGGCAGATGACGTCTCTCTAACATACTGGGGCAGATGAGGTCTCTCTAATATACTGGGGCAGATGAGGTCTCTCTAATATACTGGGGCAGATAAGGTCTCTCTAATATACGGGGGCAGATGAGGTCTCTCTAATATACTGGGGCAGATGAGGTCTCTCTAATATACTGGGGCAGATGAGGTCTCTCTAATATACTGGGGCAGATGAGGTCTCTCTAATATACTGGGGCAGATGAGGTCTCTCTAATATACTGGGGCAGATGACGTCTCTCTAATATACGGGGGCAGATGAGGTCTCTCTAATATACGGGGGCAGATGACGTCTCTCTAATATACGGGGGCAGATGAGGTCTCTCTAATATACGGGGGCAGATGACGTCTCTCTAATATACGGGGGCAGATGATGTCTCTCTAATATAAGGGGGCAGATGACGTCTCTCTAATATACGGGGGCAGATGAGGTCTCTCTAATATACGGGGGCAGATGACGTCTCTCTAATATACGGGGGCAGATGAGGTCTCTCTAATATACAGGGCAGATGAGGTCTCTCTAATATACGGGGGCAGATGACGTCTCTCTAACATACTGGGGCAGATGAGGTCTCTCTAATATACTGGGGCAGATGAGGTCTCTCTAATATACTGGGGCAGATAAGGTCTCTCTAATATACTGGGGCAGATGAGGTCTCTCTAATATACTGGGGCAGATGAGGTCTCTCTAATATACTGGGGCAGATGACGTCTCTCTAATATACTGGGGCAGATGAGGTCTCTCTAATATACTGGGGCAGATGAGGTCTCTCTAATATACTGGGGCAGATAAGGTCTCTCTAATATACTGGGGCAGATGAGGTCTCTCTAATATACTGGGGCAGATGAGGTCTCTCTAATATACTGGGGCAGATGAGGTCTCTCTAATATACTGGGGCAGATGAGGTCTCTCTAATATACTGGGGCAGATGACGTCTCTCTAATATACGGGGGCAGATGAGGTCTCTCTAATATACGGGGGCAGATGACGTCTCTCTAATATACGGGGGCAGATGAGGTCTCTCTAATATACAGGGCAGATGAGGTCTCTCTAATATACGGGGGCAGATGACGTCTCTCTAACATACTGGGGCAGATGAGGTCTCTCTAATATACTGGGGCAGATGACGTCTCTCTAATATACTGGGGCAGATGAGGTCTCTCTAATATACTGGGGCAGATGAGGTCTCTCTAATATACTGGGGCAGATAAGGTCTCTCTAATATACTGGGGCAGATGAGGTCTCTCTAATATACTGGGGCAGATGAGGTCTCTCTAATATACTGGGGCAGATGAGGTCTCTCTAATATACTGGGGCAGATGAGGTCTCTCTAATATACTGGGGCAGATGAGGTCTCTCTAATATACTGGGGCAGATAAGGTCTCTCTAATATACTGGGGCAGATGAGGTCTCTCTAATATACTGGGGCAGATGAGGTCTCTCTAATATACTGGGGCAGATGAGGTCTCTCTAATATACTGGGGCAGATGACGTCTCTCTAATATACTGGGGCAGATGAGGTCTCTAATATACTGGGGCAGATGAGGTCTCTCTAATATACTGGGGCAGATAAGGTCTCTCTAATATACTGGGGCAGATAAGGTCTCTCTAATATACTGGGGCAGATGAGGTCTCTCTAATATACTGGGGCAGATGAGGTCTCTCTAATATACTGGGGCAGATGAGGTCTCTCTAATATACTGGGGCAGATGAGGTCTCTCTAATATACGGGGGCAGATGACGTCTCTCTAATATACTGGGCAGATGAGGTCTCTCTAATATACAGGGGCAGATGAGGTCTCTCTAATATACGGGGGCAGATGACGTCTCTCTAATATACGGGGGCAGATGAGGTCTCTCTAATATACAGGGCAGATGAGGTCTCTCTAATATACGGGGGGAGATGACGTCTCTCTAATATACGGGGGCAGATGAGGTCTCTCTTATATACTGGGGCAGATGAGGTCTCTCTAATATACTGGGGCAGATGAGGTCTCTCTAATATACTGGGGCAGATGAGGTCTCTCTAATATACTGGGGCAGATGAGGTCTCTCTAATATACGGGGGCAGATGAGGTCTCTAATATACTGGGGCAGATGAGGTCTCTCTAATATACTGGGGCAGATAAGGTCTCTCTAATATACTGGGGCAGATGAGGTCTCTCTAATATACTGGGGCAGATGAGGTCTCTCTAATATACTGGGGCAGATGAGGTCTCTCTAATATACTGGGGCAGATGAGGTCTCTCTAATATACTGGGGCAGATGACGTCTCTCTAATATACTGGGGCAGATGAGGTCTCTCTAATATACGGGGGCAGATGAGGTCTCTCTAATATACGGGGGCAGATGAGGTCTCTCTAATATACGGGGGCAGATGACGTCTCTCTAATATACTGGGGCAGATGAGGTCTCTCTAATATACTGGAGCAGACGAGGTCTCTCTAATATACGGGGACAGATGAGGTCTCTCTAATATACGGGGACAGATGAGGTCTCTCTAATATACTGGGGCAGATGACGTCTCTCTAATATACTGGAGCAGACGAGGTCTCTCTAATATAAGGGGACAGATGAGGTCTCTCTAATATACTGGGGCAGATGACGTCTCTCTAATATACTGGAGCAGACGAGGTCTCTCTAATATACGGGGACAGATGAGGTCTCTCTAATATACTGGGGCAGATGAGGTCTCTCTAATATACTGGGGCAGATGACGTCTCTCTAATATACGGGGGCAGATGAGGTCTCTCTAATATACGGGGGCAGATGAGGTCTCTCTAATATACTGGGGCAGATGAGGTCTCTCTAATATACGGGGGCAGATGAGGTCTCTCTAATATACGGGGGCAGATGACGTCTCTCTAATATACTGGGGCAGATGAGGTCTCTCTAATATACTGGGGCAGATGACGTCTCTCTAATATACTGGGGCAGATGAGGTCTCTCTAATATACAGGGGCAGATGAGGTCTCTCTAATATACGGGGGCAGATGACGTCTCTCTAATATACGGGGGCAGATGAGGTCTCTCTAATATACGGGGCAGATGAGGTCTCTCTAATATACGGGGGCAGATGACGTCTCTCTAATATACGGGGGCAGATGAGGTCTCTCTAATATACGGGGGCAGATGAGGTCTCTCTAATATACTGGGGCAGATGACGTCTCTCTAATATACTGGGGCAGATGAGGTCTCTCTAATATACTGGGGCAGATGAGGTCTCTCTAATATACTGGGGCAGATGACGTCTCTCTAATATAAGGGGGCAGATGACGTCTCTCTAATATACTGGGGCAGATGAGGTCTCTCTAATATACGGGGGCAGATGACGTCTCTCTAATATAAGGGGGCAGATGACGTCTCTCTAATATACTGGGGCAGATGAGGTCTCTCTAATATACGGGGGCAGATGACGTCTCTCTAATATACTGGGGCAGATGAGGTCTCCCTAATATACTGGGGCAGATGACGTCTCTCTAATATAAGGGGGCAGATGACGTCTCTCTAATATACTGGGGCAGATGAGGTCTCTCTAATATACGGGGGCAGATGACGTCTCTCTAATATACGGGGGCAGATGACGTCTCTCTAATATACGGGGGCAGATGAGGTCTCTCTAATATACAGGGCAGATGAGGTCTCTCTAATATACGGGGGCAGATGACGTCTCTCTAACATACTGGGGCAGATGAGGTCTCTCTAATATACTGGGGCAGATGACGTCTCTCTAATATACTGGGGCAGATGAGGTTTCTCTAATATACTGGGGCAGGTGACGTCTCTCTAATATACTGGGGCAGATGAGGTTTCTCTAATATACTGGGGCAGATGACGTCTCTCTAATATACTGGGGCAGATGACGTCTCTCTAATATTATTCCATACGAGGTCTCTAATATACTGGGGCAGATGACGTCTCTCTAATATACTGGGGCAGATGAGGTCTCTCTAATATACGGGGGCAGATGAGGTCTCTCTAATATACTGGGGCAGATAAGGTCTCTCTAATATACTGGGGCAGATGAGGTCTCTCTAATATACTGGGGCAGATGAGGTCTCTCTAATATACTGGGGCAGATGAGGTCTCTCTAATATACTGGGGCAGATGAGGTCTCTCTAATATACTGGGGCAGATGAGGTCTCTCTAATATACTGGGGCAGATGAGTTCTCTCTAATATACTGGGGCAGATGAGGTCTCTCTAATATACTGGGGCAGATGAGGTCTCTCTAATATACTGGGGCAGATGACGTCTCTCTAATATACTGGGGCAGATGAGGTCTCTCTAATATACTGGGGCAGATGAGGTCTCTCTAATATACTGGGGCAGATGAGGTCTCTCTAATATACTGGGGCAGATGAGGTCTCTCTAATATACTGGGGCAGATGAGGTCTCTCTAATATACTGGGGCAGATGAGGTCTCTCTAATATACTGGGGCAGATGAGGTCTCTCTAATATACTGGGGCAGATGAGGTCTCTCTAATATACTGGGGCAGATGAGGTCTCTCTAATATACTGGGGCAGATGAGGTCTCTCTAATATACTGGGGCAGATGAGGTCTCTCTAATATACTGGGGCAGATGAGGTCTCTCTAATATACTGGGGCAGATGAGGTCTCTCTAATATACTGGGGCAGATGACGTCTCTCTAATATACTGGGGCAGATGAGGTCTCTAATATACTGGGGCAGATGAGGTCTCTCTAATATACTGGGGCAGATAAGGTCTCTCTAATATACTGGGGCAGATGAGGTCTCTCTAATATACTGGGGCAGATGAGGTCTCTCTAATATACTGGGGCAGATGAGGTCTCTCTAATATACTGGGGCAGATGAGGTCTCTCTAATATACTGGGGCAGATGACGTCTCTCTAATATACAGGGGCAGATGAGGTCTCTCTAATATACGGGGGCAGATGACGTCTCTCTAATATACGGGGGCAGATGAGGTCTCTCTAATATACAGGGCAGATGAGGTCTCTCTAATATACGGGGGGAGATGACGTCTCTCTAATATACGGGGGCAGATGAGGTCTCTCTTATATACTGGGGCAGATGAGGTCTCTCTAATATACTGGGGCAGATGAGGTCTCTCTAATATACTGGGGCAGACGAGGTCTCTCTAATATACTGGGGCAGATGAGGTCTCTCTAATATACTGGGGCAGATGAGGTCTCTCTAATATACGGGGGCAGATGAGGTCTCTAATATACTGGGGCAGATGAGGTCTCTCTAATATACTGGGGCAGATAAGGTCTCTCTAATATACTGGGGCAGATGAGGTCTCTCTAATATACTGGGGCAGATGAGGTCTCTCTAATATACTGGGGCAGATGAGGTCTCTCTAATATACTGGGGCAGATGACGTCTCTCTAATATACTGGGGCAGATGAGGTCTCTCTAATATACGGGGGCAGATGAGGTCTCTCTAATATACGGGGGCAGATGACGTCTCTCTAATATACTGGGGCAGATGAGGTCTCTCTAATATACTGGAGCAGACGAGGTCTCTCTAATATACGGGGACAGATGAGGTCTCTCTAATATACGGGGACAGATGAGGTCTCTCTAATATACTGGGGCAGATGACGTCTCTCTAATATACTGGAGCAGACGAGGTCTCTCTAATATACGGGGACAGATGAGGTCTCTCTAATATACTGGGGCAGATGAGGTCTCTCTAATATACTGGGGCAGATGAGGTCTCTCTAATATACTGGGGCAGATGACGTCTCTCTAATATACGGGGGCAGATGAGGTCTCTCTAATATACGGGGGCAGATGAGGTCTCTCTAATATACTGGGGCAGATGAGGTCTCTCTAATATACGGGGGCAGATGAGGTCTCTCTAATATACGGGGGCAGATGACGTCTCTCTAATATACTGGGGCAGATGAGGTCTCTCTAATATACTGGGGCAGATGACGTCTCTCTAATATACTGGGGCAGATGAGGTCTCTCTAATATACAGGGGCAGATGAGGTCTCTCTAATATACGGGGGCAGATGACGTCTCTCTAATATACGGGGGCAGATGAGGTCTCTCTAATATACGGGGCAGATGAGGTCTCTCTAATATACGGGGGCAGATGACGTCTCTCTAATATACGGGGGCAGATGAGGTCTCTCTAATATACGGGGGCAGATGAGGTCTCTCTAATATACTGGGGCAGATGACGTCTCTCTAATATACTGGGGCAGATGAGGTCTCTCTAATATACTGGGGCAGATGAGGTCTCTCTAATATACTGGGGCAGATGACGTCTCTCTAATATAAGGGGGCAGATGACGTCTCTCTAATATACTGGGGCAGATGAGGTCTCTCTAATATACGGGGGCAGATGAGGTCTCTCTAATATAAGGGGGCAGATGACGTCTCTCTAATATACTGGGGCAGATGAGGTCTCTCTAATATACGGGGGCAGATGACGTCTCTCTAATATACTGGGGCAGATGAGGTCTCCCTAATATACTGGGGCAGATGACGTCTCTCTAATATAAGGGGGCAGATGACGTCTCTCTAATATACTGGGGCAGATGAGGTCTCTCTAATATACGGGGGCAGATGACGTCTCTCTAATATACGGGGGCAGATGACGTCTCTCTAATATACGGGGGCAGATGAGGTCTCTCTAATATACAGGGCAGATGAGGTCTCTCTAATATACGGGGGCAGATGACGTCTCTCTAACATACTGGGGCAGATGAGGTCTCTCTAATATACTGGGGCAGATGACGTCTCTCTAATATACTGGGGCAGATGAGGTCTCTCTAATATACTGGGGCAGGTGACGTCTCTCTAATATACTGGGGCAGATGAGGTTTCTCTAATATACTGGGGCAGATGACGTCTCTCTAATATACTGGGGCAGATGACGTCTCTCTAATATTATTCCATACGAGGTCTCTAATATACTGGGGCAGATGAGGTCTCTCTAATATACTGGGGCAGATAAGGTCTCTCTAATATACTGGGGCAGATGAGGTCTCTCTAATATACTGGGGCAGATGAGGTCTCTCTAATATACTGGGGCAGATGAGGTCTCTCTAATATACTGGGGCAGATGAGGTCTCTCTAATATACTGGGGCAGATGAGGTCTCTCTAATATACTGGGGCAGATGAGGTCTCTCTAATATACTGGGGCAGATGAGTTCTCTCTAATATACTGGGGCAGATGAGGTCTCTCTAATATACTGGGGCAGATGAGGTCTCTCTAATATACTGGGGCAGATGACGTCTCTCTAATATACTGGGGCAGATGAGGTCTCTCTAATATACTGGGGCAGATGAGGTCTCTCTAATATACTGGGGCAGATGAGGTCTCTCTAATATACTGGGGCAGATGAGGTCTCTCTAATATACTGGGGCAGATGAGGTCTCTCTAATATACTGGGGCAGATGAGGTCTCTCTAATATACTGGGGCAGATGAGTTCTCTCTAATATACTGGGGCAGATGAGGTCTCTCTAATATACTGGGGCAGATGAGGTCTTTCTAATATACTGGGGCAGATGACGTCTCTCTAATATACTGGGGCAGATGACGTCTCTCTAATATACTGGGGCAGATGAGGTCTCTCTAATATACGGGGGCAGATGAGGTCTCTCTAATATACTGGGGCAGATGAGGTCTCTCTAATATACTGGGGCAGATGAGGTCTCTCTAATATACTGGGGCAGACGAGGTCTCTCTAATATACTGGGGCAGATGAGGTCTCTCTTATATACTGGGGCAGATGAGGTCTCTCTAATATACTGGGGCAGATGAGGTCTCTCTAATATACTGGGGCAGACGAGGTCTCTCTAATATACTGGGGCAGATGAGGTCTCTCTAATATACTGGGGCAGATGAGGTCTCTCTAATATACGGGGGCAGATGAGGTCTCTCTCTCCAGAATCTATTCTAGAAAGGATCTCACTTGCTTTACAGTCTCGGGTTTGGAATGGAGAACTCTGAGCTCTTCCTTCCTCTGGATGGTGACACCGGACTGTCCTCAGGAGTCAGTGAATGACATTGGATTTGTATTATTGCAGGGTCTGTACAATCTGGGGGTCCTGATGGAAGAAGGGGTCTCCCTCCCCAACTCCACACTACGCAGACTTGGCTTCAACACTTCTGTCTGTGCTAACAACTTCACCATCATGATAGAGCTGTACAGAAGGTGAGAGGTCACCGGAGACTCTTCTCCTAACCCTGACCATAAACCTGACCCCTAACCCTGACCCTCACCCCTGACCCCTAACCCTGATCCTGACCCCCATCCTTAACCCTGATCCTGTACCCTAACGTTGATTCTGACCCCTAACGTTGATTCTGACCCCTAGCGTTGATTCTGACCCCTAACCCTGATTCTGACCCCTAACCCCGATTCTGACTCCTAACCCTGATTCTGACCCCGAACCCTGATTCTGACCCCTAACCCTGATTCTGACTCCTAACCCTGATTCTGACCCCTAGCGTTGATTCTGACCCCGAACCCTGATTCTGACCCCAAACCCTGATTCTGACCCCTAACCCTTATTCTGACTCCTAACCCTGATCTTGACACCCTAACCCTGATCCTGAGCCCCAACCCTTATGACCCCCAACCCTTATCATGACCCCCTATCCCTGATCCTGACCCTCATCCTTAACCCTGATCCTGACCCCTAACCTTAGCCCTGATCCTGAGCCCCAACCCTTATGACCCCCAACCCTTATCAAGACCCCCTAACCCTGATCCTGACTCCCTATCCCTGATCCTGGCCCCTATCCCTGATCCTGACCCCTAACCCTGACCCTGATTTTGACACCCTGACCCCTAACCCTGATCCTGACCCCCATCCTTAACCCTGATCCTGTACCCTAACGTTGATTCTGACCCCTAGCGTTGATTCTGACCCCTAACCCTGATTCTGACACCTAACGTTGATTCTGACACCTAACGTTGATTCTGACACCTAACGTTGATTCTGACACCTAACGTTGATTCTGACACCTAACGTTGATTCTGACCCCTAACGTTGATTCTGACCCCTAACCCTGATTCTGACCCCTAACCCTGATTCTGACTCCTAACCCTGATTCTGACTCCTAACCCTGATTCTGACTCCTAACCCTGATTCTGACTCCTAACCCTGATTCTGACTCCTAACCCTGATTCTGACTCCTAACCCTGATCTTGACACCCTAACCCTGATCCTGAGCCCCAACCCTTATGACCCCCAACCCTTATCATGACCCCCTATCCCTGATCCTTACCCTCATCCTTAACCCTGATCCTGACCCCTAACCTTAGCCCTGATCCTGAGCCCCAACCCTTATCAAGACCCCCTAACCCTGATCCTGACTCCCTATCCCTGATCCTGGCCCCTATCCCTGATCCTGACCCTCACCCCTGACCCCTAACCCTGATTCTGACCCCTAACCCTGATTCTGACCCCTAACCCTGATTCTGACTCCTAACCCTGATTCTGACCCCTAACCCTGATTCTGACTCCTGAGCCCCAACCCTTATGACCCCCAACCCTTATCATGACCCCCTATCCCTGATCCTGACCCTCATCCTTAACCCTGATGCTGACCCCTAACCTTAGCCCTGATCCTGAGCCCCAACCCTTATCAAGACCCCCTATCCCTGATCCTGACTCCCTATCCCTGATCCTGACTCCCTATCCCTGATCCTGACTCCCTATCCCTGATCCTGACTCCCTATCCCTGATCCTGACTCCCTATCCCTGATCCTGGCCCCTATCCCTGATCCTGACTCCCTATCCCTGATCCTGACCCCTAACCCTTATCCTGACCCCTAACCCTGATCCTGACACCCTAAGCCTGATCCTGAGCCCCAACCCCTATCACCCCCAACCCTTATCATGACCCCCTATCCCTGATCCTGACCCTCATCCTTAACCCTGATCCTGACCCCTAACCTTAGCCCTGATCCTGAGCCCCAACCCTTATCAAGACCCCCTAACCCTGATCCTGACTCCTATCCCTGATCCTGGCCCCTAACCCTGATCCTGGCCCCTAACCCTGATCCTGACCCCTAACCCTGATCCTGACTCCCTATCCCTGATCCTGACTCCCTATCCCTGATCCTGACTCCCTATCCCTGATCCTGACTCCCTATCCCTGATCCTGACTCCCTATCCCTATCCTTGACCCTGACTCCCTATCCCTGATCCAGACCCCCTAACCCAGATCCTGACCCTGACCATATCTCTGACCCTTGTAGAATATTACAGAATGTGAAATCCTCAATAAATGTAAGAGGGTGACTGTACATGGAATCTGATTGTATCACAATGTGCCTAATAATAAGAATGTGACTTTCTCTGTGTTCTCTGTACAGCACTGCGGTATATGTCACAGCTATATAAATGTATAATGATAATAGTGTGTGACTGTGGGGGAGGGGACGTTAGAGTGTACATTGTTGTTTATTAAAAATCTTACAAACATAATAAAAACATATTTACATATATACATAAATAAAAATATATATAAAAAAATAGCTTACATCAGCATAGCAAAAACAAAGAAAACAAAATATACCAATCTAAGCAAAAAAAAAACCCTCCCCCCACCTGAACACAGCCTCAGGCTAACAAACCATTACACATGTAACCCATGCATGCGGCTTTTTTTCAAAATCCAATCTTATATAAAAATCTAGGGAAAGTAAAAAGGACAGAAAGAAAAGCCGCACACCCAGAGACTGAAAGCAGCTACGGAGACCCGACATTCCTCCACACCTTTGTCCCCCGGCCACCACCCACCTGTCCTTCTCAAGACCCCCAATCTTCCCAACCTCACCCAGAATGTCGTGCACCACCACCACCCACCTGTCCTTCTCAAGACCCCCAATCTTCCCAACCTCACCCAGAATGTCGTGCACCACCACCACCCACCTGTCCTTCTCAAGACCCCCAATCTTCCCAACCTCACCCAGAATGTCGTGCACCACCACCACCCACCTGTCCTTCTCAAGACCCCCAATCTTCCCAACCTCTCCCAGAATGTCGTGCACCACCACCACCCACCTGTCCTTCTCAAGACCCCCAATCTTCCCAACCTCACCCAGAATGTCGTGCACCACCACCACCTCCCACCTGTCCTTCTCAAGACCCCCAATCTTCCCAACCTCACCCAGAATGTCGTGCACCACCACCACCCACCTGTCCTTCTCAAGACCCCCAATCTTCCCAACCTCACCCAGAATGTCGTGCACCACCACCACCCACCTGTCCTTCTCAAGACCCCCAATCTTCCCAACCTCACCCAGAATGTCGTGCACCACCCACCACCCACCTGTCCTTCTCAAGACCCCCAATCTTCCCAACCTCACCCAGAATGTCGTGCACCACCACCACCCACCTGTCCTTCTCAAGACCCCCAATCTTCCCAACCTCACCCAGAATGTCGTGCACCACCACCACCTCCCACCTGTCCTTCTCAAGACCCCCAATCTTCCCAACCTCACCCAGAATGTCGTGCACCACCACCACCCACCTGTCCTTCTCAAGACCCCCAATCTTCCCAACCTCACCCAGAATGTCGTGCACCACCACCACCCACCTGTCCTTCTCAAGACCCCCAATCTTCCCAACCTCACCCAGAATGTCGTGCACCACCACCACCTCCCACCTGTCCTTCTCAAGACCCCCAATCTTCCCAACCTCACCCAGAATGTCGTGCACCACCACCACCCACCTGTCCTTCTCAAGACCCCCAATCTTCCCAACCTCAGCCAGAATGTCGTGCACCACCACCACCCACCTGTCCTTCTCAAGACCCCCAATCTTCCCAACCTCACCCAGAATGTCGTGCACCACCCACCACCCACCTGTCCTTCTCAAGACCCCCAATCTTCCCAACCTCAGCCAGAATGTCGTGCACCACCACCACTCACCTGTCCTTCTCAAGACCCCCAATCTTCCCAACCTCACCCAGAATGTCGTGCACCACCCACCACCCACCTGTCCTTCTCAAGACCCCCAATCTTCCCAACCTCACCCAGAATGTCGTGCACCACCACCACCCACCTGTCCTTCTCAAGACCCCCAATCTTCCCAACCTCACCCAGAATGTCGTGCACCACCACCACCTCCCACCTGTCCTTCTCAAGACCCCCAATCTTCCCAACCTCAGCCAGAATGTCGTGCACCACCACCTCCTCCACAGGAAGGCAAACCTGACAGCGTGCATTCCATGTGAAGAAACGGCTAACTAGAAAAAGTGTCTCAAAATCAAAATCCCGATGTGTCTCAAAGGCTCCATACGACCACTCCGCACAACTCAAGCGGGAAAGGAAAGGGATACCTAAAGTCCCACCCACCCACTGATAGACTTCTATATTGAAGGGTCACTGAACCAAGAAGCGGTCCATTGTCTCCTCCGCCCTACCACACTCCACTCTTGGACAACCACGGTTCTCCGCAGAGCGATGCTTCAGCTTGTCCTGAACTGAAGGACTGAAAAATACCAGCCCACCCAGGCGGTTCCTCTGCCAGCATGTTAGAACAATTATGTTTCAAAAACAGAGAAAAAAAAACGCCACTGGGTTGACCACACCTAGGCCACCCATCCAGGTAGATTACAGACCTCTTAACGAGATTCAGTTTGTTCCCCCATAATAATTGGAAGAAACAGCTGTAGATCCTCGCATACGGAGACAAAACACAGACAAAGCCGACATGCAGAAATACCGGGATCAGATACGTTTTAATCAGGTCAATCCTTTCCCTGTAAGAGAGTTTCCAATCCTTCCAGCTGGCAACCTTGGCATCGGCATCTTGTAGCCTGCTTACCCAATTTGCGAGGCCATAATCACCGGAAACCAAATTTATTGCCTAAAACTTTAATTTCCTGTCGGGGGGTCTGGGAAGACATCCGGAAGCTCAAAGCCCTCGCCTTCCTCACCCATCCAAAAAAACTTCACTTTTATCCCGATTGATCTTTGAGCCAGATGCCTCAGTATACTGCTCCATCACTGAGACCATCTCCTCTGTCCCAGAGATGAAAACAGACACGTCATCAGCATAGAGAGAAAAGAGAAGAAGAGGGTGCACCGGCCTTGTGCATTATCCTTTGAGTATTTATTGAAAACATAAAAAAGCCACTCGCAAACGATCTCATAAAATCTTGCGATAAGACAGTAAAAGTAGTCATCAAATAGCAGCATCCGATACTCGACAAACGGGACTCTCCAGAGGTCGCACCATTCACTACCCGCTGACGCGTTTCGAGGGTACCAACCCCTCTTCCTCAGAGCTCAGTAGTGGGATCTCCTTCATCAGTCCCTGAATCATCGTCATCAGCATAGGCCAGGATACTCAGAGGAGGCTCACCAGGAATGCCCAAAGGCTGAAGGGATCGATTCCGAACGAGTATAGCAAAGGACACCCCCTGATGCACACCCGAGCCAACCTCAAAGGGCCGTTCGATTCAACCATTCACAAGCATGAAGTTTTCAGCCCCTCTGTACAAGGTCTTCAGCCAATCGATAAGCCCCCCTCCAGGCCATACTTGCCAAGAAGCAGCCACAGGTACTCATGATTCACCCGATCAAAAGCTTTAGCCTGATCCAATGCCAGCAAGTACTTTCTCCAGCCGGCGGCCCTGCACCACTCTCCCAGACAGATAACGCCTCTGAAGAAGTGCTTCTACCCTGAACCGAACAGTGCTGGTGTGGCTGGAAAGTAGATCGCCCGCTACAGACGATAAACGCCAGAAAATCATTTTTTCCAGTATCTTCCTATCAACATTGAGAAGGCTAATGGGCCACCAATTACCCTCTGGCAGAAGAATCACCCCAGATTGTCGCATTGCGGGAGAGACAGCGAAGTCTCTCTGACAGCCATTAAAAACCTCCCCCATGGAGATGTCCAAGACTCGGCATCTCTTCATTTCTACCTCAATAATCCGTCAACAGGAAAAAAGTACCGCAACTCCAGTATAAGGCTCGGCCGCAAGAGACCAGAAGGAGGGACCGCGCCTCCACGCCAGATGAATATCGGCCAAACTAGACAACTGGGTCTCTTGCAAAAAGAATATATCAGCATCAAACCTGCTGAGCAAAAATAAGGCCGTGTTACGAGCACTTAGGCCGCGTACACACGCGCGGACTGTTCGCCCAACCTTGTCCGCTGAACAGTGTTTGGGCGGACAGTCCGCTCGTGTGTGGGCTTCAGCGGACAGTTTCAGCGGACAGTTGGATGAACAAGGTTTTTCGGAAATTCCGAAAAACTGTCCGCTGAAACCTTGTTTCAGCGAACAGTCCGCCCGTGTGTAGGCTTGTTCGACAAACTAAGTTCCGCGCATGCTCAGAAAGGATTTACACGCCGAAAGTTATAATGCAGTGTATAGGACGTCGT
Organism: Lithobates pipiens; assembly: GCF_037356315.1. Classification (NCBI taxonomy): domain Eukaryota; kingdom Metazoa; phylum Chordata; class Amphibia; order Anura; family Ranidae; genus Lithobates; species Lithobates pipiens. Next base: position 114,782 of record NW_027507692.1, on the reverse strand, counting down.
ATTTTTTGTCCCGTCGTACGTGCCGTTCACGTCATCGCGCACGGTTTCAGCGGACTGTTCGTTCGTCGTGTGTGGCCATGTCCGTCCATGCTAATTTTGAGCGGACTGTTTGCCGAAACTGTTGGACGGACAAAGTTGGGCGAACAGTCCGCCCGTGTGTACGCGGCCTTACTGATTTTATGCTGGCGACATTAATGATCAAAGGAGTGGGGACCGCCATCAGGATGATTGAGGTATACGTTTCTTAGTCTGGAGACCCTACACGCTTCCATGTCCCTTGTCATTCCTCCTCCATAGAAATCGCCGACTCACCACCAGAAGAACCTCCATCCTCCACCTCATAAAGCACCTCAAAAGCATTTGCCACCTCCACCCTCCTAGGTTTGGGAGCTTTGACATCCCCCTTCCTTCTCCACCTCTTACCCTTTTCCTTTTAGCCTCCAACCATTCTATATCCTCATTCGATAATCCCAATGGCAGAACCCCCTCCCCCTGGCCCCCAGGAGCCAAAACCCCCATTTAACCCCTCCCCCCCACATCATTCACCCCAACTTCCACATCTTTAACCCTGACTTCTACATCAGTTCCATTGCATTCTGCACCAGCCACTCTCATTCCCTTCCCCTCCCCCCCTACCATCATATAATCCATCACTCACTCCACCCCTCAGTGTCTGCTCACCTCCAGCCACACTTCTTCCATGCAGAGGAGGAGGTATTGGCAATACCATACACACTGGTCCAGCACCCTCCACTGCCTTCACTACACTAGAAGAAACAATAGGTGCAGACACAAACTTGATAACCACACTGACGGGGGGACACTGACACCAAAGACTGGGGGGACACTGACACCACAGACTGGGGGGACACTGACACCAAAGACTGGGGGGACACAGACACCACAGACTGGGGGGACACAGACACCAAAGACTGGGGGGACACTGACACCACAGACTGGGAGGACACTGACACCAAAGACTGGGGGGACACTGACACCAAAGACTGGGGGGACACTGACGCCACAGACTGGGGGGACACTGACGCCACAGACTGGGGGGACACTGACACCACAGACTGGGGGGACACTGACACCACAGACTGGGAGGACACTGACACCAAAGACTGGGGGGACACTGACACCAAAGACTGGGGGGACACTGACGCCACAGACTGGGGGGACACTGACGCCACAGACTGGGGGGACACTGACACCACAGACTGGGGGGACACTGACACCACAGACTGGGGGGACACTGACGCCACAGACTGGGAGGACACTGACACCAAAGACTGGGGGGACACTGACACCACAGACTGGGGGGACACTGACACCACAGACTGGGGGGACACTGACACCACAGACTTGGGGGACACTGACACCAAAGACTGGGGGGACACTGACACCACAGACTGGGGGGACACTGACACCACAGACTGGGGGGACACTGACGCCACAGACTGGGAGGACACTGACACCAAAGACTGGGGGGACACTGACACCACAGACTGGGGGGACACTGACACCACAGACTTGGGGGACACTGACACCACAGACTGGGAGGACACTGACACCAAAGACTGGGGGGACACTGACACCACAGACTGGGAGGACACTGACACCAAAGACTGGGGGGACACTGACGCCACAGACTGGGGGGACACTGACGCCACAGACTGGGGGGACACTGACACCACAGACTGGGGGGACACTGACACCACAGACTGGGGGGACACTGACGCCACAGACTGGGAGGACACTGACACCAAAGACTGGGGGGACACTGACACCACAGACTGGGAGGACACTGACACCAAAGACTGGGGGGACACTGACACCACAGACTGGGGGACACTGACACCACAGACTGGGAGGACACTGACACCAAAGACTGGGGGGACACTGACACCACAGACTGGGAGGACACTGACACCAAAGACTGGGGGGACACTGACACCACAGACTGGGGGGACACTGACGCCACAGACTGGGGGGACACTGACGCCACAGACTGGGGGGACACTGACGCCACAGACTGGGGGGACACTGACGCCACAGACTGGGGGGACACTGACACCACAGACTGGGGGGACACTGACGCCACAGACTGGGGGGACACTGACACCACAGACTGGGAGGACACTGACGCCACAGACTGGGGGGACACTGACACCACAGACTGGGGGGACACTGACACCACAGACTGGGGGGACACTGACACCACAGACTGGGGGGACACTGACCCCACAGACTGGGGGGACACTGACCCCACAGACTGGGGGGACACTGACCCCACAGACTGGGAGGACACTGACACCACAGACTGGGAGGACACTGACACCACAGACTGGGAGGACACTGACACCACAGACTGGGAGGACACTGACACCACAGACTGGGAGGACACTGACACCACAGACTGGGGGGACACTGACACCACAGACTGGGGGGACACTGACACCACAGACTGGGGGGACACTGACACCACAGACAGGGGGGACACTGACACCACAGACAGGGGGGACACTGACACCACAGACTGGGGGGACACTGACACCACAGACGGGGGGGACACTGACACCACAGACGGGGGGGACACTGACACCACAGACTGGGGGGACACTGACACCACAGACGGGGGGGACACTGACACCACAGACGGGGGGGACACTGACGCCCCAGACTGGGGGGACACTGACACCACAGAGGGCCTCACAGACACAGATTCTGACGGGACAGAGACACTAAGATCCTCTGGTACAACCTCCACCAACCCAGACTTCTCTATCCAGACTTCCAGACAAGAATTCCTCCACTAGCTCAGGCTTATTGTGCAAAGCCTCAGGGCACCGACTATAAGGGTGACCAACCTTATCACATATTAGAGCTGCACGATTAATCGCCAAGAATCGTTATCGCAATTTTTTTTCTTCCCCATTGTGATCTTGACAAAAGTGTTTCACGATTTTTGCTATGCAAAGAATTCTCTCTGCTCTTCTGAAGCCACAGCCCTGAAAAGAAAGGAAAAAAAAAAACAGGCAGTCTGCCAAGAATCACAATATTCTTTAGCAGTGGAACTAAGTATAAACATTGTAACAATGTGTCAAAGGAATAGACTTCCTGTGTAAGTGAGGAAAGTTTAATCACTTAAACACTAAAACTTTTTTCTGACATTTCTTGGTTTCAAGATAAAATCCTTTTTGTTTGCTAGAAAATTACTTAGTGCCCCCAAACATTATATTATACTTTTTTAGTAGAGACCCTAGAGAATAAAATGGTGGTTGTTGCAATATTTTATGTCACACTGTATTTGCGCAGCGGCCCTTCAAATGCAATTTTTTGGGGGAAAAATTACTTTATTTAATAAAAAAAAAAAAAACTGACCAGTAAAGTTAGCCCAATTTTTTTTTTTTTTTTTTTTTGTATAATGTGAAAGATTTTACATTGCGAGAATCATGAGAGAATTGAGATCTTTTTATTCTAAGCAAAAAAGTCATGATTATCATTTTGGCCAGAATCGTGCAGCTCTATCACATACAACTATGTTACATTTAATAATGTTACAGTCCCTTGCCAGATGCCCCCAGTTCCTGACACAGAGAACACTGGACAGAAAGAGGAGAAATGCCCCTTGACTCCACATTTATGGCACAGCTTAGGTTGACCAGGGTAGAAGATGGTACTCCTATCTCTACCAATAAAGGCAGAGGAGGGCAAATGCTGGACCACATTCCCACACACACTCAACCTCACCGACCCCCCCACCCGTCCACATTCCTCTATCATCCACACTCTTTTTTAGGGGACACAACGTTTCACCAAACCTTAACTAGACTCATAAATCCTCAGAGGGTATAGACTCGTTCCTTGTCAGGATAGTCACATTCTTTATCAAGGGCTTTTGTGAGATTACCTTAGGGACACCCCCCTTCCAGTCCGGCCGGCCCCTATATACATGTTCAAACCGCTCCCAAAACAGATCCAGTGATTCTGGATGCACAAATGACAAATCATATTCAAAGGAATCAGCCGGAATGATGAGAGCGAAAATAATCCTCTGCCTTAAATCCTATGGCTAGGATCTTATCTACAACCACCCTCCTGATAGGTGGAATACCTCCTCCTTCCCACCTGAGCTGTACCACAATCCTGCATTTAATGGAAGGTGTGTTAGGTGAAAGCCGCACAACTTGCTCTCTTTCACCTAGGAATCTCTGCAATCAGGTTTGATAATTTACCCGCCACCTGATCCTCCCTCCTCCCCTCCAGAATCGCAGTACCGCTCACCATAGTCCCAGAAGTACCACAATTACCAGCAGTCCCGACATCAGGTAAAGTCTTCTGTTAAGAAAAACATCAGCTACTTTAGCGACCATACGGTTCTCCTGCTCTGCAGTGTTATTGTCCATATGGGGTTCCTGGTTCCTTGTCCTCACAACCAGCAGGAACATTTTTCTCTGGATTCCCACCATCTCCTCCTGCATTCCCTGCTGATTGCAAGGATCCATTGACAGATGCAGTCACGTTCTCTGTAGCAGTAATCACAGGAATGCCATCCATACACTGTGAGAGATTCTCAGCAAGCACTCCTTTACCATGATCCTCATCTGATGAGTTGGTGCCACTCAAGGGAGATTCCATTTCTGTAATGGCGTGCAGCAATCTGCCATTTTTCTCAACCTCCCCCTGAGATGATCCAGGCTGCTGGGGAGGGAGGGGGGCAGATACTGACTCAGACACGACAGATCCTGAGACAGGGGTAGTGTGAAGCCACTTCCTTACCCCCTATCCATACTCTCGCCATTGTTCTGGCATCCACCCTCTGGCTGGTACTCGCACAGGCACTCTCCTTCGTCTGTTGGAATCTCTCTTCATTCTCATATTTTTCTCTAAATGCACCACTGCTTTCCTTCAGAGAAGCAACCAGCTTCTCCTGCTTCTTCAATGCCTCCTCCAGAGACTTTAGCTTGTAGTCTTCCCTCCTACTGCTTCCAGACTTACTGTGCAGAGATTTCTTTTTCCTGAAATCTGCTTTCAGAACAGCAAGTTTCTGTTCCTCCTTGGTAATATGGAGAAGTCTGTTCACCACTTTATCCTGGAATGCTGATAAGGACTCCCTTTGCATGGGAATAGGCCCAGGATCCAATGCAGCATGAGGACATGGTGTAGGCCTCAGTGCCTCAGGATAGCCTCCACCTTCATCTTCCCCATCATGGTTCATGCTTGCCTGGGAAAGCAGGACAGGCTCCAGGATTGCTGCTTCTCTCAGCTGAGATCCCAGCAGAGTGAGCCAACAGCACTTTGCAAAACAGCACCATCTGGTGGTGAAGCTCCTCTGGTGCAGAGACTGGTGTGATTTTGGAGAGGGAGGCGAGCATTAGAGTGTAAGCTCCTCTGGTACAGAGACTGATGTGATTGTTGGAGGGGGAGGGGTGGGCATTAGAGTGTAAGCTCCTCTATGATAATGCAATGGTTGTATGTGTTGAATATGACATGTGAACGTGTTGTGCAGATGTCGGGATCATGAGAAGGAAGACTCGTATGTCCCGTGTAGTCTGGCACTCCTGAACGCTCATCTTCTCTATGTCTGGACGTTTCATGGTTCCGTCCTGAAGGTAAGCTATCATTTTCCTGAACGCTAGAGATATGCTGAACTGCCCGTGATTTGGGGGACTTCAAAGACTTTCAGATTCTAAACTGCTGAAATCAATGGAAGTCAAATCTGTAAATATGTATATAGAGCAGCGGTCATCATCCCTGTCCTCAGGGCCCACTAACAGGCCAGGTTTTCTGTATTACCTCGGGGGAGGTGCAGACTGGAATACGGCAATCACTGAGCAGCAAATGGGATCACCTGTCATGTATTTCAGTTATCCTGCAAACCTGGCCTGTTAGGCCCCTTTCACACGGATGATCCGTTCAGATCCGACTGTCAGTTTTTCAGGAGGACCTGAACAGATGCTCCATAGAGGTCTATAGAGCATCGGATGTCAGCGGTGGCACGTCCGCTCGCATCCGACCCGCTCCGATCTGAAAAAGTCTGACGGAGGAAAAAGCTATTTTTCCATCAGTCATCGGATCGGCTCGGGTGACACTACGGTCCCTCGTCACCCGATCCCCCATAGGGGAGAGCCGCGCTGTGACAGGTCCGTCCCTCCGCAGTGTACAGAGACCGCCCTGTCCTCTTCCTGCCCAGCGGAGATCGCTCCGGCCATCCCCTGCTGTGCAAGCGGATATCCACGGGGCAGATTATCACTGATCCGCCCCGTGTGAAAGGAGACTTAGTGGGCCCTGAGGACAAGGTGATGGCCACTGATATAGAGTGTGGAGGTGTTGGATGATCTGGTGCTCTCTTTGTTTCCTTTGCAGAGATTTGCTGTCACTTCCTCCATTATGATAAGGGGTCAGAAGTTCTCGGCTCTGTACCCCCGCTGTGCCCATTATGAGGGGGTTCCCACCATCCCTGTGCCGAGTTCCCGGGTCTGTACACCCGCTGTGCCCATTATGAGGGGGTTCCCACCATCCCTGTGCTGAGTTCCCGGGTCTGTACACCCGCTGTGCCCATTATGAGGGGTTCCCACCATCCCTGTGCTGAGTTCCCGGGTCTGTACCCCCGCTGTGCCCATTATGAGGGGTTCCCATTATCCCTGTGCTGAGTTCCCGGGTCTGTGCACCCGCTGTGCCCATTATGAGGGGTTCCCACCATCCCCGTGCTGAGTTCCCATGGCTGTACACCCGCTGTGCCCATTATGAGGGGTTCCCACCATCCCTGTGCTGAGTTCCTGGGTCTGTACACCCGCTGTGCCCATTATGAGGGGTTCCCACCATCCCTGTGCTGAGTTCCCAGGTCTGTGCACCCGCTGTGCCCATTATGAGGGGTTCCCACCATCCCTGTGCTGAGTTCCCAGGTCTGTGCACCCGCTGTGCCCATTATGAGGGGTTCTCACAATCCCTGTGCTGAGTTCCTGGGTCTGTACACCCGCTGTGCCCATTATGAGGGGTTCCCACCATCCCTGTGCTGAGTTCCTGGGTCTGTACCCCCGCTGTGCCCATTATGGGGGGGGTTCCCGCCATCCCTGTGATGAGTTCTTGGGTCTGTACACCCGCTGTGCCCATTATGAGGGGTTCCCACCATCCTTGTGCTGAGTTCCCGGGTCTGTACCCCCGCTGTGCCCATTATGAGGGGTTCTCACCATCCCTGTGCTGAGTTCCCGGGTCTGTACACCCGCTGTGCCCATTATGAGGGGTTCTTACCATCCCTGTGCTGAGTTCCCGGGTCTGTACACCCGCTGTGCCCATTATGAGGGGTTCCCACCATCCCTGTGCTGAGTTTCCGGGTCTGTACACCCGCTGTGCCCATTATTTGGGGTTCCCACCATCCTTGTGCTGAGTTCCTGGATCTGTACCCCCGCTGTGCCCATTATGAGGGGTTCCCTCCATCCCTGTGCCGAGCTCCCGGGTCTGTACACGCGCTGTGCCCATTATTTGGGGTTCCCACCATCCTTGTGCTGAGTTCCCGGGTCTGTACCCCCGCTGTGCCCATTATGAGGGGTTCTCACCATCCCTGTGCCGAGCTCCCGGGTCTGTACACCCGCTGTGCCCATTATGAGGGGTTCTCACCATCCCTGTGCTGAGTTCCCGGGTCTGTACACCCGCTGTGCCCATTATGAGGGGTTCTTACCATCCCTGTGCTGAGTTCCCGGGTCTGTACACCCGCTGTGCCCATTATGAGGGGTTCCCACCATCCCTGTGCTGAGTTTCCGGGTCTGTACACCCGCTGTGCCCATTATTTGGGGTTCCCACCATCCCTGTGCCGAGCTCCCGGGTCTGTACACCCGCTGTGCCCATTATGAGGGGTTCCCACCATCCCTGTGCTGAGTTCCCCGGGTCTGTACACCCGCTGTGCCCATTATGAGGGGTTCCCACCATCCCTGTGCTGAGTTCCCGGGTCTGTACACCCGCTGTGCCCATTATGAGGGGTTCCCACCATCCCTGTGCCGAGCTCCCGGGTCTGTACACCCGCTGTGCCCATTATGAGGGGTTCCCACCATCCCTGTGCCGAATTCCCGGGTCTGTACACCCGCTGTGCCCATTATTTGGGGTTCCCACCATCCTTGTGCTGAGTTCCCGGGTCTGTACACCCGCTGTGCCCATTATGAGGGGTTCCCACCATCCCTGTGCTGAGTTCCCGGGTCTGTACACCCGCTGTGCCCATTATGAGAGGTTCCCACCATCCCTGTGCTGAGTTTCCGGGTCTGTACACCCGCTGTGCCCATTATGAGGGGTTCCCTCCATCCCTGTGCCGAGCTCCCGGGTCTGTACACCCGCTGTGCCCATTATGAGGGGTTCCCACCATCCCTGTGCCGAATTCCCGGGTCTGTACACCCGCTGTGCCCATTATTTGGGGTTCCCACCATCCTTGTGCTGAGTTCCCGGGTCTGTACACCCGCTGTGCCCATTATGAGGGGGTTCCCACCATCCCTGTGCCGAGTTCCCGGGTCTGTACACCCGCTGTGCCCATTATGAGGGGGTTCCCACCATCCCTGTGCTGAGTTCCCGGGTCTGTACACCCGCTGTGCCCATTATGAGGGGTTCCCACCATCCCTGTGCTGAGTTCCCGGGTCTGTACCCCCGCTGTGCCCATTATGAGGGGTTCCCATTATCCCTGTGCTGAGTTCCCGGGTCTGTGCACCCGCTGTGCCCATTATGAGGGGTTCCCACCATCCCCGTGCTGAGTTCCCATGGCTGTACACCCGCTGTGCCCATTATGAGGGGTTCCCACCATCCCTGTGCTGAGTTCCTGGGTCTGTACACCCGCTGTGCCCATTATGAGGGGTTCCCACCATCCCTGTGCTGAGTTCCCAGGTCTGTGCACCCGCTGTGCCCATTATGAGGGGTTCCCACCATCCCTGTGCTGAGTTCCCAGGTCTGTGCACCCGCTGTGCCCATTATGAGGGGTTCTCACAATCCCTGTGCTGAGTTCCTGGGTCTGTACACCCGCTGTGCCCATTATGAGGGGTTCCCACCATCCCTGTGCTGAGTTCCTGGGTCTGTACCCCCGCTGTGCCCATTATGGGGGGGGTTCCCGCCATCCCTGTGATGAGTTCTTGGGTCTGTACACCCGCTGTGCCCATTATGAGGGGTTCCCACCATCCATGTGCTGAGTTCCCGGGTCTGTACACCCGCTGTGCCCATTATGAGGGGTTCTTACCATCCCTGTGCTGAGTTCCCGGGTCTGTACACCCGCTGTGCCCATTATGAGGGGTTCCCACCATCCCTGTGCTGAGTTTCCGGGTCTGTACACCCGCTGTGCCCATTATTTGGGGTTCCCACCATCCTTGTGCTGAGTTCCTGGATCTGTACCCCCGCTGTGCCCATTATGAGGGGTTCCCTCCATCCCTGTGCCGAGCTCCCGGGTCTGTACACCCGCTGTGCCCATTATGAGGGGTTCCCACCATCCTTGTGCTGAGTTCCCGGGTCTGTACCCCCGCTGTGCCCATTATGAGGGGTTCTCACCATCCCTGTGCTGAGTTCCCGGGTCTGTACACCCGCTGTGCCCATTATGAGGGGTTCTTACCATCCCTGTGCTGAGTTCCCGGGTCTGTACACCCGCTGTGCCCATTATGAGGGGTTCCCACCATCCCTGTGCTGAGTTTCCGGGTCTGTACACCCGCTGTGCCCATTATTTGGGGTTCCCACCATCCTTGTGCTGAGTTCCTGGATCTGTACCCCCGCTGTGCCCATTATGAGGGGTTCCCTCCATCCCTGTGCCGAGCTCCCGGGTCTGTACACGCGCTGTGCCCATTATTTGGGGTTCCCACCATCCTTGTGCTGAGTTCCCGGGTCTGTACCCCCGCTGTGCCCATTATGAGGGGTTCTCACCATCCCTGTGCCGAGCTCCCGGGTCTGTACACCCGCTGTGCCCATTATGAGGGGTTCTCACCATCCCTGTGCTGAGTTTCCGGGTCTGTACACCCGCTGTGCCCATTATGAGGGGTTCTTACCATCCCTGTGCTGAGTTCCCGGGTCTGTACACCCGCTGTGCCCATTATGAGGGGTTCCCACCATCCCTGTGCTGAGTTTCCGGGTCTGTACACCCGCTGTGCCCATTATTTGGGGTTCCCACCATCCCTGTGCCGAGCTCCCGGGTCTGTACACCCGCTGTGCCCATTATGAGGGGTTCCCACCATCCCTGTGCTGAGTTCCCCGGGTCTGTACACCCGCTGTGCCCATTATGAGGGGTTCCCACCATCCCTGTGCTGAGTTCCCGGGTCTGTACACCCGCTGTGCCCATTATGAGGGGTTCCCACCATCCCTGTGCCGAGCTCCCGGGTCTGTACACCCGCTGTGCCCATTATGAGGGGTTCCCACCATCCCTGTGCCGAATTCCCGGGTCTGTACACCCGCTGTGCCCATTATTTGGGGTTAATTTTGTTTATTGAAAATCTTACAAACAACAACTTATATACAATAAAACCATAATAAATAAATAAAACATATTTACAAAATAATTGAATATGACTATACAAAACAAGAACATAATAAATGGTGCAAACCAAAAAGCATACAACATAATCCCTACGGGAGAGCCAGACTAAGGAACATCACCATCACCATGCATGGAACCTTCTATAGAAACGGAGTGGGAACTGCCATTAGGGTAGTTGGGGCAGACGTTTCTTAGCCTGACTACTCCCTCTCCCTGGAGAACCAGCACGCTTCGTTGCACCCTGACACTCATCATCCATGGAGGACGCTGAACTGAACGAGTCCCAATCATCATCATCATCATCATCTGACAGGACCCCAAACTTATTTTCTACATGCAAAACCTCAGGACTTAAGGTAACTGCACCTCTTTTCTTCCCCTTCCTTTTGCCCCTCTTCCTTTTATCCTCCAACCACTCCATATCATCCTTGGACAAATCAGAGTCAACAACCTCCCCACACCTATCCTCCCCCCCACTCTCCCTTCCCTTATCTACCACCAGGCCAGCCTCTTCACCATCCACCCCACTCCTCTGCACCCCATGACCCTTAACAGAGACCCTGCAGCGTCGGGGGAGGGGGACTGGCACCGCACTTAATGCACCAGCCTCAGCACCTCTTGCTGCCTCTGCAATTTTAGAAGACACAGAAGGATAAGACACAGAAGGATTGGACACATTCTTGGCAACTGAAACCTTACCCACAGACTGGGGAGACACAGACACATTGGGTATGGGCACAGACTGGGGAGACACATTGGGTATTGGCACAGACTGGGGAGACGCAGACACATTGGGTATTGGCACAGACTGGGGAGACACAGACACATTGGGTATGGGCACAGACTGGGGAGACACAGACACATTGGGTATTGGCACAGACTGGGGAGACACATTGGGTATTGGCACAGACTCAGATGGGATCACAGGCCCTCCAGCTGATGAGCTCTGAGCATCCTCCATGTCCAGACGGAAAAACTCTCTCATGAGCTCAGGCTTGTTGTGCATTGCCTCAGGACACTGACTGTAAGGATGTCCCACTGCATTGCACAGATTACACCTGATAATATTACAGTCCTTTGCCAAATGTCCTATACCCTGACACAGAGAGCACTTCATCACTGGACAGGAGGATGCAAGATGCCCTTTATCTCCACATTTATTGCAGAGCTTTGGCTGGCCCGGGTAGAAGATGGTCAGCCTGTCCCTCCCCAGGAAAGCTGAGGATGGCAGATGCTGCACAACATTATCAATGACTTTTAATTTCAGCTGCACAGACCATCCCCCTGTCCATATTCCCCGATCGTCCAAAATCTTTCTTAGGGGGCTCAGGACGTCCCCATACCTCCTCAACCATACAGTCAGATCCCCTTGTGGTATGGATTCATTGCGCACAAGTATTGTCACCATTTTAATGAGGGGCTGGCGTGAAACAAGTTTGGGGATGAGCCCTTTCCAGTCCGGCAGGCCCCTACACACATGTTCAAACTTCTCCCAAAATATGTCCAAAGACTCGGGACGGATAAAGGACAAATCATATTCATAGGAACCTGCCGGACTGATCAGGGCGAAGATATCTGCAGGCCTAAACCCCATCTGCAGGATTTTATCCACCACTGTCCTCCTATGTGGGGGGTTTCCATCACCTTCCCATTTCAATTGTACAACATTCCTCCTTTTAAACAGGGAGGAAGATAGAACATCCCCATGCTCCTTCCCTGCTTGCTCCCCCTTCCCAGAACTTGTGGCAGCAACACCAGCATAAGTTTTTCTTCCAGCTTTTGCAGTCTTGTCCTCAGATACATTCAAACCTGCTGGCCGAGAGTCTGAATCAGCTGGGATAGCAGTCTTCTGATTAGCAGGACCCACCCCCTCCCCCGAACACTCAGCTTCAATCCTGGGAGCCATCACAGTCTTGGCTGCTGCAGACTCCTGGAGAGTTGTAGTACTACTGCTCCCAGCATCTCCTCCACCATTCACAGGAACAGCCGCTGTGCCTGGTCCAGGCAAAGTCTCTGTATTGTCCATGGACCTCTCTGCAGACTGAAGCTGACAGTTATTTATTGCTTGCAGTACATTGTCTATGGGTCTGGGCTGACTGTCTGTAGCACTACAACCCTCAGCAGGCCCATTGTTATTAAAGATCCCACCATCCTGCACACACATTGTACCTGCACCTGCTCTCTCCACAGGTCTTTCTTCCACAGGACTAGGAATGGTGTCCATCTTCTCCTCACCTTCCTGGGGAGCTGAATCTGGACTGGCCTCTAGTTTATTGATCACATCCAACATGTCAGAACCTTCATCCTCCGGCTCAGATGTTCCATATTGCTGGGGAGGGAAGGGGACAGAGGCCTCCGCCATTGAGGGCTCAGCAGGTGTCTGAGGTGTTGAAACACTGGGCTCATCCTCCGGGCCCACTTTCTCACTCTCTGCTGACTCCGACTTTACTTGCATCTCCTCACAGGTTGGATCACCTTCCATGCAGGACGCGGCTCTTCTCCTCATGCGATTAAATCGCTCCTCATTCTTATATTTCTCTTTAAAAATGCCACTGTTCTCCTTCAGAGAGCTCACCAGCTCTTTCTGCCTCTTAACAGCTTGCTCCAAGTCCTTCAACTCAGGCCTCAGAGCTGACCTCCTCTTGCTGTACAATTTGGCACAAACTTGCTTTTTCTTCCGAAATTCAGTCATCAACATCAACAATCTCTCCTCTTCTTCCTCAATCTGCTTCAGCTTCCCAACAATCCTCTGTCTAACGGCAGGCAGGGACTCCTCACTCCTTTGGCAAGGCCCAGAATCTTCCACAGGCCTAGCCAGGGGACCCCCGCCAGGGTCCTCCCCAGGATCCAGCATCCCTCCTGGGGCAGAGGAGTAACTCTAGCCCCTGGTCTCTGGAAGCACAGGAGCAAAGGAACTAGCAACCTCTCACCTCACTGTCAAGGAGAGGAATGGCAGTTTCCCACCATCCCTGTGCTGAGTTCCTGGGTCTGTACACCCACTGTGCCCATTATGAGGGGTTCCCACCATCCTTGTGCTGAGTTCCCGGGTCTGTACACCCGCTGTGCCCATTATGAGGGGTTCCCACCATCCCTGTGCTGAGTTCCCGGGTCTGTACACCCGCTGTGCCCATTATGAGAGGTTCCCACCATCCCTGTGCTGAGTTTCCGGGTCTGTACACCCGCTGTGCCCATTATGAGGGGTTCCCTCCATCCCTGTGCCGAGCTCCCGGGTCTGTACACCCGCTGTGCCCATTATGAGGGGTTCCCACCATCCCTGTGCCGAATTCCCGGGTCTGTACACCCGCTGTGCCCATTATTTGGGGTTCCCACCATCCTTGTGCTGAGTTCCCGGGTCTGTACACCCGCTGTGCCCATTATGAGGGGTTCCCTCCATCCCTGTGCTGAGTTTCCGGGTCTGTACACCCGCTGTGCCCATTATTTGGGGTTCCCACCATCCCTGTGCTGAGTTCCTGGGTCTGTACACCCGCTGTGCCCATTATGAGGGGTTCCCACCATCCCTGTGCTGAGTTCCTGGGTCTGTACACCCACTGTGCCCATTATGAGGGGTTCCCACCATCCCTGTGCTGAGTTTCCGGGTCTGTACACCCGCTGTGCCCATTATTTGGGGTTCCCACCATCCCTGTGCTGAGTTCCTGGGTCTGTACACCCGCTGTGCCCATTATGAGGGGTTCCCACCATCCCTGTGCTGAGTTCCCGGGTCTGTACACCCGCTGTGCCCATTATGAGGGGTTCCCTCCATCCCTGTGCCGAGCTCCCGGGTCTGTACACCCGCTGTGCCCATTATGAGGGGTTCCCACCATCCCTGTGCTGAGTTCCCGGGTCTGTACACCCGCTGTGCCCATTATGAGGGGTTCCCACCATCCTTGTGCTGAGTTTCCGGGTCTACACCCGCTGTGCCCATTATGAGGGGTTCCCATCATCCCTGTGCTGAGTTCTGGGATCTGTGCACCCGCTGTGCCCATTATGAGGGGTTCCCACCATCCCTGTGCTGAGTTCCCGGGTCTGTACTCCCGCTGTGCCCATTATGAGAGGTTCCCACCATCCCTGTGCCGAGTTCCCGGGTCTGTACACCCGCTGTGCCCATTATGAGGGGTTCCCACCATCCCTGTGCTGAGTTCCTGGGTCTGTACACTCGCTGTGCCCATTATTTGGGGTTCCCACCATCCCTGTGCCGAGTTCCCGGGTCTGTACACCCGCTGTGCCCATTATGAGAGGTTCCCACCATCCCTGTGCTGAGTTCCTGGGTCTGTACCCCCGCTGTGCCCATTATGAGGGGTTCCCACCATCCCTGTGCTGAGCTCCCGGGTCTTTACACCCGCTGTGCCCATTATGAGGGGTTCTCACCATCCATGTGCTGAGTTCCCGGGTCTGTACACCCGCTGTGCCCATTATGAGGGGTTCTTACCATCCCTGTGCTGAGTTCCCGGGTCTGTACACCCGCTGTGCCCATTATGAGGGGTTCCCACCATCCCTGTGCTGAGTTTCCGGGTCTGTACACCCGCTGTGCCCATTATTTGGGGTTCCCACCATCCTTGTGCTGAGTTCCTGGATCTGTACCCCCGCTGTGCCCATTATGAGGGGTTCCCTCCATCCCTGTGCCGAGCTCCCGGGTCTGTACACCCGCTGTGCCCATTATGAGGGGTTCCCACCATCCTTGTGCTGAGTTCCCGGGTCTGTACCCCCGCTGTGCCCATTATGAGGGGTTCTCACCATCCCTGTGCTGAGTTCCCGGGTCTGTACACCCGCTGTGCCCATTATGAGGGGTTCTTACCATCCCTGTGCTGAGTTCCCGGGTCTGTACACCCGCTGTGCCCATTATGAGGGGTTCCCACCATCCCTGTGCTGAGTTTCCGGGTCTGTACACCCGCTGTGCCCATTATTTGGGGTTCCCACCATCCTTGTGCTGAGTTCCTGGATCTGTACCCCCGCTGTGCCCATTATGAGGGGTTCCCTCCATCCCTGTGCCGAGCTCCCGGGTCTGTACACGCGCTGTGCCCATTATTTGGGGTTCCCACCATCCTTGTGCTGAGTTCCCGGGTCTGTACCCCCGCTGTGCCCATTATGAGGGGTTCTCACCATCCCTGTGCCGAGCTCCCGGGTCTGTACACCCGCTGTGCCCATTATGAGGGGTTCTCACCATCCCTGTGCTGAGTTCCCGGGTCTGTACACCCGCTGTGCCCATTATGAGGGGTTCTCACCATCCCTGTGCTGAGTTCCCGGGTCTGTACACCCGCTGTGCCCATTATGAGGGGTTCTTACCATCCCTGTGCTGAGTTCCCGGGTCTGTACACCCGCTGTGCCCATTATGAGGGGTTCCCACCATCCCTGTGCTGAGTTTCCGGGTCTGTACACCCGCTGTGCCCATTATTTGGGGTTCCCACCATCCCTGTGCCGAGCTCCCGGGTCTGTACACCCGCTGTGCCCATTATGAGGGGTTCCCACCATCCCTGTGCTGAGTTCCCCGGGTCTGTACACCCGCTGTGCCCATTATGAGGGGTTCCCACCATCCCTGTGCTGAGTTCCCGGGTCTGTACACCCGCTGTGCCCATTATGAGGGGTTCCCACCATCCCTGTGCCGAGCTCCCGGGTCTGTACACCCGCTGTGCCCATTATGAGGGGTTCCCACCATCCCTGTGCCGAATTCCCGGGTCTGTACACCCGCTGTGCCCATTATTTGGGGTTCCCACCATCCTTGTGCTGAGTTCCCGGGTCTGTACACCCGCTGTGCCCATTATGAGGGGTTCCCACCATCCCTGTGCTGAGTTCCCGGGTCTGTACACCCGCTGTGCCCATTATGAGAGGTTCCCACCATCCCTGTGCTGAGTTTCCGGGTCTGTACACCCGCTGTGCCCATTATGAGGGGTTCCCTCCATCCCTGTGCCGAGCTCCCGGGTCTGTACACCCGCTGTGCCCATTATGAGGGGTTCCCACCATCCCTGTGCCGAATTCCCGGGTCTGTACACCCGCTGTGCCCATTATTTGGGGTTCCCACCATCCTTGTGCTGAGTTCCCGGGTCTGTACACCCGCTGTGCCCATTATGAGGGGTTCCCTCCATCCCTGTGCTGAGTTTCCGGGTCTGTACACCCGCTGTGCCCATTATTTGGGGTTCCCACCATCCCTGTGCTGAGTTCCTGGGTCTGTACACCCGCTGTGCCCATTATGAGGGGTTCCCACCATCCCTGTGCTGAGTTCCTGGGTCTGTACACCCACTGTGCCCATTATGAGGGGTTCCCACCATCCCTGTGCTGAGTTTCCGGGTCTGTACACCCGCTGTGCCCATTATTTGGGGTTCCCACCATCCCTGTGCTGAGTTCCTGGGTCTGTACACCCGCTGTGCCCATTATGAGGGGTTCCCACCATCCCTGTGCTGAGTTCTGGGATCTGTGCACCCGCTGTGCCCATTATGAGGGGTTCCCACCATCCCTGTGCTGAGTTCCCGGGTCTGTACACCCGCTGTGCCCATTATGAGGGGTTCCCACCATCCCTGTGCTGAGTTCTGGGATCTGTGCACCCGCTGTGCCCATTATGAGGGGTTCCCACCATCCCTGTGCTGAGTTCCCGGGTCTGTACACCCGCTGTGCCCATTATGAGGGGTTCCCTCCATCCCTGTGCCGAGCTCCCGGGTCTGTACACCCGCTGTGCCCATTATGAGGGGTTCCCACCATCCCTGTGCTGAGTTCCCGGGTCTGTACACCCGCTGTGCCCATTATGAGGGGTTCCCACCATCCTTGTGCTGAGTTTCCGGGTCTACACCCGCTGTGCCCATTATGAGGGGTTCCCATCATCCCTGTGCTGAGTTCTGGGATCTGTGCACCCGCTGTGCCCATTATGAGGGGTTCCCACCATCCCTGTGCTGAGTTCCCGGGTCTGCACTCCCGCTGTGCCCATTATGAGAGGTTCCCACCATCCCTGTGCCGAGTTCCCGGGTCTGTACACCCGCTGTGCCCATTATGAGGGGTTCCCACCATCCCTGTGCTGAGTTCCTGGGTCTGTACACTCGCTGTGCCCATTATTTGGGGTTCCCACCATCCCTGTGCCGAGTTCCCGGGTCTGTACACCCGCTGTGCCCATTATGAGAGGTTCCCACCATCCCTGTGCTGAGTTCCTGGGTCTGTACCCCCGCTGTGCCCATTATGAGGGGTTCCCACCATCCCTGTGCTGAGCTCCCGGGTCTTTACACCCGCTGTGCCCATTATGAGGGGTTCTCACCATCCCTGTGCTGAGTTCCCGGGTCTGTACACCCGCTGTGCCCATTATGAGGGGTTCCCACCATCCCTGTGCTGAGCTCCCGGGTCTTTACACCCACTGTGCCCATTATGAGGGGTTCTCACCATCCCTGTGCTGAGTTCCCGGGTCTGTACCCCCGCTGTGCCCATTATGAGGGGTTCCCACCATCCCTGTGCTGAGTTCCCGGGTCTGTACACCCGCTGTGCCCATTATGAGGGGTTCCCACCATCCCTGTGCTGAGTTCCCGGGTCTGTACACCCGCTGTGCCCATTATGAGGGGTTCCCACCATCCCTGTGCTGAGTTCCCGGGTCTGTACACCCGCTGTGCCCATTATGAGGGGTTCCCACCATCCCTGTGCTGAGTTTCCGGGTCTGTACACCCGCTGTGCCCATTATGAGGGGTTCCCACCATCCCTGTGCTGAGTTCCCGGGTCTGTACACCCGCTGTGCCCATTATGAGGGGTTCCCACCATCCCTGTGCTGAGTTCCCGGGTCTGTACACCCGCTGTGCCCATTATGAGGGGTTCCCACCATCCTTGTGCTGAGTTCCCGGGTCTGTACACCCGCTGTGCCCATTATGAGGGGTTCCCACCATCCCTGTGCTGAGTTCCCGGGTCTGTACACCCGCTGTGCCCATTATGAGGGGTTCCCACCATCCTTGTGCTGAGTTCCCGGGTCTGTACACCCGCTGTGCCCATTATGAGGGGTTCCCACCATCCCTGTGCTGAGTTCCTGGGTCTGTACACCCGCTGTGCCCATTATTTGGGGTTCCCACCATCCTTGTGCTGAGTTCCTGGGTCTGTACCCCCGCTGTGCCCATTATGAGGGGTTCCCTCCATCCCTGTGCCGAGCTCCCGGGTCTGTACACGCGCTGTGCCCATTATTTGGGGTTCCCACCATCCTTGTGCTGAGTTCCCGGGTCTGTACCCCCGCTGTGCCCATTATGAGGGGTTCTCACCATCCCTGTGCCGAGCTCCCGGGTCTGTACACCCGCTGTGCCCATTATGAGGGGTTCTCACCATCCCTGTGCTGAGTTCCCGGGTCTGTACACCCGCTGTGCCCATTATGAGGGGTTCTTACCATCCCTGTGCTGAGTTCCCGGGTCTGTACACCCGCTGTGCCCATTATGAGGGGTTCCCACCATCCCTGTGCTGAGTTTCCGGGTCTGTACACCCGCTGTGCCCATTATTTGGGGTTCCCACCATCCCTGTGCCGAGCTCCCGGGTCTGTACACCCGCTGTGCCCATTATGAGGGGTTCCCACCATCCCTGTGCTGAGTTCCCGGGTCTGTACACCCGCTGTGCCCATTATGAGGGGTTCCCACCATCCCTGTGCCGAATTCCCGGGTCTGTACACCCGCTGTGCCCATTATTTGGGGTTCCCACCATCCTTGTGCTGAGTTCCCGGGTCTGTACACCCGCTGTGCCCATTATGAGGGGTTCCCTCCATCCCTGTGCTGAGTTTCCGGGTCTGTACACCCGCTGTGCCCATTATTTGGGGTTCCCACCATCCCTGTGCTGAGTTCCTGGGTCTGTACACCCGCTGTGCCCATTATGAGGGGTTCCCACCATCCCTGTGCTGAGTTCCTGGGTCTGTACACCCACTGTGCCCATTATGAGGGGTTCCCACCATCCCAGTGCTGAGTTTCCGGGTCTGTACACCCGCTGTGCCCATTATTTGGGGTTCCCACCATCCCTGTGCTGAGTTCCTGGGTCTGTACACCCGCTGTGCCCATTATGAGGGGTTCCCTCCATCCCTGTGCCGAGCTCCCGGGTCTGTACACCCGCTGGGCCCATTATGAGGGGTTCCCACCATCCCTGTGCTGAGCTCCCGGGTCTTTACACCCGCTGTGCCCATTATGAGGGGTTCTCACCATCCCTGTGCTGAGTTCCCGGGTCTGTACACCCGCTGTGCCCATTATGAGGGGTTCCCACCATCCCTGTGCTGAGCTCCCGGGTCTTTACACCCACTGTGCCCATTATGAGGGGTTCTCACCATCCCTGTGCTGAGTTCCCGGGTCTGTACCCCCGCTGTGCCCATTATGAGGGGTTCCCACCATCCCTGTGCTGAGTTCCCGGGTCTGTACCCCCGCTGTGCCCATTATGAGGGGTTCCCACCATCCCTGTGCTGAGTTCCCGGGTCTGTACCCCCGCTGTGCCCATTATGAGGGGTTCTCACCATCCCTGTGCTGAGTTCCCGGGTCTGTACCCCCGCTGTGCCCATTATGAGGGGTTCCACCATCCCTGTGCTGAGTTCCCGGGTCTGTACACCCGCTGTGCCCATTATGAGGGGTTCCCACCATCCCTGTGCTGAGTTCCCGGGTCTGTACACCCGCTGTGCCCATTATGAGGGGTTCCCACCATCCCTGTGCTGAGTTCCCGGGTCTGTACACCCGCTGTGCCCATTATGAGGGGTTCCCACCATCCCTGTGCTGAGTTTCCGGGTCTGTACACCCGCTGTGCCCATTATGAGGGGTTCCCACCATCCCTGTGCTGAGTTCCCGGGTCTGTACACCCGCTGTGCCCATTATGAGGGGTTCCCACCATCCCTGTGCTGAGTTCCCGGGTCTGTACACCCGCTGTGCCCATTATGAGGGGTTCCCACCATCCTTGTGCTGAGTTCCCGGGTCTGTACACCCGCTGTGCCCATTATGAGGGGTTCCCACCATCCCTGTGCTGAGTTCCCGGGTCTGTACACCCGCTGTGCCCATTATGAGGGGTTCCCACCATCCCTGTGCTGAGTTCCCGGGTCTGTACACCCGCTGTGCCCATTATGAGGGGTCCCCACCATCCCTGTGCTGAGTTCCCGGGTCTGTACACCCGCTGTGCCCATTATTTGGGGTTCCCACCATCCTTGTGCTGAGTTCCCGGGTCTGTACACCCGCTGTGCCCATTATGAGGGGTTCCCACCATCCCTGTGCTGAGTTCCCGGGACTGTACACCCGCTGTGCCCATTATGAGGGGTTCCCACCATCCCTGTGCTGAGTTCCCGGGACTGTACACCCGCTGTGCCCATTATGAGGGGTTCCCACCATCCCTGTGCTGAGTTCCCGGCACTGTACACCCGCTGTGCCCATTATGAGGGGTTCCCACCATCCGTGTGCTGAGTTCCCGGGTCTGTACACCCGATGTGCCCATTATGAGGGGTTCCCACCATCCCTGTGCTGAGTTCCCGGGTCTGTACACCCGCTGTGCCCATTATGAGGGGTTCCCACCATTCCTGTGCTGAGTTCCCGGGTCTGTACACCCGCTGTGCCCATTATGAGGGGTTCCCACCATCCCTGTGCTGAGTTCCCGGGTCTGTACACCCGCTGTGCCCATTATGAGGGGTTCCCACCATCCCTGTGCTGAGTTCCTGGGTCTGTACACCCGCTGTGCCCATTATGAGGGGTTCCCACCATCCCTGTGCTGAGTTCCCGGGTCTGTACACCCGCTGTGCCCATTATGAGGAGTTCCCACCATCCCTGTGCTGAGTTCCCGGGTCTGTATACCCGCTGTGTCCATTATGAGGGGTTCCCACCATCCCTGTGCTGAGTTCCCGGGTCTGTACACCCGCTGTGCCCATTATGAGGGGTTCCCACCATCCCTGTGCTGAGTTCCCGGGTCTGTACACCCGCTGTGCCCATTATGAGGAGTTCCCACATTCCCTGTGCTGAGTTCCCGGGTCTGTACACCCGCTGTGCCCATTATGAGGGGTTCCCACCATCCCTGTGCTGAGTTCCCGGGTCTGTACACCCGCTGTGCCCATTGTGAGGGGTTCCCACCATCCCTGTGCTGAGTTCCCGGGTCTGTACTCCCGCTGTGCCCATTATGAGGGGTTCCCACCATCCCTGTGCTGAGTTCCCGGGTCTGTACACCCGCTGTGCCCATTATGAGGGGTTCCCACCATCCCTGTGCTGAGTTCCCGGGTCTGTACACCTGCTGTGCCCATTATGAGGAGTTCCCACCATCCCTGTGCTGAGTTCCCGGGTCTGTACGCCCGCTGTGCCCATTATGAGGAGTTCTCACCATCCCTGTGCTGAGTTCCCGGGTCTGTACACCCGCTGTGCCCATTATGAGGGGTTCTCACCATCCCTGTGCTGAGTTCCCGGGTTTGTACACCCGCTGTGCCCATTATGAGGGGTTCCCACCATCCCTGTGCTGAGTTCCTGGGTCTGTACACCCGCTGTGCCCATTATGAGGGGTTCTCACCATCCCTGTGCTGAGTTCCCGGGTCTGTACACCCGCTGTGCCCATTATGAGGGGTTCCCACCATCCCTGCTTTTTTTTCTTCTTTCTTTTTGTGTATTAAGTAGAATGTAATATGAGGGACTGGAACATACGAAAGGTAGGTTGGTCACCTATAACGCCAGCCATCCTAAGAGCCGGTTCACACAGAGGCAACACTTCCAGCGCGACTTCTGGAGGCAACTTGGACACGACTTGATCATTGAAATGAATAACAGAGCGACTTGGGGCGACTTACACACAACTTTAAGTCACCCCCAGGCCAATCACAGAATAATCAGCTCCCGAGAGGGAACTCCACGCCAAATTTTAAATAAAAAACCGGCATGGGTTCCCCTCCAAGAGCATACCAGGCACTTAGGTCTGGTATGGATTTTAAGAGGAACCCCCTACACCAAATAAACGGCGTGGGGGTCCCCCAAAATCCATCCCAGACCCCCCACCCCAAAGCACTTTGTTCCCATGTTGATGAGGACAAGGGCATCTTTCCGACAACCCTGGCTGTTGGTTGTCGGGGTCTGCGGGCGGGGGGCTTATCGGAATCCGGGAGCCCTCTTTAATAAGGGGGCCCCCGGGTTCCCCCCCCATCCTATGTGAATGAGTATGGGGTACATCGTACCCCTACCCATTTACCTGGGGAAAAAAGCATCAATAAAAAAAATACACTAGACAGGTTTTTAAAGTAATTTATTAGTCTTCTTCCGACTCCACCGCTCTCTGGCCTCTTCTCCTGCTCTCTGGCCTCTTCTCCTGCTCTCTGGCCTCTTCTCCTGCTCTCCGGCCTCTTCTCCTGCTCTCTGGCCTCTTCTCCTGCTCTCCGGCCTCTTCTCCTGCTCTCCGGCCTCTTCTCCTGCTCTCCGGCCTCTTCTCCTGCTCTCTGGCCTCTTCTCCTGCTCTCTGGCCTCTTCTCCTGCTCTCCGGCCTCTTCTCCTGCTCTCCGGCCTCTTCTCCTGCTCTCTGGCCTCTTCTCCTGCTCTCTGGCCTCTTCTCCTGCTCTCCGGCCTCTTCTCCTGCTCTCCGGCCTCTTCTCCTGCTCTCTGGCCTCTTCTCCTGCTCTCCGGCCTCTTCTCCTGCTCTCCGGCCTCTTCTCCTGCTCTCCGGCCTCTTCTCCTGCTCTCCGGCCTCTTCTCCTGCTCTCTGGCCTCTTCTCCTGCTCTCTGGCCTCTTCTCCTGCTCTCCGGCCTCTTCTCCTGCTCTCTGGCCTCTTCTCCTGCTCTCCGGCCCCTTTTCCTGCTCTCCGGCCTCTTCTCCTGCTCTCCGGCCTCTTCTCCTGCTCTCCGGCCTCTTCTCCTGCTCTCCGGCCTCTTCTCCTGCTCTCCGGCCTCTTCTCCTGCTCTCTGGCCTCTTCTCCTGCTCTCCGGCCTCTTCTCCTGCTCTCCGGCCTCTTCTCCTGCTCTTCGGCCTCTTCTCCTGCTCTCTGGCCTCTTCTCCTGCTCTCCGGCCTCTTCTCCTGCTCTCTGGCCTCTTCTCCTGCTCTCCGGCCTCTTCTCCTGCTCTCCGGCCTCTTCTCCTGCTCTCTGGCCTCTTCTCCTGCTCTCTGGCCTCTTCTCCTGCTCTCTGGCCTCTTCTCCTGCTCTCCGGCCTCTTCTCCTGCTCTCTGGCCTCTTCTCCTGCTCTCCGGCCTCTTCTCCTGCTCTCCGGCCTCTTCTCCTGCTCTCTGGCCTCTTCTCCTGCTCTCTGGCCTCTTCTCCTGCTCTCCGGCCTCTTCTCCTGCTCTCCGGCCCCTTTTCCTGCTCTCCGGCCTCTTCTCCTGCTCTCCGGCCTCTTCTCCTGCTCTCCGGCCTCTTCTCCTGCTCTCCGGCCTCTTCTCCTGCTCTCTGGCCTCTTCTCCTGCTCTCTGGCCTCTTCTCCTGCTCTCCGGCCTCTTCTCCTGCTCTCCGGCCTCTTCTCCTGCTCTCTGGCCTCTTCTCCTGCTCTCCGGCCTCTTCTCCTGCTCTCTGGCCTCTTCTCCTGCTCTCTGGCCTCTTCTCCTGCTCTCCGGCCTCTTCTCCTGCTCTCCGGCCTCTTCTCCTGCTCTCCGGCCTCTTCTCCTGCTCTCTGGCCTCTTCTCCTGCTCTCCGGCCTCTTCTCCTGCTCTCCGGCCTCTTCTCCTGCTCTCCGGCCTCTTCTCCTGCTCTCTGGCCTCTTCTCCTGCTCTCCGGCCTCTTCTCCTGCTCTCCGGCCTCTTCTCCTGCTCTCCGGCCTCTTCTCCTGCTCTCTGGCCTCTTCTCCTGCTCTCCGGCCCCTTTTCCTGCTCTCCGGCCTCTTCTCCTGCTCTCCGGCCTCTTCTCCTGCTCTCCGGCCTCTTCTCCTGCTCTCTGGCCTCTTCTCCTGCTCTCCGGCCTCTTCTCCTGCTCTCCGGCCTCTTCTCCTGCTCTCCGGCCTCTTCTCCTGCTCTCTGGCCTCTTCTCCTGCTCTCTGGCCTCTTCTCCTGCTCTCCGGCCTCTTCTCCTGCTCTCCGGCCTCTTCTCCTGCTCTCCGGCCTCTTCTCCTGCTCTCCGGCCTCTTCTCCTGCTCTCTGGCCTCTTCTCCTGCTCTCCGGCCCCTTTTCCTGCTCTCCGGCCTCTTCTCCTGCTCTCCGGCCTCTTCTCCTGCTCTCTGGCCTCTTCTCCTGCTCTCCGGCCTCTTCTCCTGCTCTCCGGCCTCTTCTCCTGCTCTCCGGCCTCTTCTCCTGCTCTCTGGCCTCTTCTCCTGCTCTCTGGCCTCTTCTCCTGCTCTCTGGCCTCTTCTCCTGCTCTCCGGCCTCTTCTCCTGCTCTCTGGCCTCTTCTCCTGCTCTCCGGCCCCTTTTCCTGCTCTCCGGCCTCTTCTCCTGCTCTCCGGCCTCTTCTCCTGCTCTCCGGCCTCTTCTCCTGCTCTCTGGCCTCTTCTCCTGCTCTCCGGCCTCTTCTCCTGCTCTCCGGCCTCTTCTCCTGCTCTCTGGCCTCTTCTCCTGCTCTCCGGCCCCTTTTCCTGCTCTCCGGCCTCTTCTCCTGCTCTCCGGCCTCTTCTCCTGCTCTCCGGCCTCTTCTCCTGCTCTCTGGCCTCTTCTCCTGCTCTCCGGCCTCTTCTCCTGCTCTCCGGCCTCTTCTCCTGCTCTCCGGCCTCTTCTCCTGCTCTCTGGCCTCTTCTCCTGCTCTCTGGCCTCTTCTCCTGCTCTCCGGCCTCTTCTCCTGCTCTCCGGCCTCTTCTCCTGCTCTCCGGCCTCTTCTCCTGCTCTCTGGCCTCTTCTCCTGCTCTCCGGCCTCTTCTCCTGCTCTCTGGCCTCTTCTCCTGCTCTCCGGCCTCTTCTCCTGCTCTCTGGCCTCTTCTCCTGCTCTCCGGCCTCTTCTCCTGCTCTCCGGCCTCTTCTCCTGCTCTCCGGCCTCTTCTCCTGCTCTCTGGCCTCTTCTCCTGCTCTCTGGCCTCTTCTCCTGCTCTCTGGCCTCTTCTCCTGCTCTCCGGCCTCTTCTCCTGCTCTCCGGCCTCTTCTCCTGCTCTCCGGCCTCTTCTCCTGCTCTCCGGCCTCTTCTCCTGCTCTCTGGCCTCTTCTCCTGCTCTCCGGCCTCTTCTCCTGCTCTCTGGCCTCTTCTCCTGCTCTCCGGCCCCTTTTCCTGCTCTCCGGCCTCTTCTCCTGCTCTCCGGCCTCTTCTCCTGCTCTCCGGCCTCTTCTCCTGCTCTCCGGCCTCTTCTCCTGCTCTCCGGCCTCTTCTCCTGCTCTCCGGCCTCTTCTCCTGCTCTCCGGCCTCTTCTCCTGCTCTCCGGCCTCTTCTCCTGCTCTTTGGCCTCTTCTCCTGCTCTCTGGCCTCTTCTCCTGCTCTCCGGCCTCTTCTCCTGCTCTCTGGCCTCTTCTCCTGCTCTCCGGCCTCTTCTCCTGCTCTCCGGCCTCTTCTCCTGCTCTCTGGCCTCTTCTCCTGCTCTCTGGCCTCTTCTCCTGCTCTCCGGCCTCTTCTCCTGCTCTCCGGCCTCTTCTCCTGCTCTCCGGCCTCTTCTCCTGCTCTCTGGCCTCTTCTCCTGCTCTCTGGCCTCTTCTCCTGCTCTCTGGCCTCTTCTCCTGCTCTCCGGCCTCTTCTCCTGCTCTCTGGCCTCTTCTCCTGCTCTCCGGCCTCTTCTCCTGCTCTCCGGCCTCTTCTCCTGCTCTCCGGCCTCTTCTCCTGCTCTCCGGCCTCTTCTCCTGCTCTCCGGCCTCTTCTCCTGCTCTCTGGCCTCTTCTCCTGCTCTCCGGCCTCTTCTCCTGCTCTCCGGCCTCTTCTCCTGCTCTTCGGCCTCTTCTCCTGCTCTTCGGCCTCTTCTCCTGCTCTCTGGCCTCTTCTCCTGCTCTCCGGCCTCTTCTCCTGCTCTCCGGCCCCTTTTCCTGCTCTCCGGCCTCTTCTCCTGCTCTCCGGCCTCTTCTCCTGCTCTCTGGCCTCTTCTCCTGCTCTCCGGCCTCTTCTCCTGCTCTCCGGCCTCTTCTCCTGCTCTCTGGCCTCTTCTCCTGCTCTCCGGCCTCTTCTCCTGCTCTCCGGCCTCTTCTCCTGCTCTTCGGCCTCTTCTCCTGCTCTCCGGCCCCTTTTCCTGCTCTCCGGCCTCTTCTCCTGCTCTCCGGCCCCTTTTCCTGCTCTCCGGCCTCTTCTCCTGCTCTCCGGCCTCTTCTCCTGCTCTCCGGCCTCTTCTCCTGCTCTCCGGCCTCTTCTCCTGCTCTCTGGCCTCTTCTCCTGCTCTCCGGCCTCTTCTCCTGCTCTCCGGCCTCTTCTCCTGCTCTCCGGCCTCTTCTCCTGCTCTCCGGCCTCTTCTCCTGCTCTTTGGCCTCTTCTCCTGCTCTCTGGCCTCTTCTCCTGCTCTCCGGCCTCTTCTCCTGCTCTCTGGCCTCTTCTCCTGCTCTCCGGCCTCTTCTCCTGCTCTCCGGCCTCTTCTCCTGCTCTCTGGCCTCTTCTCATGCTCTCTGGCCTCTTCTCCTGCTCTCCGGCCTCTTCTCCTGCTCTCCGGCCTCTTCTCCTGCTCTCCGGCCTCTTCTCCTGCTCTCTGGCCTCTTCTCCTGCTCTCTGGCCTCTTCTCCTGCTCTCCGGCCTCTTCTCCTGCTCTCTGGCCTCTTCTCCTGCTCTCCGGCCCCTTTTCCTGCTCTCCGGCCTCTTCTCCTGCTCTCCGGCCTCTTCTCCTGCTCTCCGGCCTCTTCTCCTGCTCTCCGGCCTCTTCTCCTGCTCTCCGGCCTCTTCTCCTGCTCTCTGGCCTCTTCTCCTGCTCTCCGGCCTCTTCTCCTGCTCTCCGGCCTCTTCTCCTGCTCTTCGGCCTCTTCTCCTGCTCTCTGGCCTCTTCTCCTGCTCTCCGGCCTCTTCTCCTGCTCTCTGGCCTCTTCTCCTGCTCTCCGGCCCCTTTTCCTGCTCTCCGGCCTCTTCTCCTGCTCTCCGGCCTCTTCTCCTGCTCTCTGGCCTCTTCTCCTGCTCTCCGGCCTCTTCTCCTGCTCTCTGGCCTCTTCTCCTGCTCTCCGGCCTCTTCTCCTGCTCTCCGGCCTCTTCTCCTGCTCTTCGGCCTCTTCTCCTGCTCTCCGGCCTCTTCTCCTGCTCTCCGGCCCCTTTTCCTGCTCTCCGGCCTCTTCTCCTGCTCTCCGGCCCCTTTTCCTGCTCTCCGGCCTCTTCTCCTGCTCTCCGGCCTCTTCTCCTGCTCTCCGGCCTCTTCTCCTGCTCTCTGGCCTCTTCTCCTGCTCTCCGGCCTCTTCTCCTGCTCTCCGGCCTCTTCTCCTGCTCTCCGGCCTCTTCTCCTGCTCTCCGGCCTCTTCTCCTGCTCTCCGGCCTCTTCTCCTGCTCTCTGGCCTCTTCTCCTGCTCTCCGGCCTCTTCTCCTGCTCTCCGGCCTCTTCTCCTGCTCTCCGGCCTCTTCTCCTGCTCTCCGGCCTCTTCTCCTGCTCTCCGGCCTCTTCTCCTGCTCTCCGGCCTCTTCTCCTGCTCTCCGGCCTCTTCTCCTGCTCTCCGGCCTCTTCTCCTGCTCTCCGGCCTCTTCTCCTGCTCTCCGGCCTCTTCTCCTGCTCTCCGGCCTCTTCTCCTGCTCTCCGGCCTCTTCTCCTGCTCTCCGGCCTCTTCTCCTGCTCTCTGGCCTCTTCTCCTGCTCTCCGGGTCTTCTGCCGGGCTCCTCCACTATCTTCTTCCAGCTCTTTTACTAGCGTTGGCCGGTCTTCTCCGTTCTTCTTCCCTCTTCTTCCAATGTTGACATGGTGCTCTCTCCCGCCCCATCCCTATATAAGTCGTTGCGCACCTCGCACCCGGCATTACAGTGGGAGAGCGTCGTGTCAACATCGGAAGAAGAGAAGAGGAAAGAAGGATGGAGAAGACCGGCCAACACTAGTAAAGGAGCTGGAAGAAGATAGCGGAGGAGTCGGAAGAGACCCCCAGAGCTGACTAATAAATTACCGTCTATTGTGTTTTTTATTGACTTTTTTCCCCAGGGGAATGGGTAGGGGTACGATGTACCCCATACTCATTCACATAGGATGGGGGGCCGGGATCTGGGGGCCCCCTTATTAAAGGGGGGCTCCCGGATTCCGATAAGCCCCCCGGCCGCAGACCCCGACAACCAACAGCCAGGGTTGTCGGGAAGAGGCCCTTGTCCTCATCAACATGGGGATAAGGTGCTTTGGGGTGGGGGGGCCGCAGGGCGCCCCCTCCCCCAAAGCACCCACCCCCCATGTTGAGGGCATGCGGCCTGGTACAGTTCAGGGGGGGGGCTCTCGCTCGTCCCCACCCCCTTTTCCTGACGGCCGGGCTGCATGCTCAGATAAAGGTCTCGTATGGATCTTAGGGGGACCCCCCCACATGTTTTTTTTTTTGGCGTAGGGGTTCCCCTTAAAGTGGGGTACCCCCTAAAAAAAAAAAATTAAAGTCAGCAGCTACAAATACTGCAGCTGCTGGCTTTTAATAATCGGACACTTACCTGCCCCAGGGTCCAGCGATGCAGGGGAACGAAGCCCCCTCTCGCTCCCCGCTCCGCTCGCGGCGCCGTCATGCATACTGTGGGCACCCGGCTGTGGCTTCACAGCCGGGCACCCACTGCGCATGCGCGAGCGGCGCAGGGCTCCGTGATACGCCGTACAGTCACCTGGGACACATGACAGGTCCCAGGTGAATGTGCGGCGCGAGGGGAAGTGATGTCACCAGCCCGGGCAATGAAGAAGGCAGATTACGAGGGACCCCCTAGCAACCGGTATTTAGAGGTGAGTAAAAAATTTTTTTTTTTGCCAATTATTTTTTTTTGATTTTTTTTACGAATTTTAAGTAGTTTTAATTTTTTGGTGGCAACACCACTTTAAGATCCATACCAGACCTAAGGGTCTGGTTTCCCCTTGGAGGAGGACCCATGCCGGTCTTTTATATTAGAGAGGTGACAATATAGCTGGAGATCCGACTTGGAGGCGACTTCCATTGAATGGGTACCGGTCACCTAGAAGTCGGAGTGACTGTGGTGTACATTAAGACGGCTCCATTCACTACCATTGATTTTCTCAATCGTGTGGGGCAGCCTAAAGTCGGATCCCGGGGTCGCCTCTGTGTGAACCGGGGTTCATGTTACGTCGGGGGGGGTCCAATCACATGACTTATATTTTATAAACAAAGATTTGGGGTTTATTTTACGTTCTTCATTCATTAACCCCTTCATTGCTGGCTTTCTTCCAGTGCTCCAGTGCAGCTGCCATTGCCATTGTCACGGCACTCGGTCTGATGACGATTTTCGGAAGATTACAGAACGCGGCGAGGCGCCTGCAGCTGTCTGTATGATGGCGGTCGCCATGTTTTCTTCGGTGGTCTTTCTGGTATATTTCGTGTTGCACATTATTGGCAGGAGCCTTGGCACTCCTGTGGTATATTACACAGACACAAAGCGACACGATTCCTCCCTGATATAATCTCCGGACCTTTATAATACAGGAAGCCACGCCCACCACTGGACCCACCCACCGCGCAGCCACCAGCAGGAATGAATTCCCAGATCGTCCTGAACATATTTATTGTTCTTTCTGTGACATTAAATTCTGTTTTCAAAATCTGTTGTGATGTTCATTTTACAAGAAGAAGGTTTGGAGGGTCCTACCACTCCTGGAAAGTGAATATCGAGGTCTATTGAAGTCATGAATTCCCCTCCCCCCCCATCCACCCTTCATGATTCCACAACCCTAACCTTATGGGGCCGTAGAAGAATCACCAGAGATGAACCCGGCATTAGATGGGGGAGCTTCACCTATATCACCGGTAGATGGAGAGCCTGTCCTATCAATCCCACCAACCTCATTGAGGGGTTCCCACCATCCCTGTGCTGAGTTCCCGGGTCTGTAAACCCGCTGTGCCCATTATGAGGGGTTCCCACCATCTCTGTGCCAAGTTCCGGGTCTGTAAACCCGCTGTGCCCATTATGAGGGGTTCCCACCATCCCTATGCTGAGTTCCCGGGACCCGGGAACTTGGCACACGGATGGTGGGAACCCCTCATAATGGGCACAGCGGGTGTACAGACCTGGGAACTCAGCACAGGGATGGTGGGAACCCCTCATAATGGGCACAGCGGGTGTACAGACCCAGGAACTCGGCACAGGGATGGTGGGAACCCCTCATAATGGGCACAGCGGGTGTACAGACCCGGGAACTCAGCACAGGGATGGTGGGAACCCCTCATAATGGGCACAGCGGGTGTACAGACCCAGGAACTCGGCACAGGGATGGTGGGAACCCCTCATAATGGGCACAGCGGGTGTACAGACCCGGGAACTCAGCACAGGGATGGTGAGAACCCCTCATAATGGGCACAGCGGGTGTACAGACCCGGGAACTCGGCACAGGGATGGTGGGAACCCCTCATAATGGGCACAGCGGGTTTACAGACCCGGAACTTGGCACAGAGATGGTGGGAACCCCTCAATGAGGTTGGTGGGATTGATAGGACAGGCTCTCCATCTACCAGTGATATAGGTGAAGCTCCCCCATCTAATGCCGGGTTCATCTCTGGTGATTCTTCTATGGCCCCATAAGGTTAGGGTTGTCCGATCGGAATTCTCTACAAACAATAGGACAATCGGATCATGTTGCCGGAGAATTTTTATATCCAGCTCTCAAACTTTGTTGGTCGGATATTCCGACGGAAACAGTCCGATGGAGCCCACACACTGTCGGATTATCCGACAACACGGTCCGATCTGACCTTTTCCATCAGATTTTCCGAACTGTGTGTACAAGGGCTAATAGATATCCTAAATCGAGATGAACGAACACCCCTCGGTTCGGTCCACACCAGAACTCCTGAACATAGCAAAAGTTTGGCCCTGATTATCAAATACCATTGAAGTCTATGGGACCTGAATATGAAAAAAGTCACCATTTTGAAGACTTATACGCAAGTTATTGGGCATAAAAGGGTATGGGGGTCCAGGTACTGCCCTGAGGGACATGTATCAATGTAAAAAAAAAAACTTTTAAAAAATATTGTTTTTATAGGAGCAATAATTTTAATAATGATTAAAGTGAAACAGCAAAGATGAAAAATTCCGTTCAATATAGTCCCTGGGAGGGTCCCCTTAGTCTGCCTGTAAAGTGGCACATCTGTATCATGTAAAGAACCTGCTGCAGCAAAATTGACATTTATAAAGAAAAAAAAAAGAACATTTAAATTGCTGACACTAAATACCATTATCCTCTCTATGATAAATACAACTGCTAGATCCACAAATCATCAGATGTCAGTCATCATTAGCGGCGCTCCTGTCAAATTGAAAACGATCAGGCTAATAATAAAGGCTAAAAAAAAAATCAGGAAAATAAGAAATTCCCAGGACATTTCCTGGGAATGGCGAAATCTGGGAAAAGGGTCTAAATCCCAGGAATGTCCCGGGATTTATATGCAGTAAAGTATGCAGTAGATGGGGACAACATGATCCAATGGGACTTTGTCCGATCGTTTGTAGAGAATTCCGATCAGACAAAGTGCCGCGCATGCTCAGATCAGATTCCTAGAACAAAGCTATTGGTTACTAGCCTGAACGTAGTCCCGCCCTAACTAAAAAATGTCACCACGTTCCGACAACTTTGTCCAACTGTGTGTATCCAACACCAGTTTTGGACAAAATCCATTGGAAAAAATCCAATCCAATTTTAATGTCGGACCGTGTGTACAAGGGCTTAGATGTCAGGATGTATGTCAGGTATGAGGATTTATATCAGATGTTGGGATGTATGAAAGATGTCCACACACCGGATACATTTGTGTATTTCCGGGTCTATAAACCAAAGACGGTCCTGGAAGTTGCACGAAAAACCGGTCAGCGCTCATCACTCCAATATTTATTTCCTGGCGGATTTTGTTCAGGTTAGTGATCATGAAATAAACAACTTTAATGTATTATGTTCTGACAGACAAATGTATCACACTGGGGATAACCGAACCATGGATGCCAAATGATTGGATAACTGGGGCAAGGTTCCTGTTACGCTTGTGCAATTCGTTTCGGAACTAATTGAAATTCGGCCGAATTTTGCATCTTTCGGACATTCGGATTCATCTGAATGTCCGAATAAAAAAATAACAAATTACAACAAATACGAAAGAAATATAACGAATGAATTCGAATGAATTCGACATGATTCGACATTATTTCAACCGCATTCGAAAATATTTTGTGACCCGACTTTAGGGCCATGTATCTCGGTCTCACTTAGTGCTAGACACTTCAAATTTGGATATATTGTAGTGCTAGTATTATTGTGTTTGCATACCAAATTTCTAGCTATAAGTGACCCCGAGATATGTGGCCCCAAAATCGGGTCGCAAAATGTCATTCTCTGCTCTAATAACTAATAACATTTTGCGACCCGATTTTGGGGCCACATATCTCGGGGTCACTTATAGCTAGAAACCCCAAATTTGGTATGCAAACACAATAGTACTAGCACTACAACATATCCAAATTTGGAGTTTCTAGCACCAAGTAACCCCGAGATACATGGCCCTAAAGTCGGGTCACAAAATATTTTCGAATGCGGTTGAAATAATGTCGAATCGTGTTGAAATCATTTCGTCTTTCATCCATGCTAAAATGGACGCTATAGATAAAAACCAGATGACAAAGTTTGATATCATATGGAAACCCTGGATTAAATATTAGACGTCAGATAATATTGACAACCGAGTTTTATTGTTATGGTGATTAAGATTTTTTATAGAATTACAACATTAGATGATATAGAAAACCTCCTCCGGAGGATTATTCCCTCCCCTTCCCCTCCTATATACCTTTTATGTTCTTCCCTTACTATATAATACTTACTATAAACATACTTTAGAAGTTATTGTCAAAACTTTAAAATCATATATTTTCTTTTAAACATATTTATATTTTCTTGGGATTAAAATGTTTAAAACTCAGCTATCAGAATGTTTTCAAATTCTAAAATATATAAGGCCATTTATTGTCATTCCCACGAGAATATCTTGAAATTCTTCTTTGCTTTGTATCATCCGAACTTCAATATGTCTATTTCTGGTATCACATAATTTGTCTTATATTCTGTACTTGTAATTTATTTTAACATAAAATAAAAAATTCTGAACGAGAAATCATTTCGAATCCGGTAGAAATATTTTCGAATTTGGTTGAAATATTTTCAAATGTGTCCGATTTTTCGAATTCGGTACAAAACTAAACGAAATCCGAAAACGAATTTAAGGAAGTTAACGAATATAACTAAACGAAATTAATGAATTAACAAATTAAAACGAAACTAAACAAATTTTTTCCTTTTGCACATGTCTAGTTCCTGTAATGACTCTTCTAAAGGACGAGGCTACTTCTCCACGGACCTTGTAGAGTCCTTGTATTATAGCAGTCCCGGTATGTGTGACAGGACAGCGAGCCCACTCATCAGAAGAATATGGCGGGTGTTCTTCATCCTGATATCTATGGCTGGTGGAATGAAACAGAAGTAAATCAGTTTGAATGAGAGACACCTCTGAGAAGACAAAGGACAGGCGTAGAAATAGTCCGAATGAGCTAAAGTTAGGAGTTGGGGACTGATGCCGGGTTCTGTTCTTTTCCATCTCTTTATTATTGGTCTCGTATGTTATATAGAAATGTTACTATTTCTGTAGAATTATTAAGAGATAAGAGAATATAACATAATAGAGAAGGGTCCTTAATTTAGCTGCATATTGTCTGGAGGAGATGCAGAGAGTGTTTAGGGTCAGGTAGAACATATATGCCCTATAGGAGCAGAAGCAACCTCACAACCCTCTTCCTATGCCCACTGCTCTTATCTCCTCCACTGATAACTCCAAGACTTCTCCAAGACTCTCCCGTCCTCTGGAACCTTCATCCCTGTCCCGTTTCTTCCAAAATTCACGATTTTATACAGTTATTCAATATGTCCTATCCTTCCCTCCGAATTGACTATTCCTTCCCCATTTGGCCACCTCCAGACCTCTCCCTTACCTTTCATTACAAATGTTTCCTTACATCTTAGATTGGAAGTCCTCCTCTCCACCTTGGTCCTATTTTGTGTCTTTTTGTTGGTAAATGTGTTAAAATAATGATAATATCAATAAGCAGGAAATGTGATAGGTGCCCATCCCTTCCCACTGGGTGTATGTTATCACATGGACAATTCTGGTCTGACCCCTTGTACACACGGTCAGAGATTCTGACGGAATGTGTCCTATTGGACCATGTTGTCGGATAATAATGTGTGGTCTCCATCGGACTGTTTCCATCGGACTATCCGACGGCCCAAGTTTTCCAACTTGCACGTAAAAAAATTTCCGACAAAATGCTCCGATCGGACATACTCCGATCATGTGTAGCCTACTCAGACGGAAAAAAGTGCCACGCATGCTCAGATCAAATTCCTAGACCAAAGCTATTGGCTACTAGCCTGAACGTAGTCCCGTCGTAACGAAATTACGTCATCACGTTCTGAACGATCGGATTTTCCGACAACTTCGTCCGACCGTGTGTATGCAACAGTTTCGGCAGGGGCGTAACTATAGGGGGTGCAGCAGTTGCGACCGCAACTGGGCCCTGTGATGCTGGGGGCCCATGCAGCCCCCTCTACATATGGCCGGCAGCAGCATAGGCATCTAGGGGTACCAGTGCACCATGCACATGGGTGGCTGGAGGTGGAGGGTGACTAGCAGAGCTCCATGCTCGACTATTGCACTGGCTGCTCTTTAGTTGTGCATTCCGCGCATGACCTGTGTCTTCGGCCGGCTCCTCAGAGTACCCCTCTCCTGCTCCATGCATTGCCGGCGCCTCTCAGTCCGATGTCTGTTCTCCCCAGCCAGAGTCCCGCCCCCCCCCCCCCCCCCCGAGTCAGGCCCACACTGCACTGCATACTTCTCCCGGGTAAACAAACTTTAAGCACACAGATGCAGTGCAGCCCTATGAGAGGCGGCTCACCGGAGGACACTGCAGGCTTGTCTGCCAGCCCCCCCCCCTCCCCCGTCATACACAGATGATGAAAGGCCTTTCTGGGAGATATGCTGATCGCCCGTCCAGCACACTGGATGGAGCCCAGGCCAACATGGATGAGTGCGCGGCCTACAGGTCATGGTGAGTGAGAGGACCCCATCCCCCACACACCATTACATACCCCCTCCATCTCCCCCTGGGGACGACAAGGACCCCCTCCTCCCCTGGGGACAGGGACCCCTTCTCACGTGGGGATAAGGACCCCCTCCTCCCCTGGGGACAGGGACCCCTTCTCACCTGGAGGCAGTAACTTCATCTGCCCTGGAGAAAAGCACCTCATTTCTTCTGGGGACGGGGACCCCATCCTGCCTAGGGACAGTCCCCCAATGGGGCACCTAAAAAAAACAAAAAACTACTGATACCAGTGGTGGAACTACAGGGCTCACAAAGGTCATACCTGTGACCACGCCCTGGAGATCCACCGCCAGACTCGGAGGGAAGGGCCCTGGCTGGGGTTCAGGGGGGGCCTTCATGGTTTCTTGCATCGGGGCCCTGAAGGTTCTAGTTACACCACTGAGTTTCGGACAAAATCCGTCGGATTTGGTTGTCAGAATGTCCGACCCGTGTGTACAAGGACTTAGAAGGGATGCATATCATGGTCAGCGGTATCGTCTGGTGATATCGTTTTTCTCTTACCTGAATTGAAAGTACATCGTCTTGATTTACACCGTTTCTCTGAAAAACACACAATGACACACTAGTACAATGTGGCCCAAAAATATCTGATAGTACAACAGATCTTCTTCCAAATAAGAACACGTATTTGATATAACAAAGGACTTTCTTATGGTTTACAAGTGAATATCTAAAGCCAACACCTTTTATAATGGAATGGGGAAGGGTTAAACTCACTGCGGGGTTTCTATTGCTGATTGTGACCCCACAGGACAGACTTACCCTCTCTATTTGTCTGGAGGACCATTGTCAAGTGATAGAAAGTGATGGGAAATCCAACATTTCTGTTATTATTGGAGCAAGAGATGGATGGAACTCTTCCAATGAGGACACCTGTTTTGGTAACAACTGTCTACACATTTTCCACCTCTAGAGAGATTTCCTCTCGTCATGATTTGTCTGGTAACGGAATAACTGACATACTTTAAACAAAGCTAAAAACTTTCTGGCTTTAGATATTCTGTGGTTGGAAGGACCGTAAGTTACCATCAAGGGCTATATGTCAGGTACATTTCAGGAATGAAATGCAAAATAAGTGCAGCGCTATATGAAGTTAGAATTACATGAGTTAAAAAAGGCTTAAAAGGAAAACTAATGAAGAGTCCCAAATGCACAGTCCATATGGACAGGAGAAACCAAAATCCATTCTCCGTATAGATGAAAAAGCTGTAGGTGAGGGGAAAGTCACGATCCTTCACATTAGATAGATCCTTCTCCACACCCAGGTGGGAGTAAGTAGTCCTTCTTACCAGCTTCCTGTGACCACTATGCAGGGGTCTCACCGGGCACATGGAAATAGGTCTCCCCAGGAACCCTAATACTGCCCGGGATCCCCGCTTTACAGATGGAGCTCAGAAATGTAAAAAACAAAAGAAAAGCTCCCATAGACCAGTACTTCAAAATTCCAAATGTAATGGTGTAAAAAGGCTGTTAGTGCAATCTTTTTACACCATTACATTTGGAATTTTGAAGTACTGGTCTATGGGAGATTTTCTTTTGTTTTACATTTCTGAGCTCCATCTGTAAAGCGGGGATCCCGGGCAGTATTAGCCCCTGTACACACGGTTGGAGATTTTGCCAACCAAATCTGTCGGATTTTGCCCGTCGGATTTAGTCCGACGGATCTTGTCCGAAACTGTTGCATACACACGGTTGGGCCAAGTTGTCGAAAAATCCGATCTTTCAGAACGTGATGACGTTATTTCGTTACGATGGGACTACATTCAGGCTAGTAGCCAATAGCTTTGATGTAGGAATTTGATCTGAGCATGCGTGGCACTTGGTCCGATGAAAATGCTCTACACATGATCGGATTAGGTCCGTCCGGCCCAGTTGGTTGGGAAATATTTCCAACATGTTGGAAAATTGGGTCCGACGGAGATTCGGACGGAATCAGTCCGATGCAGACCACACACAGTCGGATTATCCGACAACACGGTCCGATAGGACACATTCCGACGGATTCTCCGACCGTGTGTACAAGGGCTTAGGGTTCCTGGGGAGACCTATTTCCATGTGCCCGGTGAGACCCCTGCATAGTGGTCACAAGAAGCTGGTAAGAAGGACTACTTAAGCCCCGTACACACGAGAGGACTTATGTCCGACAGACTTCCGAAGGAGTTCTGCCGGAGTTCTGCCGGAGTTCCGACAGAGTTCTGACGGACTTTTCGACTGAGCGGACTTGGACACACACAATCACACCAAACTCGGACGGATTGGAACGTGATGACGTACGACTGGATTCGGATAAGGAAGTTCATAGCCAGTAGCCAATAGCTGCCCTAGCGTCGGTTTTAGTCCGTCGGAATAGCACACACACGAGCGAATTTTTCGAAGGGACCGGGTCCGGCGGAGTTCCGTCGGAAAAATTTGAAGCATGTTCCATATTCTAAAGTCCGTCAGACTTTGGCGAATCAAAAGTCCGTTGCAGCCCCACACACGATCGAATAGTCTGACGGAATCAGTCCGTCGGACTTTGGATGTTGAAAAGTCCGCTCGTGTGTACGCGGCATTACTCCCACCTGGGTGTGGAGAAGGATCTATCTAATGTGAAGGATCGGGACTTTCCCCTCACCTACAGCTTTTTCATCTATACGGAGAATGGATTTTGGTTTCTCCTGTCCATATGGACTGTGCATTTGGGACTCTTCATTCGTTTTCCTTTTAAGCCTTTTTTAACTCATGTAATTCTAACTTCATATAGCGCTGCACTTATTTTGCATTTCATTCCTGAAATGTACCTGACATATAGCCCTTGATGGTAACTTACGGTCCTTCCAACCACAGAATATCTAAAGCCAGAAAGTTTTTAGCTTTGTTTAAAGTATGTCAGTTATTCCGTTACCAGACAAATCATGACGAGA
Source organism: Lithobates pipiens (assembly GCF_037356315.1). NCBI lineage: Eukaryota > Metazoa > Chordata > Amphibia > Anura > Ranidae > Lithobates > Lithobates pipiens. The sequence continues at coordinate 76,375 of NW_027507692.1, read as the reverse complement.
GAGGAAATCTCTCTAGAGGTGGAAAATGTGTAGACAGTTGTTACCAAAACAGGTGTCCTCATTGGAAGAGTTCCATCCATCTCCAATAATAACAGAAATGTTGGATTTCCCATCACTTTCTATCACTTGACAATGGTCCTCCAGACAAATAGAGAGGGTAATGCCCCGTACACACGAGCGGACTTTTCGACATCCAAACTCCGACGGACCGAGTCCGTCAGACTATCCGATCGTGTGTGGGGCTGCAACGGACTTTAGCTTCGCTAAAGTCTGACGGACTTTAGAAATGAAGCATGCTTCAAATTTTCCAGACGGAACTCCGCCGGACCCGGTCCCCTTCGAAAAATTCGCTCGTGTGTGTGCTACTCCAACGGACTAAAACCGACGCTAGGGCAGCTATTGGCTACTGGCTATGAACTTCCTTATTCGAGTCGGGTCGTACGTCATCACGTTCGAATCCGTCGGAGTTTAGTGTGATCGTGTGTGGCCAAGTCCGTTCGGCCGAAAAGTCTGTCAGAACTCCGTCGGAACTCCGGCAGAACTCCTTTGGAAGTCTGTCGGACATAAGTCCTCTCGTGTGTACGGGGCATAAGTCTGTCCTGTGGGGTCACAATCAGCAATAGAAACCCCGCAGTGAGTTTAACCCTTCCCCATTCCATTATAAAAGGTGTTGGCTTTAGATATTCACTTGTAAACCATAAGAAAGTCCTTTGTTATTGCTGCACTTATTTTGCATTTTATATCTATTTGAGTTTGTATTTGACTTGGGGGTGCTAGCAGCTGTATCTTATATCCTACATTTATATTTGTAGCGCAGCGTTAGCCCTTGGACTTTATTTTTTTGCAAATTTCAGGAATGACAGGTGAGTTGGTCACATCAATTTCACACTATAACCTACCACTGCTGGCGTGATACCAGACACAATGTATGGAGGTACACAGGACTATAATAGGCCTTGAACAAGCTACTTCCACAAAACATTAAAACCCCAAATGACTCAAGAACTCCCCTCTTTCTTTACAGATTTGGAAGTCACAGAAATACATCATTATTCACATACAGAAGTAAATACGGTGATAACCTCTATTCAGTCCTTCTTCCCATTTCCTATTGCAGCTGCTTTGCGGATTGGCGAAATATGATTGTGCAGTCCATAGGCTCCAGTCTTAGCCCTTGTACACACGGTGGGAGAATCCGTCGGAATGTGTCCTATCGGACCGTGTCGTCGGATAATCCGACTGTGTGTGGTCTGCATCGGACTGATTCCGTCCGAATCTCCGTCGGACCCAATTTTCCAACATGTTGGAAATATTTCCCGACCAACTGGGCCGGACGGACCTAATCCGATCATGTGTAGAGAATTTTGATCGGACAAAGTGCCACGCATGCTCAGATCAAATTCCTACATCAAAGCTATTGGCTACTAGCCTGAACGTAGTCCCATCGTAACGAAATTACATCATCACGTTCTGAAAGATCAGATTTTTCGCCAACTTGGCCCGACCGTGTGTATGCAACATTTTCGGACAAGATCCGACGGATTTGGTTGCCAAAATCTCCGACCCGTGTGTACAGGGGCTTAGACCAACTGCACTCTGTAATGTAACAGACAAGATCTCGTCTGTGAAAGAACATTTGTCCTGAGGGTGTGGCTGGTACTCAGTAGACATGGGCACCGTCAATAAATTTGTTTCATTCTGTTCCATTACGGTTCGTATTAAAATTAATTCGTACTTCGTATTTCGTGTCCGCGATTCAATGTCGATTCATACGAAATACAAATTGTCGTTAGGTTCGTTAAAGCGGGGTTCCACCCTAAAGTGGAACTTCCGCTGATCGGAACCCTCCCCCCCCTCCGGTGTCACAATTGGCACCTTTCAGGGGGGAGGGGGGTGGAGATACCTGTCAAAGACAGGTATTTACACCCACTTCCGGGCATAGACTCCCACGGGAGTCTACGCCTCTTCCTGTCCCTGCGCGCTGTCTGCTGGGACACACACGGGTCCCAGTGACAGCGCGGACAATTCCTATTGCGCTGCACGACTCGCACATGCACAGTAGGGAACCGGGAAGTGAAGCCGCAGCGCTTCACTTCCTGATTCCCTCACCTAGAATGGTGGCGGCAGCAGCCGAGAGCCGAGCGAGCGATCGATCGGCCTCGGCTGCCGGCATCGCTGGAACCCGGGACAGGTGAGTGTCCATTTATTAAAAGTCAGCAGCTGTAGTATTTGTAGCTGCTGGCTTTTAATATTTTTTTCCACAGTGCAATCCCTCTTTAACGTGTACGAACGTTCTTTACGATGAGTTTAAAGGCAAAAATATACTTAAATAATGACAGTCAATGCTGATGGAAGTTTGGTTTTTATCCGAAATACGAAATTACGTTGAAGAATTTCCTATCCGAAATACGAATTTTTCGTTAGATGAGGGGCTCCCGCCATCCCTGCGCTGTGCTGACTTCCTCCTGGGGGTTCGTAAACAAAAGTTCGTATTTCCTACAAAATTCAGACGCATGGCATTTCGTATTTAAGGCAGCACCGTGGTGTTGAAGGCAGCACCGTGGTGTAGTGGTTAGCACTCTCGCCTAGCAGTAAAAAGGGTCGCTGGTTCAAATCCCCACCACAACACCACCTGCCTGGAGTTTGCATGTTCTCCCTGTCTCTGTGTGGGTTTCCTCCAGGTACTCCGGTTTCCTCCCACACTCCAAAGACATGCAGGTAGGTTAATTGGCTTCTGTCCAAAATTGGCCCCAATATATGAATGGGGGCCTTGGATTGTGGGCTCCTTGAGGGTAGGGACCTATGTGAGTGTGCAATGTACAGGGATAGGGACAATTGTAGATACTCACTGAGGTTGAACTGGATGGACTGGTGTCTTTATTCAACCTTACTAACTATGTAACTATTTCGGATCCTCCCGAACGTATGAATTTAGGGAAATTCGTACGAATTTGAGATTCGTACGAAACGAATCGGGCATGTCTAGTACTCAGCTCTGCCAGCACACAGCACTGCAGCGTTAGATCAAGAAGTATTTTCCTTGTGGAAAAAAAAGATATCTTAAGGCATTTCCAAGCACAAATCATTACAACTCATGTAAAAGTAAAAGTAGAGGTCCATAAAGAGACAAAAAGACATAAAATATAGATATGATTTCATGTGGTGTAACAAACTACTATGCAAACCGACTACTTGACATTTTGAAGAATGGAAATATGGGGGTTACCTTTCGCCAGCTCGCAGTTGTAAACGCTTGACTTCTCCAGAGACTTCAAAGTGATAAAGTTCCTGTTTCCCTCCTTGGAGAAATTGGAGACTTGAAATTTCTCATAGGGCGGTATAAGTACTTCATCCTCACCCGGAAAGAAGGAGAAGTTCTTGATGCTGACTCCATAGCAGGTGTATATGCTAAAGAAGGTGTCCTCGCCAAACTGAAGAGCATTCTGGTCATTCATGGAGGACGAAGTGAACTGCCCCAAGCGGATGGGACTCTGGCTCTCCGCCTTAATTCGCAATCCTTTTATCCCTCTGAAGACCTTATGGCAAGCAGGAGTCTCCACCACATCCAACACTTGAAGAGCTTTGGTCAGGTAATAGTGGAGGACCTTAAAATTGAAGTTTCTCAAGTAATATTCCTTAGACCGTCCAGCCTCTCTCACAGCTTCATTGAAGATCTTGTGAAGAGGTCCGTTAATGGTGTATGCTAGCAAAGCAATGGCATATTCATCCTTAAATCCTTTGGGTAAAAATGTTTGTCTCTTCTTCTCCTTGTCCCATTTAAAGGTTGCAGTGTCCCAGGCATCAGCAAACTCCTTATTTGTGGAATACTCAGCCTGGAAGAGATGAGGAACTTCAGCCTCCATGATATCTCCACACCCTTTATACTGATCATCATATGAAGAACGTGCCATGTCAAGAGAAGATTCTTTCGTTGAAAAAACATCTCGTTTAGAGGTTCGTCTTCCATCCACCTGACCAAAATGTAGAAATATGTCCGATTAAGATAAGGTCCTTGCTACACAACATGTAATTGTCCTTTATTGTTAAAATATCTGACATTAGAAGTGACCTATCAGATTCCAGCTTTCAGTTTCCAGGTACATTCATAGAATTATTATACTGGGTAATGCAAGGAACAAAGATATTACCAAAAACAACACTAACAAATGCCTGGCCCTGGGCTAGCATGGGATGTACCGGCCTCACATTGGTACCAATACTGATCCCTTACAGTAAGTGAACGCATGAAAGCTTCGGAGTCTCCCTGAAATTTCAGCATCATTCAGACATTAGGAACTCGATTATATTCGCTCTAGCTGGAAGCTACACAGGGAACCTATAATCTGCAAAAGGCAACTCCAAAGGTCTTTTTATTTAGGAGGGACGGGACAAATGCCTGAAATGAGTCTCCAGACAACTGCATTCGTTTTGGATAAAATAGATTGCTACACAAAATGGTCTCCAGGCTGCAATCTAAACCCTTCCCTATTATATCCAAGAACACAACAATGGTATTGTATCCTTACAGGATGTCTCAAAAGCCAACCTCAATGCACTGTTGGGGTTCAATATTGATAAATGTAAAGTTCTGCACTTGCGGCTAAGAATATGCCTCATATATACTAGGGGGAGTACAACTGGGGGAGTCCATGGTGGAGAAGGATCTGGGGGAGACCATGGTGGAGAAGGATCTGGGGGAGACCATGGTGGAGAAGGATCTGGGGGAATCCATGGTGGAGAAGGATCTGGGGGAGACCATGGTGGAGAAGGATCTGGGGGAGTCCATGGTGGAGAAGGATCTGGGGGAGACCATGGTGGAGAAGGATCTGGGGGAGTCCATGGTGGAGAAGGATCTGGGGGAGTCCATGGTGGAGAAGGATCTGGGGGAGACCATGGTGGAGAAGGATCTGGGGGAGACCATGGTGGAGAAGGATCTGGGGGAGTCCATGGTGGAGAAGGATCTGGGGGAGTCCATGGTGGAGAAGGATCTGGGGGAGTCCATGGTGGAGAAGGATCTGGGGGAGACCATGGTGGAGAAGGATCTGGGGGAGTCCATGGTGGAGAAGGATCTGGGGGAGTCCATGGTGGAGAAGGATCTGGGGGAGACCATGGTGGAGAAGGATCTGGGGGAGACCATGATGGAGAAGGATCTGGGGGATCCATGGTGGAGAAGGATCTGGGGGAGACCATGGTGGAGAAGGATCTGGGGGAGACCATGGTGGAGAAGAACCTGGGGGAGTCCATGGTGGAGAAGGATCTGGGGGAGACCATAGTGGAGAAGCATCTGGGGGAGTCCATGGTGGAGAAGGATCTGGGGGAGTCCATGGTGAAGAAGGATCTGGGGGAGACCATGGTGGAGAAGGATCTGGGGGAGTCCATGGTGGAGAAGAACCTGGGGGAGTCCATGGTGGAGAAGGATCTGGGGGAGACCATGGTGGAGAAGAATCTGGGGGAGTCCATGGTGGAGAAGAATCTGGGGGAGTCCATGGTGGAGAAGGATCTGGGGGTTCTGGTAGACCATAAGTGTAGCGGTACCCCCGTAGGGGCTGCTGAGTGTTGTGGTCCATCTGTCACCCTTCCCAGCCAGGCATACAGTTCTCATTCACCCTCAGCCAGAAAAACAGTCCTTGAACTTTGTTTTGTATTTTTATTGAGAGGAATAAACTTGGATGGGGATGGGAGATTAATGAGATTCCCAACTGATTGCAGAAAAATACATGGGGCAACTATATACACCTCTGGTATATCCAACTCCAGCATTTCACTTGCTTGCAGACTATCTCTCCTCAACACCTCCAGCACATCACTTGCTTGCACTTTCCGGACCAGGTAATAACCTTTTGTAGGCCTGACACTGGCTCAGAAAGGCCTAAAGCAGATGCCCTTTGCAGGCAGGGACCGCTGGCCCCTTTAGTGTAGCAAAATGTAGAAAGTCCTGGTGCTAGCTGTCCATGTGCTTTCTGCTCCCAGTACCACCTCTTCAGGCCCTGCCAGCTCTCCTGGCTGCAACTGCCTTTCTCTACTGCCCATGCCACCACAGTCCACTTCACTGGCTCTGCCCCCATCCCAGACCGCAATCTCCCAGTCTTCTCAGGCGTGCCTCCCCAGTCATCTCCTGAATGTGTTTCACTCACCAGCCCATTCAGCTGTGACCTGTTGTTCCTCTCTTGGGGACTTTGCCTGGCAGTGCTCTCCTGCTGTCCTCTCTTGTTCCCATGTCCCAGGAAAGCCGTTTATCGGCACTTCCTGGTTCTGTTTATCGGCACTTCCTGGTTCTGTTTATCGGCACTTCCTGGTTCTGTTTATCGGCACTTCCTGGTTCACGCTGTTAGAGGCTTCATTCCACGATCGGAGTTGCGGCGTGTCAGACTGACACACAGCACCAGCGATCGCCGCGCTGCGCACCTCCGCTGTGTTATCCTGGTCACATCATATGATGTCCGGTCAGGATATCACAACCACTTTGCCGCCATCATTCTGCTATATGGTGGGTTATTAGGCCTCAAGCCGACAGGCTGACTCAGTGCCCCCATAACCAATTACCAGATAACCTCCGTTAACTGGGGTACCACCCTCAGGACCCGTCCCACCGACAGATCCTGACTCTTCATTCCGAACTCTCTTCCTCCACTCGCAAAGACCAAACACCACCCACAGCTAACAAGGGTAACCCCTTACCCTTGGGAGCCCCTCCACACTCACAATGCTCGCTGCGCTCCATCCTGGATCCCCAGGGCCCACAGATCGTTCCCCACATCATTGAGGTGCACTCCATCCTTCTTCCAGTAACGCAGCGTCTCCACTTCCAACTCCAGGTGTCTTATCCCCAAACCACCGTTCTGTACCACAAATCTGCTGATGTCCCTGTTTATTTTTCGCCTGGCCCTGTTCACGCCCTCCACTGATCTGGCCATCCTCCAAGAATGACGAGCCACCATGTCGGACCACACGATGATAGTGTATGGATAAGACCTACGCAGCCGCAGTATGTCGAACTTCATATCCCGTGTGATATCCAACATGGACCTGGCTCCCAAGTCATTTCCCCCCACATGTAGAATCAAAACATCAGGAGGCCTGTCCCGCCGTGCAAAATGGTGAACCTCGGATACCATTCTGCTCCACAACATACCCAGAAACCCCAACCAACGGACACAGGCTTCTTGCTTGGAAAACCCCAGCTGCCGCCCGTTAGGCCGGACAGCCGCCCTTCTGGCCCCCCAGCAAACATATGAGTGGCCCAAAATCCAGATCAGGCACTGCACCGCATCTGGAATAAAAGAAAGACAAACATGCCTCCATGACCTTCCAACCAACATAACACCCAACTCAACAGATCCTGAGCCCCCCCCCCCCCCCAAAACCAACTGTCATCACAACAAGTGAGGGCGGACATATAGTCTAAACCTCCTGGATTCCCACCGCCCAATGCGTTTTACTGCGTCCTCGTCCAGACCCGACCTAGCCGCTTCGGTCGCCGCCCCTATCCTGAACGAATGGGAAGAGAAACTTTTGTCCTCCAAACCCATACCCCGTAAACACTTCCGAAAAACAGAGACAAATTGAAATTTCGAAAGAGGGGACCAGTCCCCATGCATTAATAAAGAACCTGCAAACCCCGGTCTGCGTTCCAAAAATCCCCTTACCACCTCCACCGGACATAAAGCCAAACCTGGCTAGGGGTAAACGCATACCAACTTACCCCTTCCAGCCTGATCCGTTTTAGATCTCCGCAGCCTAAGCCCTTGTACACACGGGTCGGACATTCTGACAACCAAATCCGTTGGATTTTGTCCGACGGATTTTGTCCGAAACTGTTGTATACACACAGTCGGACAAAGTTGTTGGACAATCTGATCGTACAGAACGTGATGACGTTATTTCGTTACGATGGGACTACGTTGAGGCTAGTAGCCAATAGCTTTGGTGTAGGAATTTGATCTGAGCATGCGTGGCACTTTGTCCGATCGGAATTCTCTACACATGATCGGACAAGGTCCGATCGGATCATGATGTTGTCGGAAAGTTTTATAGCCAAGCTCTAAAACTTTGTTGGTCGGATATTCCGACGGAAACAGTCCGATGGAGCCCACACACAGTCGGATTACCCGACAACACGGTCCGATCGGACATTTTCCGTCAGAATGTCCGACCGTGTGTACGAAGGCTAATGGAAACCCCATCCACTGTCCACTGGACGTCCTGGAACCCAATGCCCCCTGCACTTTCTTACAGGGGCTAACCAATTCCCCAATCCAGAACGCCCCAAAAAAAGCCAACAAAAAAGCCACCCTGAATAACCCCAACTCTAGAATGCCCCTCAGAATCTCAAAAGACACAGGTCGCCTAGCGTCTTTCTGCCCTACCGTCTTCTTGTAGCCTTCTATTGCCTGGCGCACCCAGAAATCCTTCGTAAAGTCAGGAAGCCCCTGCCATTTGAACAGAAATGCCAAACCCGCCATCTTCCTGCTTACTGCAGCCCCAGAGGCTCCCTCTTCCATCCGTCTAGAAAGGTAATACAGCACCATCCACCGCACTACCGGGCCCATGGGATCCTCACCCAAACCCTGAACGAAAGCCCACCATTCCTCCCATACCTTACCATATGCTCTCCATGTGGGCTCGCTCACCGACCTCCGGATCCATCCTGCGATTCGCCCAATGCAATCGTCTACAACCAGTTGGGACAGGGCACTCCGTGTCGCTCCGCAGCCGGCACCAACTCCAAGAACCTGTCCCACTGAAAGCGAGACAACGCATCAGCAATCACGTTCTCGACCCCCAGCAAGTGCACCGCATAAACGAAGATATTCAGCTGCAAACACCGTAAAACCAGGTGTTGCAGTAGCCTTATAACCGGAGGGGACGATGCAGATGCTCTGTTAATCACCTGCACCACCCCCAGGTTATCACCATGGAACCGCACCTTCCTGTCTCGGAACGATGCACCCCACAGCTCCACCGCCAGCACCACCGGAAACAATCCCAATAGCACCAGATTTTTGGTGAACTCTGCCTCCACCCACGCTCCAGCGGCCCTGGAAAAGGCTCGATGCTCCAGCCGTGTCGGTGAACAATTCCAGATTGAAATTACTCACCGGGCCAGTCATCCACAAAGCCCTTCCATTGAAGGCCTCCAAGAAATGGTGCCAAATCCGTAGATCATCCCTATGCACTTTTTGCAGCTGCACATAGTGCACGGGCGACCTCACCCCAGCCGTGCTCGCCGACAGCCGTCGACAAAACACTCTACCCATCGGAAGAATTCTACGAGCAAAATTGAGTTTGCCCAACAGTGATTGTAGAACTTTAAGCTGCACCTTGCGCTTGTCCAGTAGTCCCTGAATCCCGGTCTTAAGGTCCACGAGCTTGTCCTCTGGCAGCCGGCATTCCATCGCTTCAGAATCCAACACAATATCCAGAAAGGTGATGACCTTCCTGGGCCCCTCCGTCTTGTCTGGTGCCAACGGGATGCCGAACCAATCCGCTATGTGCTCCAGCGTCGCCAGCAACACCCCGCACACTCTGGAATCCGACGGACCCACGCAAAAGGAATCATCCAAATAATGGATAATAGAGTTCAGCATCACCCATTCCACAAATGAGCTAAATGTTTCAAACACCGGGCACGAAATGGAGCACCCCATCGGGAGACAACGGTCAACATAAAACATGTTGTCCCAATGACACCCCAACAACCGAAAGCTCTCGGGATGCACGGGTAGCAACCGAAAAGCCGACTCAATGTCGGGCTTCACCATCAGCGCACCCCGCCCTTATTGGCGGACCCAACCCACCACCGCATCAAAGGATGTGTAGCTAACCATACACTCCCCCGGATCGATGGAATCATTGACCGAACCCCCTTTCGGAAAAGACAGGTGGGGAATAAGCCTACATTTCTGCGGTTCCTTCTTTGGGACCACTCCCAAAGGAGAAACCACAAGATCAGGGAAAGGTGCCACCGGAAAAGGGCCTCCCAATCCGCCCCAATTCTACCTCCTTACGCAGTTTCAGAGAAACCACGTCCGAATGCAGCAGGGCCGACTTCAGGTTCCGTGGCACCGGCGGGACCACCTCCAACCTACCCGGTATCCGAAACCCCTCTGTGAAACCCTCCTCCAATAGGCATGCTGCCTCTCTATCCGGATACCTACAGAGAAGCTGTCGCATCCTTTCCACCATCACTGGCGTCCTCCCTCTTTTGCGCAGCATCTCCAGACCTACCTCTACCCTGTTTGAAACAGTGTGACAAAGGGTGCGTTCCCCCGCAGCCGGAACACTCGTGCTTGTACCGACAGGATCCGCCGAACTTACAGGATCCCTCGTTGTACTGCCAACACGTTCCCTTCTTTCTACTGGCCGATTGTCCCGAAAAAACTGGCCCGGTGCCCACGCCGACATCATCAGGCGCATCCACAGACTAATGTCCTTGTGGTCCCATCTCAGCGACGGCCGCACCGCTCTCCGCTGGTGAAACTGTTCATCGTACCTCAGCCACGCGGTTCCCCCGTACACTCGGTAAGCTTCCCCAACCAAATCCATGTAAAAGAAAAGAGCCGAGCAATGCTCAGCGTTCTTTTCACCAATCGCACTCGCCATGATGGCGAATGCCTGCAGCCAATTTGCAAAGGTCCTTGGTATCAGTCTGTACCTTCGCTTCTCCTCATCGTATTTTTTAGTATCGTCCGGCTTGACCCTGTCTGAGTTGAACTTCTCTTGCGGTAGTAGGGAAAATATCTCCACATACTCACCTTTCCATATTTTCTCCCGTACCTCCGGCTTTAAATGAGCCCCCAACGGCCCCTCAAAGCAGACATACACTTCGCATTTCGAAGAGTCCGCCAAATGTACAATGTCCTGCCTATTTGAGGACTCACTCCCGCTTGAGGCCTTAGAGGGCACTGGTGTTTCCTGCCCTGCGGGCCCAGCCACCGCAGTGACAACCACCCCCTGGGAGCCGACCGACTCTCCCACGCCTTTTGCGCCTCTCCCGGCCACCCTGCCGGAGGGGACCCAAGCAGCCGTCGGGCCGGCGGCAGCCCTCTCCTGGTTCTCAAACCTGCCTACTAGCTCCTTAATCCCAGCCAAAAAACCTAGTAACCTGCTCTCGGCCCTGACAGCCCCCGCCTATCCCCAAGCCCACTTGTTCCACCACCACCGGAGTACCCACTCCCTCAGCACCGCCCGCAGCACCCGATACAACCCCCCCACCAACAGGTAAACTTAAAGGGTACTCACCGGGCTGCACAGGAGCGATCCCACCAGCCGATCTCACGGACTCCCTTACAGGGGTTAGCCTCCTCGGAACCTCACCCTCCGACCTGTGACCGGATATCTGTGCGTCTTCTCCGGACAGCCCACCAGGGGACACGGCCCTGGCTGCCGAGGGTAAAATAGCCGACCTGGCCTGCCGCCGTGCTGAGTACCTGCTTGCGGATTTCCTGGTCGCTTTCGCAGGGCCGGTGCAGCCCCGTCTGACCGATCCCCATTCCTTGACACAAGCCTCCGTCCCTCCTCCGACGACCTGGTGACGCTAGCACTGGGAGGGGGAACCCACCCCCGCGGCTCGGGATCTCCCCCGCTGAGGCCCTAACCCCACGTGTTCCACACCAGGTGGGGGGCCCGCATCAGCTCCTACAGTGCTCCTCAGCGGCCTTGCAGCCCCTGCTGACCCACCCTCCGGCCTGCTCCTCTGACCTAGCCTCCGTGGGGATGGGCTCCGCAGTCTCCCCACTCCAGTCCTGATCACCTTCGATGGAGCCCTCCCCGGACTGCTGGCCCCTGTCCTCCCTCTCCCAGGGGGGTCAGGGGAAAACTGAGATGGCAGCCAGGACCTCCGTGCACGCCCCCCCCCATTAATGCATTCTGCACCCAGTTCTCCCCCCGGGCAGCTGCCTCCTCCCTGAGCCTGGCTATGAGCTCCTCCACGGCCACCATGCTACCACTCACCAGAAATGTTCTTCCGGAATGATGCCTCATGGAGGGGGCGGGATCACCCCCCCTACACTCCCAGCCAATCCCGAGCCCCCCTATCATGCAGGGCTAACATGCACTGTTCACACAGTCATGCCAGCCCGCTGCCTACGGGGTTTTGTTAACCCCTGCGTCGCCGGGCTTTCCTTTTCATTTACTTTGAGCAGGCAGTTGATTCAGTTAGCTAGATCTCACTGCAGACCGTTCCTGCTGTACTGTTTCTAATCTACTTCAGACAGGCAGTTGATTCAGTTAGCTGCAGAGTATTTAGTATATATATATATATATATATATATATATATATATATATATATATATTAGGGCTGGGAAATGTAAAGATTAATTACTCGATTAATCGTTCATTTTTTTGATCGATCAATTTTTTTTTTGATCGAGCAAAATTCTTTTAATCGGTACTCACCTCTCCACCGGCTTCCGGGCCTCCAGGGAGTTCTGACAGAGATCCAGTGACGTCATGGACATCGACGTCACCGGCCTCCTCCCCCCCTTCCTCAAGTGCCTCTGTAACGACATATTCGGCGACCCATCGCAGTTTGCTACGGAAGTGACGTTCCGTTGCCGCCATCTTGCTACACCCCACACTCGTCCACAGTAAGGATACACAAAGAAGGGGGAAAGTGGACATGTTGTTACACCCACCGGAGTTTTGCATTATAGACGTATTTATAACAGTAAAGTCCGTTTATATAGTGAAGTACAGGACTTAGAAGTGTGACTGCTTAGATGCTGAAATTTAAAAGCAGCGAACTTGTAGATGTAGATGTAGATGTAGTGCCGGCTCCTGAAGAGCATGCGCTATATGTTTTGAAATTTAAGTTACACCTGAACTGCAGTTTGGTTTGGGTATATCTGTTCCAAATTTTGACCTCAGCATCAGTCTGACTGGACTATAGGGTGTTCAGCCTGGCCATAGGGGGCGCTGTCTCTTCTGGCAGGCATGGAACCACAGTCTGGTTGGGTACTTTAGGGTTACTATCTCTCGGAGCCCGCCCAGTGGGAGTGTCACTCTTGCTGTGCTTTCTGGGAGAGGGTACTTAAGATGTGGATGTCACGTGGTTCGGGGTTCCGGTCCAGAAGTATGTTCTGACTCCATGGTCCTGGTCCTCCTGACCAGCCCCCGGGAAGGCTATGGCTTGGGGTGCGGATCTACCTGGCTTTGTGTCTCGGGGCTGGCTAGCCAGAGGCAAGGAAACAAAAGAAAGGATTCAGAGGTGGTCCGGTGCCATCTCCGGTCATGGAGAGGCCCAGCAACTTCGTAGCCTGAGTGAAGCTGAAGTACCTGAGTGAATCCAATTGCGTGGGTATCGCTGAACTGGCTGAAAGATTCTGGTACCACAGGAATGTTCTACAAGTTCTAGTTTCCTACGTGTTCTACAGCAACGTCTGTGCCAGAGACTTTTTTTTTAAGCACCTTGTTGGCTGCTAGACCTTGTGAGAGACGGACTGTCCAACCTGAGTGACCATCCAGCTGTGATTGGCTGTTCTCTGGATTTATTCAAAGTAAGCAAGTCCTTTATTATTGACTTTGACACTTATGCCGCGTACACACGATCAGACAATCCGCCCGTGTGTGGGCTCCGGCGGACTAGAAAGAAGTTTTGACTCAAAATTGTCCGCCATACCCTTCCTCCGTCCATACCCTCCCTCCGTCCATACTCTCCCTCCGCCCATACTCTTCCTCCGTCCATACCCTTCCTCCGTCCATACTCTTCCTCCGTCCATACCCTCCCTTCGTCCATACCCTTCCTCCGCCCATACACTCCCTCCGTCCATACACTCCCTCCGCCCATACACTCCCTCCGCCCATACACTCCCTCCGTCCATACCCTCCCTCCGCCCATACACTCCCTCCGTCCATACCCTCCCTCCGTCCATACACTCCCTCCGTCCATACACTCCCTCCGCCCATACACTCCCTCCGTCCATACCCTCCCTCCGTCCATACTCTCCCTCCGCCCATACTCTTCCTCCGTCCATACCCTCCCTCCGTCCATACTCTTCCTCCGTCCATACCCTCCCTCCGTCCATACCCTTCCTCCGCCCATACACTCCCTCCGTCCATACACTCCCTCCGCCCATACACTCCCTCCGTCCATACACTCCCTCCGCCCATACACTCCCTCCGTCCATACACTCCCTCCGTCCATACCCTCCCTCCGTCCATACCCTTCCTCCGCCCATACACTCCCTCCGTCCATACACTCCCTCCGTCCATACACTCCCTCCGTCCATACACTCCCTCCGTCCATACCCTTCCTCCGCCCATACCCTTCCTCCGTCCATACCCTCCCTCCGTCCATACCCTTCCTCCGTCCATACCCTTCCTCCGCCCATACACTCCCTCCGTCCATACCCTTCCTCCGCCCATACACTCCCTCCGCCCATACACTCCCTCCGTCCATACCCTCCCTCCGCCCATACACTCCCTCCGCCCATAGACTCCCTCCGTCCATACCCTCCCTCCGCCCATACCCTTCCTCCGCCCATACCCTTCCTCCGCCCATACACTCCCTCCGTCCATACACTCCTTCCGTCCATACCCTCCCTCCGCCCATACACTCCCTCCGTCCATACCCTTCCTCCGCCCATACACTCCCTCCGTCCATACACTCCCTCCGTCCATACCCTCCCTCCGTCCATACACTCCCTCCGTCCATACACTCCCTCCGTCCATACCCTTCCTCCGCCCATACACTCCCTCCGCCCATACACTCCCTCCGTCCATACCCTCCCTCCGCCCATACACTCCCTCCGCCCATAGACTCCCTCCGTCCATACCCTCCCTCCGCCCATACCCTTCCTCCGCCCATACCCTTCCTCCGCCCATACACTCCCTCCGTCCATACACTACTTCCGTCCATACCCTCCCTCCGCCCATACACTCCCTCCGTCCATACCCTTCCTCCGCCCATACACTCCCTCCGTCCATACACTCCTTCCGTCCATACACTCCCTCCGTCCATACACTCCCTCCGCCCATACACTCCCTCCGTCCATACACTCCTTCCGTCCATACACTCTCTCCGTCCATACCCTTCCTCCGCCCATACACTCCCTCCGTCCATACACTCCCTCCGCCCATACACTCCCTCCGTCCATACACTCCTTCCGTCCATACACTCCCTCCGTCCATACCCTCCCTCCGCCCATACACTCCCTCCGTCCATACCCTTCCTCCGTCCATACACTCCCTTCGCCCATACACTCCCTCCGTCCATACACTCCTTCCGTCCATACACTCCCTCCGTCCATACACTCCCTCCGCCCATACACTCCCTCCGTCCATACACTCCTTCCGTCCATACCCTCCCTCCGCCCATACACTCCCTCCGTCCATACCCTTCCTCCGCCCATACACTCCCTCCGTCCATACACTCCCTCCGCCCATACACTCCTCCGTCCATACACTCCTTCCGTCCATACCCTCCCTCCGTCCATACCCTCCCTCCGCCCATACACTCCCTCCGCCCATACACTCCCTCCGTCCATACCCTCCCTCCGCCCATACCCTTCCTCCGCCCATACCCTTCCTCCGCCCATACACTCCCTCCGTCCATACACTCCTTCCGTCCATACCCTCCCTCCGCCCATACACTCCCTCCGTCCATACACTCCTTCTGTCCATACCCTTCCTCCGCCCATACACTCCCTCCGTCCATACACTCCTTCCGTCCATACACTCCCTCCGTCCATACACTCCCTCCGCCCATACACTCCCTCCGTCCATACACTCCTTCCGTCCATACACTCCCTCCGTCCATACCCTTCCTCCGCCCATACACTCCCTCCGTCCATACACTCCCTCCGCCCATACACTCCCTCCGTCCATACACTCCCTCCGTCCTTACACTCCCTCCGTCCATACCCTCCCTCCGTCCATACCCTGCCTCCGTCCATACACTCCCTCCGCCCATACACTCCCTCCGCCCATACACTCCCTCCGTCCATACACTCCTTCCGTCCATACACTCCCTCCGTCCATACTCTCCCTCCGCCCATACACTCCCTCCGTCCATACCCTTCCTCCGCCCATACACTCCCTCCGTCCATACACTCCCTCCGCCCATACACTCCTCCGTCCATACACTCCTTCCGTCCATACCCTCCCTCCGTCCATACACTCCCTCCGCCCATACACTCCTCCGTCCATACACTCCTTCCGTCCATACCCTCCCTCCGTCCATACCCTCCCTCCGCCCATACACTCCCTCCGTCCATACACTCCTTCCGTCCATACACTCCCTCCGTCCATACACTCCCTCCGCCCATACACTCCCTCCGTCCATACACTCCCTCCGTCCATACACTCTCTCCGTCCATACCCTTCCTCCGCCCATACACTCCCTCCGTCCATACCCTTCCTCCGTCCATACACTCCTTCCGTCCATACCCTCCCTCCGTCCATACCCTCCCTCCGCCCATACACTCCCTCCGTCCATACCCTTCCTCCGCCCATACACTCCCTCCGTCCATACTCTTCCTCCGCCCATACCCTCCCTCCCTCCGTCCATACCCTTCCTCCGCCCATACACTCCCTCCGTCCATACCCTTCCTCCGCCCATACACTCCCTCCGTCCATACACTCCCTCCGTCCATACCCTTCCTCCGTCCATACACTCCCTCCGCCCATACCCTCCCTCCATCCATACCCTTCCTCCGCCCATACACTCCCTCCGTCCATACCCTTCCTCCGCCCATACACTCCATCCGTCCATACACTCCCTCCGTCCATACCCTTCCTCCGTCCATACCCTCCCTCCGTCCATACCCTCCCTCCGCCCATACACTCCCTCCGTCCATACCCTCCCTCCGCCCATACACTCCCTCCGTCCATACCCTTCCTTCGCCCATACACTCCCTCCTTCCATACCCTCCCTCCGTCCATACACTCCCTCCGTCCATACACTCCCTCCGTCCATACCCTCCCTCCACCCATACACTCCCTCCGTCCACACCCTTCCTCCGCCCATACACTCCCTCCGTCCATACCCTTCCTCTGTCCATACCCTTCCTCCGCCCATACCCTCCCTCCGTCCATACCCTTCCTCCGTCCATACACTCCCTCCGTCCATACCCTTCCTCCGCCCATACCCTCCCCCCGTCCATACCCTCCCTCCGTCCATACCCTTCCTCCGCCCATACACTCCCTCCGTCCATACCCTTCCTCCGTCCATACCCTTCCTCCGCCCATACACTCCCTCCTTCCATACACTCCCTCCGCCCATACCCTTCCTCGGTCCATACACTCCCTCCGCCCATACACTCCCTCCGTCCATACACTCCCTCCGCCCATACCCTTCCTCCGCCCATACACTCCCTCCGTCCATACACTCCCTCCGCCCATACACTCCCTCCGTCCATACCCTACCTCCGTCCATACACTCCCTCCGTCCATACACTCCTTCCGTCCATACACTCCCTCCATCCATACCCTTCCTCCGCCCATACCCTTCCTCCGCCAATACACTCCCTCCATCCATACCCTTCCTCCGCCCATACACTCCCTCCGCCCATACACTCCCTCCGCCCATACACTCCCTCCGTCCATACCCTTCCTCCGTCCATACCCTCCCTCCGTCCATACACTCCCTCCGTCCATACCCTTCCTCCGCCAATACACTCCCTCCGTCCATACCCTTCCTCCGCCCATACAATCCCTCCGCCCATACACTCCCTCCGCCCATACACTCTCTCCGTCCATACCCTTCCTCCGTCCAAACCCTTTCTCCATCCATACCCTTCCTCCGCCCATACACTCCCTCCATCCATACCCTTCCTCCGCCCATACCCTTTCTCCATCCATACCCTTCCTCCGCCCATACACTACCTCCGTCCATACCCTTCCTCTGCCCATACATTTCCTCCACCCATACACTCCCTCCGTCCATACACTCCCTCCGTCCATACCCTTCCTCTGTCCATACACTCCCTCCGTCCATACCCTTCCTCCGTCCATACCCTTCCTCCATCCATACCCTCCCTCCGTCCATACCCTCCCTCCGTCCATACACTCCCTCCGCCCATACACTCCCTCCGTCCATACACTCCTTCCGTCCATACACTCTCTCCGTCCATACCCTTCCTCCGCCCATACACTCCCTCCGTCCATACTCTTCCTCCGCCCATACCCTCCCTCCCTCCGTCCATACCCTTCCTCCGCCCATACACTCCCTCCGTCCATACCCTTCCTCCGCCCATACACTCCCTCCGCCCATACACTCCCTCCGTCCATACACTCCCTCCGTCCATACCCTTCCTCCGTCCATACCCTCCCTCCGTCCATACCCTCCCTCCGCCCATACACTCCCGCCGTCCATACCCTCCCTCCGCCCATACACTCCCTCCGTCCATACCCTTCCTTCGCCCATACACTCCCTCCGCCCATACACTCCCTCCGTCCATACACTCCCTCCGTCCATACCCTTCCTCCGTCCATACCCTCCCTCCGTCCATACCCTCCCTCCGCCCATACACTCCCGCCGTCCATACCCTCCCTCCGCCCATACACTCCCTCCTTCCATACCCTCCCTCCGTCCATACCCTTCCTCCGCCCATACACTCCCTCTGTCCATACACTCCCTCCGCCCATACACTCCCTCCGTCCATACACTCCTTCCGTCCATACACTCTCTCCGTCCATACCCTTCCTCCGCCCATACACTCCCTCCGTCCATACACTCCCTCCGCCCATACACTCCCTCCGTCCATACACTCCTTCCGTCCATACACTCCCTCCGTCCATACCCTCCCTCCGCCCATACACTCCCTCCGTCCATACCCTTCCTCCGTCCATACACTCCCTTCGCCCATACACTCCCTCCGTCCATACACTCCTTCCGTCCATACACTCCCTCCGTACATACACTCCCTCCGCCCATACACTCCCTCCGTCCATACACTCCTTCCGTCCATACCCTCCCTCCGCCCATACACTCCCTCCGTCCATACCCTTCCTCCGCCCATACACTCCCTCCGTCCATACACTCCCTCCGCCCATACACTCCTCCGTCCATACACTCCTTCCGTCCATACCCTCCCTCCGCCCATACACTCCCTCCGCCCATACACTCCCTCCGCCCATACACTCCCTCCGTCCATACCCTCCCTCCGCCCATACCCTTCCTCCGCCCATACCCTTCCACCGCCCATCCACTCCCTCCGTCCATACACTCCTTCCGTCCATACCCTCCCTCCGCCCATACACTCCCTCCGTCCATACACTCCTTCTGTCCATACCCTTCCTCCGCCCATACACTCCCTCCGTCCATACACTCCTTCCGTCCATACACTCCCTCCGTCCATACACTCCCTCCGCCCATACACTCCCTCCGTCCATACACTCCTTCCGTCCATACACTCCCTCCGTCCATACCCTTCCTCCGCCCATACACTCCCTCCGTCCATACACTCCCTCCGCCCATACACTCCCTCCGTCCATACACTCCCTCCGTCCATACACTCCCTCCGTCCATACCCTGCCTCCGTCCATACACTCCCTCCGCCCATACACTCCCTCCGTCCATACACTCCTTCCGTCCATACACTCCCTCCGCCCATACACTCCCTCCGTCCATACTCTCCCTCCGCCCATACACTCCCTCCGTCCATACCCTTCCTCCGCCCATACACTCCCTCCGTCCATACACTCCCTCCGCCCATACACTCCTCCGTCCATACACTCCTTCCGTCCATACCCTCCCTCCGTCCATACACTCCCTCCGCCCATACACTCCTCCGTCCATACACTCCTTCCGTCCATACCCTCCCTCCGTCCATACCCTCCCTCCGCCCATACACTCCCTCCGTCCATACCCTTCCTCCGCCCATACACTCCCTCCGTCCATACACTCCTTCCGTCCATACACTCCCTCCGTCCATACACTCCCTCCGCCCATACACTCCCTCCGTCCATACACTCTCTCCGTCCATACCCTTCCTCCGCCCATACACTCCCTCCGTCCATACCCTTCCTCCGTCCATACACTCCTTCCGTCCATACCCTCCCTCCGTCCATACCCTCCCTCCGCCCATACACTCCCTCCGTCCATACCCTTCCTCCGCCCATACACTCCCTCCGTCCATACACTCCTTCCGTCCATACACTCCCTCCGTCCATACACTCCCTCCGCCCATACACTCCCTCTGTCCATACACTCCTTCCGTCCATACACTCTCTCCGTCCATACCCTTCCTCCGCCCATACACTCCCTCCGTCCATACTCTTCCTCCGCCCATACCCTCCCTCCCTCCGTCCATACCCTTCCTCCGCCCATACACTCCCTCCGTCCATACCCTTCCTCCGCCCATACACTCCCTCCGCCCATACACTCCCTCCGTCCATACACTCCCTCCGTCCATACCCTTCCTCCGTCCATACACTCCCTCCGTCCATACACTCCCTCCGTCCATACACTGCCTCCGTCCATACCCTTCCTCCGCCCATACACTCCATCCGTCCATACACTCCCTCCGTCCATACCCTTCCTCCGTCCATACCCTCCCTCCGTCCATACCCTCCCTCCGCCCATACACTCCCTCCGTCCATACCCTCCCTCCGCCCATACACTCCCTCCGTCCATACCCTTCCTTCGCCCATACACTCCCTCCTTCCATACCCTCCCTCCGTCCATACACTCCCTCCGTCCATACACTCCCTCCGTCCATACCCTCCCTCCACCCATACACTCCCTCCGTCCACACCCTTCCTCCGCCCATACACTCCCTCCGTCCATACCCTTCCTCTGTCCATACCCTTCCTCCGCCCATACCCTCCCTCCGTCCATACCCTTCCTCCGTCCATACACTCCCTCCGTCCATACCCTTCCTCCGCCCATACACTCCCTCCGTCCATACCCTTCCTCCGCCCATACCCTCCCCCCGTCCATACCCTCCCTCCGTCCATACCCTTCCTCCGCCCATACACTCCCTCCGCCCATACCCTCCCTCCGTCCATACACTCCCTCCGCCCATACCCTTCCTCCGCCCATACACTCCCTCCGTCCATACCCTCCCTCCGTCCATACCCTCCCTCCGTCCATACCCTTCCTCCGTCCATACCCTCCCTCCGTCCATACACTCCCTCCGTCCATACACTTCCTCCGTCCATACCCTTCCTCCGCCCATACACTCCCTCCGCCCATACCCTCCCTCCGTCCATACACTCCCTCCGTCCATACACTCCCTCCGTCCATACCCTCCCTCCGTCCATACCCTTCCTTCGTCCATACACTCTCTCCGTCCATACCCTCCCTCCGTCCATACACTCCCTCCGTCCATACCCTTCCTCCGTCCATACCCTTCCTCCGCCCATACACTCCCTCCTTCCATACACTCCCTCCGCCCATACCCTTCCTCGGTCCATACACTCCCTCCGCCCATACACTCCCTCCGTCCATACACTCCCTCCGCCCATACCCTTCCTCCGCCCATACACTCCCTCCGTCCATACACTCCCTCCGCCCATACACTCCCTCCGTCCATACCCTACCTCCGTCCATACACTCCCTCCGTCCATACACTCCTTCCGTCCATACACTCCCTCCGTCCATACCCTTCCTCCGTCCATACACTCCCTCCGTCCATACCCTCCCTCCGTCCATACACTCCCTCCATCCATACCCTTCCTCCGCCCATACCCTTCCTCCGCCAATACACTCCCTCCATCCATACCCTTCCTCCGCCCATACACTCCCTCCGCCCATACACTCCCTCCGCCCATACACTCCCTCCGCCCATACACTCCCTCCGTCCATACACTCCCTCCGTCCATACCCTTCCTCCGTCCATACACTCTCTCCGTCCATACCCTTCCTCCGTCCATACACTCCCTCCGTCCATACCCTTCCTCCGCCCATACACTCTCTCCGTCCATACCCTTCCTCCGTCCATACCCTCCCTCCGTCCATACACTCCCTCCGTCCATACCCTTCCTCCGCCAATACACTCCCTCCGTCCATACACTCCCTCCGTCCATACACTCCCTCCGTCCATACCCTTCCTCCGTCCATACACTCTCTCCGTCCATACCCTTCCTCCGTCCATACCCTCCCTCCGTCCATACACTCCCTCCGTCCATACCCTTCCTCCGCCAATACACTCCCTCCGTCCATACCCTTCCTCCGCCCATACAATCCCTCCGCCCATACACTCCCTCCGCCCATACACTCCCTCCGTCCATACCCTTCCTCTGTCCATACACTCCCTCCATCCATACCCTTCCTCCGCCCATACACTACCTCCGTCCATACCCTTCCTCCGCCCATACACTCCCTCCATCCATACCCTTCCTCCGCCCATACACTACCTCCGTCCATACCCTTCCTCTGCCCATACATTTCCTCCACCCATACACTCCCTCCGTCCATACACTCCCTCCGTCCATACCCTTCCTCTGTCCATACACTCCCTCCGTCCATACCCTTCCTCCGTCCATACCCTTCCTCCATCCATACCCTCCCTCCGTCCATACACTCCCTCCGCCCATACACTCCCTCCGTCCATACACTCCTTCCGTCCATACACTCTCTCCGTCCATACCCTTCCTCCGCCCATACACTCCCTCCGTCCATACTCTTCCTCCGCCCATACCCTCCCTCCCTCCGTCCATACCCTTCCTCCGCCCATACACTCCCTCCGCCCATACACTCCCTCCGTCCATACACTCCCTCCGTCCATACCCTTCCTCCGTCCATACACTCCCTCCGCCCATACCCTCCCTCCATCCATACCCTTCCTCCGCCCATACACTGCCTCCGTCCATACCCTTCCTCCGCCCATACACTCCATCCGTCCATACACTCCCTCCGTCCATACCCTTCCTCCGTCCATACCCTCCCTCCGTCCATACCCTCCCTCCGCCCATACACTCCCTCCGTCCATACCCTCCCTCCGCCCATACACTCCCTCCGTCCATACCCTTCCTTCGCCCATACACTCCCTCCTTCCATACCCTCCCTCCGTCCATACCCTCCCTCCGCCCATACACTCCCTCCGTCCATACCCTCCCTCCACCCATACACTCCCTCCGTCCATACCCTTCCTCCGCCCATACACTCCCTCCGTCCATACCCTTCCTCCGTCCATACCCTTCCTCCGCCCATACCCTCCCTCCGTCCATACCCTTCCTCCGTCCATACACTCCCTCCGTCCATACCCTTCCTCCACCCATACACTCCCTCCGTCCATACCCTTCCTCCGCCCATACCCTCCCCCCGTCCATACCCTTCCTCCGTCCATACACTCCCTCCGTCCATACCCTTCCTCCGCCCATAAACTCCCTCCGTCCATACACTCCCTCCACCCATACACTCCCTCCGCCCATACCCTCCCTCCGTCCATACACTCCCTCCGCCCATACCCTTCCTCCGCCCATACACTCCCTCCGTCCATACCCTCCCTCCGTCCATACCCTCCCTCCGTCCATACACTCCCTCCGTCCATACCCTTCCTCCGTCCATACCCTTCCTCCGCCCATACACTCCCTCCGTCCATACCCTCCCTCCGTCCATACCCTCCCTCCGTCCATACACTCCCTCCGTCCATACCCTTCCTCCGTCCATACCCTTCCTCCGCCCATACACTCCCTCCGTCCATACACTCCCTCCGTCCATACACTCCCTCCGTCCATACCCTCCCTCCGTCCATACCCTTCCTTCGTCCATACACTCTCTCCGTCCATACCCTCCCTCCGTCCATACACTCCCTCCGTCCATACCCTTCCTCCGTCCATACCCTTCCTCCGCCCATACACTCCCTCCTTCCATACACTCCCTCCGCCCATACCCTTCCTCGGTCCATACACTCCCTCTGCCCATACACTCCCTCCGTCCATACACTCCCTCCGCCCATACACTCCCTCCGCCCATACACTCCCTCCGTCCATACACTCCCTCCACCCATACACTCCCTCCGCCCATACCCTCCCTCCGTCCATACACTCCCTCCGCCCATACCCTTCCTCCGCCCATACACTCCCTCCGTCCATACCCTCCCTCCGTCCATACCCTCCCTCCGTCCATACACTCCCTCCGTCCATACCCTTCCTCCGTCCATACCCTTCCTCCGCCCATACACTCCCTCCGTCCATACCCTCCCTCCGTCCATACCCTCCCTCCGCCCATACACTCCCTCCGTCCATACCCTTCCTCCGTCCATACCCTTCCTCCGCCCATACACTCCCTCCTTCCATACACTCCCTCCGCCCATACCCTTCCTCGGTCCATACACTCCCTCTGCCCATACACTCCCTCCGTCCATACACTCCCTCCGCCCATACACTCCCTCCGCCCATACACTCCCTCCGTCCATACACTCCCTCCACCCATACACTCCCTCCGCCCATACCCTCCCTCCGTCCATACACTCCCTCCGCCCATACCCTTCCTCCGCCCATACACTCCCTCCGTCCATACCCTTCCTCCGCCCATACCCTTCCTCTGCCCATACACTCCCTCCGTCCATACACTCCCTCCGCCCATACACTCCCTCCGCCCATACACTCCCTCCGTCCATACACTCCCTCCACCCATACACTCCCTCCGCCCATACCCTCCCTCCGTCCATACCCTCCCTCCGTCCATACCCTCCCTCCGTCCATACACTCCCTCCGTCCATACCCTTCCTCCGTCCATACCCTTCCTCCGCCCATACACTCCCTCCGTCCATACCCTCCCTCCGTCCATACCCTCCCTCCGCCCATACACTCCCTCCGTCCATACCCTTCCTCCGTCCATACACTCCTTCCGTCCATACACTCCCTCCGTCCATACCCTTCCTCCGTCCATACCCTCCCTCCGTCCATACACTCCCTCCATCCATACCCTTCCTCCGCCCATACCCTTCCTCCGCCAATACACTCCCTCCATCCATACCCTTCCTCCGCCCATACACTCCCTCCGCCCATACACTCCCTCCGCCCATACACTCCCTCCGTCCATACCCTTCCTCCGTCCATACACTCTCTCCGTCCATACCCTTCCTCCGTCCATACCCTTCCTCCGTCCATACACTCCCTCCGTCCATACCCTTCCTCCGTCCATACCCTCCCTCCGTCCATACACTCCCTCCATCCATACCCTTCCTCCGCCCATACCCTTCCTCCGCCAATACACTCCCTCCATCCATACCCTTCCTCCGCCCATACACTCCCTCCGCCCATACACTCCCTCCGCCCATACACTCCCTCCGTCCATACCCTTCCTCCGTCCATACACTCTCTCCGTCCATACCCTTCCTCCGTCCATACCCTTCCTCCGTCCATACACTCCCTCCGCCCACACACTCCCTCCGTCCATACACTCCCTCCGCCCACACACTCCCTCCGTCCATACCCTTCCTCCGTCCATACACTCCCTCCGTCCATACACTCCCTCCGTCCATACCCTCCCTCCGTCCATACCCTCCCTCCGTCCATACCCTTCCTCCGCCCATACACTCCCTCCGTCCATACACTCCCTCCGCCCATACACTCCCTCCGTCCATACACTCCCTCCGTCCATACCCTTCCTCCGTCCATACACTCCCTCCGCCCATACCCTCCCTCCATCCATACCCTTCCTCCGCCCATACACTCCCTCCGTCCATACCCTTCCTCCGCCCATATCCTCCCTCCCTCCATCCATACCCTTCCTCCGCCCATACACTCCCTCCGTCCATACCCTTCCTCCGCCCATACACTCCCTCCGTCCATACACTCCCTCCGTCCATACACTCCCTCCGCCCATACACTCCCTCCGTCCATACACTCCCTCCTTCCATACACTCCCTCCGTCCATACCCTTCCTCCGTCCATACACTCCCTCCGTCCATACCCTTCCTCCGTCCATACCCTTCCTCTGTCCATACCCTTCCTCCGTCCATACACTCCCTCCACCCATACACTCCCTCCGTCCATACACTCCCTCCTTCCATACACTCCCTCCGTCCATACCCTTCCTCCGTCCATACACTCCCTCTGTCCATACCCTTCCTCCGTCCATACCCTTCCTCCGCCAATACCCTTCCTCCGTCCATACCCTCCCTCCGTCCATACCCTCCCTCCGTCCATACACTCCCTCCGCCCATACCCTTCCTCCACCCATACCCTTCCTCCGTCCATACACACCTTCCGCCCATACCCTCCCTCCATCCATACCCTTCCTCCGCCCATACCCTCCCTCCGTCCATACCCTTCCTCCGCCCATACCCTCCCTCCGTCCATACCCTCCCTCCGTCCATACTCTTCCTCCACCCATACACTCCCTCCGCCCATACCCTCCCTCCATCCATACCCTTCCTCCGCCCATACCCTCCCTCCGTCCATACCCTCCCTCCGTCCATACTCTTCCTCCGCCCATACACTCCCTCCGCCCATACCCTCCCTCCATCCATACCCTTACTCCGCCCATACCCTCCCTCCGTCCATACCCTCCCTCCGTCCATACCCTTCCTCCGCCCATACACTCCCTCCGCCCATACACTCCCTCCGTCCATACCCTTCCTCCGTCCATACACTCCCTCCGCCCATACCCTTCCTCCGCCCATACACTCCCTCCATCCATACCCTTCCTCCGTCCATACCCTTCTTCCGTCCATACCCTCCCTCCGTCCATACCCTTCCTCCGCTCATACCCTCCCTCCATCCATACCCTCGCCCTTACCCAATTGATCCTCACCGATCCTACTTAGGCGATCTCCACACCCTCTCAACTTCATACCAACCTACCTCCTTCACTGTTCCAGCAGGAACACACACCCTAACGGTTTCTGGATTCCTTACTCCCCCCCATGCCTAGATAACACATTACTATTATAGAGCTTTCCCTCAAACATATGGACACCGAATAGGTTTAACCCACATTCATTACTACACATGACCCCCACCCATTCACAGTTAGAACCCTTTAGGAGTGAATGGGTTCAAGGGTGGCTTTGATTGGTACATAACATTACCCCGATTGGACCCCCACCCCTTCTCCCTCACATGGATCCCCACCACCCCCCTCTTCTCCCTCACACGGACCCCTACACCCACCCCTTCTCCCTCACATGGACCCCCACCCCCACCCCTTCTCCCTCACACGGACCCCCACCCCTTCTCCCTCACATGGACCCCCACCCCCCACCCCTTCTCCCTCACACGGATCCCCACCACCCCCCTCTTCTCCCTCACATGGACCCCCACCCCTTCTCTCTCACACGGACCCCCACCCCTTCTCCATCACACGGACCCCCACCCCTTCTCCCTCACACGGACCCCCACCCCCACCCCTTCTCCCTCACACGGAGATGCTTAACGATCCTCAGTTAATACACTTGTTAATTATTGTATTCCCGCTTTACCAGAGGCAGACTTTACTGGGTCAGAACTTCCCCTCCCCCGCCATTGCAGAAGTGACCAATAAGAGGCTCACTTGGCCGAGTTCTGAACTTGTTATTATATTTCTGCTATACATGTTTATTGTACCAATTATTGATTGTATTAACAGCTTCTGTTTCACTGTATACCTGATAACTGGGATTTATTGTATATCTGGGAAATTTTAATAAACATTTATTGAAAAAAAAAAGAAAGTTGCTCTATGATTGGAGGAACTATGGCCCGGGTTCTGCATACACTGCACACCGTCACTACCCGTGGCACGTGAGCACTCAGGGTTGGTGACATTGTCTTGTCCTGTTGTACTTACCCTTTATATGTTTTTATAAATACCCTACAACATCCGCCCCTGAAGAAGTGTTTTTACACAGAAACGCGTCGGGCTGTGAGGATCTAGCTATGTGCTTTATTAGGATATATATCTGGATACACCATTCATTTTTTAATCTATTAAATTACCAATTGATATGTGAATTGACCATGCTATATACTGTTGCTATGTGCTGTATACATTTATAAACAGGATGGTACTACTATTATGTACAATTATGGTAACATTTATCCATTGACTGTTATATATTTATATACGTTTTACTCCAATAATTAAACTTGACCATATTCATCTACACGAGTCAACCACTTCATTCAAAGTCCCAAATTTCCCTCTTTTTGTCTCATTGATGGAGGCACATTAGATTGTGCCTCATTTAAAGTCCCCAACTCCCCATTTATACTGCATATGATTGGAGGAGGGGCTAATTAAAGGTCTACCTCCTCTACTGATAAAGGCAGCAAAGAGTTTGGTTGCCCAAGAGAGATAGCAATTCTATTTGTTGCTGACACAGATGGCAGATCTGGTAAGGACTTTATGGGCCAATGAAGATCTGTGACCACAGGGGGAGGGACTGTCTTCTGGAATCACCTGGCTGCGGATCACCTACCCAGTTACCTACCTCTACTTCATCAAATGTGGCCTCTCACCTAGCTGAAGATCACCTACCCAGTTACCTACCTCTACCTCATCAGATGTGGCCCCTCACCTAGCTGAAGATTACCTACTCAATTACCTACCTCTACCTCATCAGATGTGGCCCCTCACCTAGCTGAAGATCACCTGCCCAGTTACCTACCTCTACCTCATCAGATGTGGCCTCTCACCCGGCTGCAGATCCCCTGCCCAGTAACCTACCTCTACCTCATCAGATGTGGCCTTTCACCCAGCTGCAGATCACCTACCCAGTTACCTACCTCTACCTCATCAGATGTGGCCTTTCACCCGGCTGCAGATCACCTACCTAGTTACCTACCTCTACCTCATCAGATGTGGCCTTTCACCCAGCTGCAGATCACCTACCCAGTTACCTACCTCTACCTCATCAGATGTGGCCTTTCACCCGGCTGCAGATCACCTACCTAGTTACCTACCTCTACCTCATCAGATATGGTCTCGCACCTGGCTGCGGATCACCTGCCCAGTAACCTACCTCTACCTTATCAGATGTGGCCTCTCACCTGGCTGAAGATCACCTGCCCAGTTACCTACCTCTACCTCATCAGATGTGGCCTTTCACCCGGCTGCAGATCACCTACCCAGTTACCTACCTCTACCTCATCAGATGTGGCCTTTCACCTGGCTGAAGATCACCTACCCAGTTACCTACCTCTACCTCATCAGATATGGCCTCGCACCTGGCTGCGGATCACCTGCCCAGTAACCTACCTCTACCTCATCAGATGTGGCCTCTCACCTGGCTGAAGATCACCTGCCCAGTTACCTACCTCTACCTCATCAGATATGGTCTCTCACCTGGCTACAGATCACCTGCCCAGTTACCTACCTCTACCTCATCAGATATGGTCTCTCACCCGGCTGCAGATCCCCTGCCCAGTAACCTACCTCTACCTCATCAGATGTGGCCTTTCACCCGGCTGCAGATCACCTACCCAGTTACCTACCTCTACCTCATCAGATGTGGCCTTTCACCCGGCTGCAGATCACCTACCCAGTTACCTACCTCTACCTCATCAGATGTGGTCTCTCACCTGGCTGAAGATCACCTGCCCAGTAACCTACCTCTACCTCATCAGATGTGGCCTCTCACCTGGCTGAAGATCACCTGCCCAGTTACCTACCTCTACCTCATCAGATATGGTCTCTCACCTGGCTACAGATCACCTGCCCAGTTACCTACCTCTACCTCATGAGATGTGGCCTCGCACCTGGCTGCGGATCACCTGCCCAGTAACCTACCTCTACCTCATCAGATGTGGCCGCTCACCCGGCTGCAGATCCCCTGCCCAGTAACCTACCTCTACCTCATCAGATGTGGCCTTTCACCTGGCTACAGATCACCTGCCCAGTTACCTACCTCTACCTCATCAGATATGGTCTCTCACCTGGCTACAGATCCCCTGCCCAGTTACCTACCTCTACCTCATCAGATATGGTCTCTCACCTGGCTACAGATCACCTGCCCAGTTACCTACCTCTACCTCATCAGATGTGGCCGCTCACCTGGCTACAGATCACCTACCCAGTTACCTACCTTCACCTCATCAGATATGGTCTCTCACCTGGCTACAGATCACCTGCCCAGTTACCTACCTCTACCTCATCAGATATGGTCTCTCACCTGGCTACAGATCACCTGCCCAGTTACCTACCTCTACCTCATGAGATGTGGCCTCGCACCTGGCTGCGGATCACCTGCCCAGTAACCTACCTCTACCTCATCAGATGTGGCCGCTCACCCGGCTGCAGATCCCCTGCCCAGTAACCTACCTCTACCTCATCAGATGTGGCCTTTCACCTGGCTACAGATCACCTGCCCAGTTACCTACCTCTACCTCATCAGATATGGTCTCTCACCTGGCTACAGATCCCCTGCCCAGTTACCTACCTCTACCTCATCAGATATGGTCTCTCACCTGGCTACAGATCACCTGCCCAGTTACCTACCTCTACCTCATCAGATGTGGCCGCTCACCTGGCTACAGATCACCTACCCAGTTACCTACCTTCACCTCATCAGATATGGTCTCTCACCTGGCTACAGATCACCTGCCCAGTTACCTACCTCTACCTCATCAGATATGGTCTCTCACCTGGCTACAGATCCCCTGCCCAGTTACCTACCTCTACCTCATTAGATGTGGCCTCTCACCTGGCTGAGGATCACCTGCCATGTAACCTACCTCTACCTCATCAGATGTGGCCGCTCACCTGGCTACAGATCACCTGCCCAGTTACCTACCTCTACCTCATCAGATATGGTCTCACACCCGGCTGCAGATCCCCTGCCCAGTAACCTACCTCTACCTCATCAGATGTGGCCTTTCACCCGGCTGCAGATCACCTACCCAGTTACCTACCTTTACCTCATCAGATGTGGCCGCTCACCTGGCTACAGATCACCTGCCCAGTTACCTACCTCTACCTCATCAGATGTGGCCTCTCACCTGGCTGAAGATCACCTGCCCAGTTACCTACCTCTACCTCATCAGATATGGTCTCTCACCTGGCTACAGATCACCTGCCCAGTTACCTACCTCTACCTCATCAGATGTGGCCGCTCACCTGGCTACAGATCACCTACCCAGTTACCTACCTCTACCTGATCAGATATGGTCTCTCACCTGGCTACAGATCACCTGCCCAGTTACCTACCTCTACCTGATCAGATATGGTCTCTCACCTGGCTACAGATCACCTGCCCAGTTACCTACCTCTACCTCATCAGATATGGTCTCTCACCTGGCTACAGATCCCCTGCCCAGTTACCTACCTCTACCTCATTAGATGTGGCCTCTCACCTGGCTGAGGATCACCTACCCAGTTACCTACCTCTACCTCATCAGACATGGTCTCTCACCTGGCTACAGATCACCTGCCCAGTTACCTACCTCTACCTCATCAGATATGGTCTCTCACCCGGCTGCAGATCCCCTGCCCAGTAACCTACCTCTACCTCATCAGATGTGGCCTTTCACCCGGCTGCAGATCACCTACCCAGTTACCTACCTCTACCTCATCAGATGTGGCCGCTCACCTGGCTACAGATCACCTGCCCAGTAACCTACCTCTACCTCATCAGATGTGGCCTCTCACCTGGCTGAAGATCACCTGCCCAGTTACCTACCTCTACCTCATCAGATATGGTCTCTCACCTGGCTACAGATCCCCTGCCCAGTTACCTACCTCTACCTCCTCAGATGTGGCCGCTCACCTGGCTACAGATCCCCTGCCCAGTTACCTACCTCTACCTCATCAGATGTGGCCGCTCACCTGGCTACAGATCACCTACCCAGTTACCTACCTCTACCTGATCAGATATGGTCTCTCACCTGGCTACAGATCACCTACCCAGTTACCTACCTCTACCTCATCAGATATGGTCTCGCACCTGGCTACAGATCCCCTGCCCAGTTACCTACCTCTACCTCTGGCCTTTCACCTAGCTGAAGATCACCTACCCAGTTACCTACCTCTACCTCATCAGATGTGGCCTCTCACCTGGCTGCAGATCACCTGCCCAGTTACCTACCTCTACCTCATCAGATGTGGCCTTTCACCTAGCTGAAGATCACCTGCCCAGTTACCTACCTCATCAGATGTGGTCTCTCACCTGGCTGAAGATCACCTGCCCAGTTACCTACCTCATCAGATGTGGCCTCTTACCTGGCTGAAGATCACCTGCCCAGTTACCTACCTCTACCTCATCAGATGTGGCCTTTCACCCAGCTGAAGATCACCTACCCAGTTATCTACCTCTACCTCATCAGATGTGGCCTCTTTGAGCGGCTGAGGGAGGGAGGATCTTCTCTGTCCTTTTGTGGGAAAAGGAATTAAAGGGGCCTTCTCATGGGAGGTAAGGGGGCACTCCGCTACTCCTCATTTTACATTTGAATACATTTAGAATTGTAATTCTATCTCTCTTTGTATCATGGCGGCGGTTACACATCGAGCGGTGTTTGCTTTGGGGTGGACATTATTACTATAGAGACAATGTTCTCCGATCCTAAACCAGATGTAGGATTGGTGACTTACCTGTATGAGAAGGATGAAGGTGACCGCAGACATCAGGATAACATTGTGAGTCGGACACCCCGAAGAGCCGACCGCCATCTTTACACCCTGGAATATAGGGACACAGGTGACACCTAAGCCTAAAGAATTCCTACAGATTTAATCACAATACATAACCAGTTATGGATGTAGCGCCCTGGTGTTTGGGCAGGGTTGCTAGTAAATTTAGCTTGCCAGGCGGTAGTTGCCCTGGTCAATTGTTAGTAGATCCACTGATTCCTCTCTAGTTCTGGACTTGCTGCACCTTCTCTCTACTGTCGCTAGGTGGTGCTCTGCTGGTGACATTAGATAGACAAGGTCAGGTTATGAATGGACGAGGTGTGTCAGCCAATTGGCGGGGGTTTCTTTAGTCCCTTGGCCTGCTGGGAGAGCCTATTTATTTGGGTGGAGTCAGGTGATCGGGGTTCGGTGCCACTTGGACAGCCGTCTGGGTGGATGTGTGTTATGCTGCCGCGGGTGGCTAGG
Organism: Lithobates pipiens; assembly: GCF_037356315.1. Taxonomy (NCBI): domain Eukaryota; kingdom Metazoa; phylum Chordata; class Amphibia; order Anura; family Ranidae; genus Lithobates; species Lithobates pipiens. The sequence goes on along the minus strand of NW_027507692.1, from coordinate 43,472 downwards.
CCGGAATCCTGAGGCCTATCCTGGGGACACCTGGCTGTCTGAGGGCCTATCCTGGGGACACCTGGCTGTCTGAGGGCCTATCCTGGGGACACCTGCCTGTCTGACGCCTATCCTGGGGACACCTGCCTGTCTGAGGCCTATCCTGGGGACACCTGCCTGTCTGAGGGCCTATCCTGGGGACACCTGCCTGTCTGAGGGCCTATCCTGGGGACACCTGGCTGTCTGACGCCTATCCTGGGGACACCTGCCTGTCTGAGGGCCTATCCTGGGGACACCTGCCTGTCTGAGGCCTATCCAGAAGCAGGAGACGCAGCTCAGGGTTGGGACTGTCCAATCCAGAGTAATGCCGTGTAGACACGTCGCACTTTCCGGCAGAAAAGGTCAGACGGAATCATTCCATCGTATATTCCGATCATGTGTGGGGCCTCAGCGGACCTTTTTTTTCAAAAATTCTGAAGGACCCAGAAATAGAACATGTTTTAAATCTTTCCGATGGAATCAATTCCTATCGGAAAAAAAACGCTTGTCTGTATGCTGGTCCGACGGACCAAAAACTACGCACGCTCTGCAGCAAGTACAAGACGGACGCGATCGGTGTGGTAAAACGAGCGTTCCTATTGGAGCGAGCACATTCCTCATGCTACTAATTCTCTGATCTTTTAATACAGAGCGTCCTTTTCTTCTTTATAATGCTGGAGGAATGAAGTCGTTTTGCTGCTCAGATTCACACAGAGTTCTCACAAACTTCTTTCTTCATTATTTCTCCTCATCTCAGGAATAATATTCTAGTTTTTAAAAGCCCGATCTCCAGAATAATGTTTACGGTCATTTTTTATACTCATCTTTTATAATTTTTGATTTCATCAAGATTTATTTTAGGATTAATTAAAAATGATTTTTTACGCACTCCAAGTTTAGGGGGGAATTTTAAGGAAAAATGATTTAACGAAAAAAACGTACATTTAAATGCCCAATGTAGCCTTGTTAGTGTCCATCTGCAGCCTTTTCAGTGTAATTTGCAGCCTTGTCAGTGTCATTTGCAGCCAATTGGGCAGATTTGGGTGTTTTTCTTCTTTTTACATTGGTGACCTTTTGCCCTGCACAAAATCTCGGCAAACCGCGGTAAAAAACGCCGCAAAATTGCGGTAAAATCGCACGATTTTCTGCCTGAAAGCGCTATGCTCAGGTGTGAATGGGGCCTTATTCTCTTCCCTGCAGCCTTCCCTCTACGCTGCCCTCCTTGGAGGCTGTGGCTCTGCTGGTGGACTTGTGGCAGGAGGAGGAGGAGGAGGGGCTTTCTCATATATGTGGCTGTTCTCAGTGAGCTGGCCCCTCAACCCCTTCTGAAGGGCCTCATAAAAAATGTCCTCACAGACGAGGCGTTGGCCCTTCTCTAATTCCAGCAACCTGGTGGCTAGATAGCAGCCATAGGCCTCTTGAGCATTGAGGGGGGCTCCTCAGGAAATCACTAGCTTCCCCAATGAGGCCCAGTGCTGCGTCCTCAGTCATTGTCCCCTTCCTGGGCCTTTTGGTGGTAAGGCAGAGGGGAGGCACCTGGGATTGGGAAAGGCTCCTACTGGCTGCCACTGGGCATGGCCTCCTCCTGGCTGATGCTTGGCATTGCCTCCTCCTGGCTGCCACTGGGCACGGCCTCCTCCTGGCTGCCTCTGGGCACGGCCTCCTCCTGGCTGATGCTTGGCATGGCCTCCTCCTGGCTGCCACTGGGCACGGCCTCCTCCTGGCTGCCTCTGGGCACGGCCTCCTCCTGGCTGATGCTTGGCATTGCCTCCTCCTGGCTGCCACTGGGCACGGCCTCCTCCTGGCTGATGCTTGGCATGGCCTCCTCCTGGCTGCCACTGGGCACGGCCTCCTTCTGGCTGCCACTGGGCACGGCCTCCTCCTGGCTGATGCTTGGCATGGCCTCCTCCTGGCTGATGCTTGGCATGGCCTCCTCCTGGCTGATGCTTGGCATGGCCTCCTCCTGGCTGCCACTGGGCACGGCCTCCTCCTGTCTGCCACTGTCCTCAGTTGTGACCACTCTGGAGCTGCATTTTGAGGTACGATGGTCTAAAGGCCAATTGAGAAAGCGCTGGTCCGACCTTAAACTGAGGGAACTGGATCAGTGTCGAGGAATCAAGAAGGTGCTTCAAAAAAGTAAGTACCGTACTTGTTCTTTATTTCCTTTTTAGGTGATCAGATTCTTTTTTTTTGATTTTAACATTTTAAAAGCCAAATTTTGAAGAGGCACACTGTGTGTCAACATGTGCTATCTGCCATCAGGGGATCTCAATGTAGCACTTTCCCCCGAAGGAGCTGCTGATTTTTTTTCTGGGCTTACCGATTACGTCCACCAGCTCGTACTCGTTGTCCTTGTCTAGGGGTTCCCAGGGTTTCGTACTCGTTGTCCTTGTCTAGGGGTTCCCAGGGTTTTGTACTCATTGTCCTTGTCTAGGGGTTCCCAGGGTTTCGTACTCGTTGTCCTTGTCTAGGGGTTCCCAGGGTTTCGTACTCGTTGTCCTTGTCTAGGGGTTCCCAGGGTTTCGTACTCGTTGTCCTTGTCTAGGGGTTCCCAGGGTTTCGTACTCGTTGTCCTTGTCTAGGGGTTCCCAGGGTTGCGTACTCGTTGTCCTTGTCTAGGGGTTCCCAGGGTTTCGTACTCGTTGTCCTTGTCTAGGGGTTCCCAGGGTTTCGTACTCGTTGTCCTTGTCTAGGGGTTCCCAGGGTTTCGTACTCGTTGTCCTTGTCTAGGGGTTCCCAGGGTTTCGTACTCGTTGTCCTTGTCTAGGGGTTCCCAGGGTTTCGCACTCGTTGTCCTTGTCTAGGGGTTCCCAGGGTTTCGTACTGGTTGTCCTTGTCTAGGGGTTCCCAGGGTTTCGTACTCATTGTCCTTGTCTAGGGGTTCCCAGGGTTTCGCACTCGTTGTCCTTGTCTAGGGGTTCCCAGGGTTTCGTACTCGTTGTCCTTGTCTAGGGGTTCCCAGAGTTTCGCACTCATTGTCCTTGTCTAGGGGTTCCCAGGGTTTCGCACTCATTGTCCTTGTCTAGGGGTTCCCAGGGTTTCGTACTCGTTGTCCTTGTCTAGGGGTTCCCAGGGTTTCGTACTCGTTGTCCTTGTCTAGGGGTTCCCAGAGTTTCGCACTCGTTGTCCTTGTCTAGGGGTTCCCAGGGTTTCGTACTCGTTGTCCTTGTCTAGGGGTTCCCAGGGTTTCGTACTCGTTGTCCTTGTCTAGGGGTTCCCAGGGTTTCGCACTCGTTGTCCTTGTCTAGGGGTTCCCAGGGTTTCGTACTCGTTGTCCTTGTCTAGGGGTTCCCAGGGTTTCGTACTCGTTGTCCTTGTCTAGGGGTTCCCAGAGTTTCGCACTCATTGTCCTTGTCTAGGGGTTCCCAGAGTTTCGCACTCGTTGTCCTTGTCTAGGGGTTCCCAGGGTTTTGTACTCATTGTCCTTGTCTAGGGGTTCCCAGGGTTTCGTACTCGTTGTCCTTGTCTAGGGGTTCCCAGGGTTTCATACTCGTTGTCCTTGTCTAGGGGTTCCCAGGGTTTCGTACTCGTTGTCCTTGTCTAGGGGTTCCCAGGGTTTCGTACTCGTTGTCCTTGTCTAGGGGTTCCCAGGGTTTCGTACTCGTTGTCCTTGTCTAGGGGTTCCCAGGGTTTCGTACTCGTTGTCCTTGTCTAGGGGTTCCCAGGGTTTCGTACTCGTTGTCCTTGTCTAGGGGTTCCCAGGGTTTCGTACTCGTTGTCCTTGTCTAGGGGTTCCCAGGGTTTCGCACTCGTTGTCCTTGTCTAGGGGTTCCCAGGGTTTCGTACTCGTTGTCCTTGTCTAGGGGTTCCCAGGGTTTCGCACTCGTTGTCCTTGTCTAGGGGTTCCCAGGGTTTCGCACTCGATGTCCTTGTCTAGGGGTTCCCAGGGTTTCGTACTCGTTGTCCTTGTCTAGGGGTTCCCAGGGTTTCGCACTCGTTGTCCTTGTCTAGGGGTTCCCAGGGTTTCGTACTCGTTGTCCTTGTCTAGGGGTTCCTAGAGTTTCGCACTCATTGTCCTTGTCTAGGGGTTCCCAGGGTTTCGCACTCATTGTCCTTGTCTAGGGGTTCCCAGGGTTTCGTACTCGTTGTCCTTGTCTAGGGGTTCCCAGGGTTTCGTACTCGTTGTCCTTGTCTAGGGGTTCCCAGAGTTTCGCACTCGTTGTCCTTGTCTAGGGGTTCCCAGGGTTTCGTACTCGTTGTCCTTGTCTAGGGGTTCCCAGGGTTTCGTATTCGTTGTCCTTGTCTAGGGGTTCCCAGGGTTTCGCACTCGTTGTCCTTGTCTAGGGGTTCCCAGGGTTTCGTACTCGTTGTCCTTGTCTAGGGGTTCCCAGAGTTTCGCACTCATTGTCCTTGTCTAGGGGTTCCCAGGGTTTCGCACTCATTGTCCTTGTCTAGGGGTTCCCAGAGTTTCGCACTCATTGTCCTTGTCTAGGGGTTCCCAGAGTTTCGCACTCATTGTCCTTGTCTAGGGGTTCCCAGGGTTTCGCACTCATTGTCCTTGTCTAGGGGTTCCCAGAGTTTCGTACTCATTGTCCTTGTCTAGGGGTTCCCAGGGTTTCGTACTCGTTGTCCTTGTCTAGGGGTTCCCAGGGTTTCGTACTCGTTGTCCTTGTCTAGGGGTTCCCAGAGTTTCGCACTCGTTGTCCTTGTCTAGGGGTTCCCAGGGTTTCGTACTCGTTGTCCTTGTCTAGGGGTTCCCAGGGTTTCGTACTCGTTGTCCTTGTCTAATGGTTCCCAGAGTTTCGCACTCGTTGTCCTTGTCTAGGGGTTCCCAGGGTTTCATACTCGTTGTCCTTGTCTAGGGGTTCCCAGAGTTTCGCACTCGTTGTCCTTGTCTAGGGGTTCCCAGGGTTTCGCACTCATTGTCCTTGTCTAGGGGTTCCCAGGGTTTCGTACTCGTTGTCCTTGTCTAGGGGTTCCCAGGGTTTCATACTCGTTGTCCTTGTCTAGGGGTTCCCAGGGTTTCGTACTCGTTGTCCTTGTCTAGGGGTTCCCAGAGTTTCGTACTCGTTGTCCTTGTCTAGGGGTTCCCAGGGTTTCATACTCGTTGTCCTTGTCTAGGGGTTCCCAGGGTTTCGTACTCGTTGTCCTTGTCTAGGGGTTCCCAGGGTTTCGCACTCGTTGTCCTTGTCTAGGGGTTCCCAGGGTTTCGTACTCGTTGTCCTTGTCTAGGGGTTCCTAGAGTTTCGCACTCATTGTCCTTGTCTAGGGGTTCCCAGGGTTTCGCACTCATTGTCCTTGTCTAGGGGTTCCCAGGGTTTCGTACTCGTTGTCCTTGTCTAGGGGTTCCCAGGGTTTCGTACTCGTTGTCCTTGTCTAGGGGTTCCCAGAGTTTCGCACTCGTTGTCCTTGTCTAGGGGTTCCCAGGGTTTCGTACTCGTTGTCCTTGTCTAGGGGTTCCCAGGGTTTCGTATTCGTTGTCCTTGTCTAGGGGTTCCCAGGGTTTCGCACTCGTTGTCCTTGTCTAGGGGTTCCCAGGGTTTCGTACTCGTTGTCCTTGTCTAGGGGTTCCCAGAGTTTCGCACTCATTGTCCTTGTCTAGGGGTTCCCAGGGTTTCGCACTCATTGTCCTTGTCTAGGGGTTCCCAGAGTTTCGCACTCATTGTCCTTGTCTAGGGGTTCCCAGAGTTTCGCACTCATTGTCCTTGTCTAGGGGTTCCCAGGGTTTCGCACTCATTGTCCTTGTCTAGGGGTTCCCAGAGTTTCGTACTCATTGTCCTTGTCTAGGGGTTCCCAGGGTTTCGTACTCGTTGTCCTTGTCTAGGGGTTCCCAGGGTTTCGTACTCGTTGTCCTTGTCTAGGGGTTCCCAGAGTTTCGCACTCGTTGTCCTTGTCTAGGGGTTCCCAGGGTTTCGTACTCGTTGTCCTTGTCTAGGGGTTCCCAGGGTTTCGTACTCGTTGTCCTTGTCTAATGGTTCCCAGAGTTTCGTACTCGTTGTCCTTGTCTAGGGGTTCCCAGAGTTTCGCACTCGTTGTCCTTGTCTAGGGGTTCCCAGGGTTTCGTACTCGTTGTCCTTGTCTAGGGGTTCCCAGGGTTTCGTACTCGTTGTCCTTGTCTAATGGTTCCCAGAGTTTCGCACTCGTTGTCCTTGTCTAGGGGTTCCCAGGGTTTCATACTCGTTGTCCTTGTCTAGGGGTTCCCAGAGTTTCGCACTCGTTGTCCTTGTCTAGGGGTTCCCAGGGTTTCGCACTCATTGTCCTTGTCTAGGGGTTCCCAGGGTTTCGTACTCGTTGTCCTTGTCTAGGGGTTCCCAGGGTTTCATACTCGTTGTCCTTGTCTAGGGGTTCCCAGGGTTTCGTACTCGTTGTCCTTGTCTAGGGGTTCCCAGAGTTTCGTACTCGTTGTCCTTGTCTAGGGGTTCCCAGGGTTTCATACTCGTTGTCCTTGTCTAGGGGTTCCCAGAGTTTCGCACTCGTTGTCTTTGTCTAGGGGTTCCCAGGGTTTCGCACTCATTGTCCTTGTCTAGGGGTTCCCAGGGTTTCGCACTCATTGTCCTTGTCTAGGGGTTCCCAGGGTTTCGTACTCGTTGTCCTTCCAGGGAACAGCCGCTCACAACTGGAATCTTCACCTGTTGGATAAATCCTTGCGTTTTGGTTTAGCAGCCAACAGGTAATTCTGGCCTTTCAAAGTCTCTCACACAGACTTGGTTGGAAACTTTGTTATAACTGGAAGGGTAGAAGTAGGAACTTTTCTTACTGTACCAGAATCTTTCAGCCGGTCCGGCGATACCTTAAGAATTGTGGATTCAATCAATGTCCATGGCAGCTCAGCTTCCAGGCTCTTACCGAGCAGCCAGCCTCGTGTGTGGCTCTCTTACTGAAGAGTCTTCCCCTGGTCGCGTGTAGAGCCGCTGGGCCTCTCCAAACCCGAGACGGCACCGGAACACCTTAGAATCCTCCTTCCAGTTACTGCACCTCTAACTAGCAAGTTCCGAGACTCAGAAACTAAAGGATCTGCACCCCAGGCCATGAAGGCTCCTGGGGGCTGGTCAGGAGGACTAGGACCACGGAGTCAGCAACAACTACTGGACCAGAACCCAGAACCATGGGACTTCGGCACCTTAAGTTCCCTCTCCCAGATTATGCAGTGAGACAAACGCGCCCACTGATTGGCTCCGAGATGGAGATTGGTACCCAATGCGTCCAACCAGACTGCGTTCCAAATCCTATCACAGGTGTACAACCCCCACCTATGACCAGGCAGAACTTCTATACAGACCAGCCAAACTGATGCCAAAGTACAATTTAGCACAATTAGCCCCAAAACTTACTATAGTTTTTAGCAAAAACTAAATTTAAATACATAGCATGTACTCGTTAGGAGTACCGGCGCTACATCAATGTACGAGTTTTGTGAGTGCAACCCCTTCCTCATAACGCTAGTAGGTAAGAGGAAGGGATTGCACCCCCAAAACATGTCCATTGATCCCCCATGATGGGAGACAGCACATGTTGACATTACCCATTTCGACTCCCAATTTGTGTACATCTTCAAAATTTGGCTTTTACAGGGGTGACATCACCCCATCTGATGAAGGCAATATCAGACATTATAGTGTCAAAAATGAAGTTTTTATACATTGAACTTTGTAAGTTCCAGTGTTGTATGTTATGTTTTAAAACTTATCTGTTTCTAAGAAAAAAAAATTGATGAAAAAAAATATATATATTGTGAAAACCAAAAAGAAATACCCCAAAAAATTGAGAAAAAACACAAAAAAAGTTTTAACTAATTTTAGAAACACACATGTGTGATGTGCACATAGTAACCTTTTGAAATACAACAATGTGCGGCTTCTTCTTTCAATACCAGTTTTGTAAGTCATTTTGTGTTTACAGTGACAATGGGGCTTATTTACTAAAGGAAAATCCACTTGGCACTACAAGCGCACTAGGAGAACCTAGGAGACAGCCAAAAAGAAAAGCAAGCAATAAACAAATGTAGCACTTACCCCCGAAGGAGCGGCTGAATATTTTTGGGCTTACTGTTACCTGCCGTTCTCCTTGTGACACGTCTAGGGGGTGTCCCGTAGTTGGTGGCCCAGTAACTTGAGACTGACAATAGATCCAGTTGAATGGATTTTATTTGCCAACTTCAACCATTGAAGAGTCTATAACTTGGGATCAGAGGGTTGGGAAGGAATTCAGGTACTTTCAATGTCAAAGTCTATAAACATTGAAGAACTTGATTACTTTGACTGCATCCAGAGAACAGCCAATCACAGCTGGATGATCACTCAGGTTGGACAGTCCCTCTCTCACAAGGTCTCGCAGCCAACAAGGTGCTTCCTCAGGAACAAAGTCTTTATCACAGACGTTGTTGTAGAACTCGTAGGGGAACCAAGCTGTAGAACTCTTGTAGGATTCCTGGATCTCTCAGCCAGCTTGGTGATATCCACAAGACCGGATTCTCTCGGTATCTTCAGCCCTTCCAGACTCTTGTTAAGAAAACCAACCCGTACGTGGTGTTCTTCTGAAGAGTCCTCCCCTGGCATGCTGGAAGTACACTGGGCCTCTCCCGAACCGGAGATGGCACCCAACCACCTTGGAATCCATTCTTAGTTCCCTTGCCTTGGGCTAGTCAGCCTCGAGACATTAAAGTGGGGTGGATCCGCACCCCAGGCCATAGCCTTCCTGGGGGCTGGTCAGGAGGACCAGGACCATGTAATCAGCACAGTATACTGGACCGGAACCCCGAACCACGTGACGTCCACATCTTAAATACCCTCTCCCAGAGGGCACAGCGAGAGCGCCACTCCCACTGACCTGACTCTGAGAGAGAGTAAATTAAGCGCCTGACCAGACCATAGTTCCACGCCTGCCACCAAAGACAGCGCCCCCCTGTAGCCAGGCTGAATATCTCACAGCCCAGTCAGATTGACACAGAAGTCAAATTTAGTCAAATAGACCCAAACCGAACTGTAGTTTGGGTAAAGTTAAGTTCTGAAAAACACATGGCGCATGCTCTTCAGGAACCCGGCGTTACACAAAATTCTACATTTTATCAGAAAAAAAAATGGAATTACTAAAAATTTTATACATTGTCTGGCATTGTAATGGCCCCCCTACCCGTAAAATAGTTAACATATCTCTCCCGAACTTCACAGGCGCTTTGGGGTGCCAAGCCAGTATGGCCAGTACCCAGACCTGTCAGGGAATTGTCTGTAATAAGTCTGGCCTCAGGCCCACCTGAGGATAGATAATTCAGGGAATGTTTCCTTAATTAATTGTGCAGGGTGCAGCAGCACAGGATGATTTTGTAGTCCGCCATATGGATTGCTGTCAGAAACAGGCAGAACCGGCTGGCCATTATCCCAAAGGTATTCTCAATGACTCTTCTTGCTCTGGCCAGCCTGTAGTTAAAAACCCTCCTCTCCGGGGTGAGGGTCCTTTGGGGGAATGGCCTCATCAGGTGCTTGCCCACACTAGACGCTTCATCAGCAATGAAGACAAAGGGGAGTCCTTCCACGTTGTCCGCATCAGGTGGCAATGCCAGGCCACCAGTCTGGAGACATTGGTAAAACTCCATCTGGGCGAAGACTCCTCTGACATCCGGCCATTCTTCCCCACGTCCACATAGAGGAACTCATAGTGTGCCGACACCACCGCCATTAACACTACACTATTAAACCCCTTATAGTTATAATAGTATGACCCCGAATGGGGTGGCGGCACAATGTGGACGTGCTTCCCATCCATCGCCCCTCCACAGCTGGGAAAGTCCCAATGGGCAGCAAAATGGGAGGCCGCACTCTGCCATTCCAGTGGTGTTGAAGGAAACTGTGGAGTCAAGCAAGAAAAAAAATAGTAAGTAACCCTAAGTAGCGCAACGTGGCGATGAGCCTCTGCTCCGGAGCGATGGCTTGCCACATGCAGGTATCCTGCCTGGTGATATAAGGGGACAGCAAAGCCAACAGACTGAAAAACGGGGTCCGCCATCCGGAGATAATTCCTGAAATCATCACGATTATTCTCCCGGATCTCAGGAAGCAAAGGCATGTGATCCAAAACACGGCGGCAAGGCTGATAACAGGAAAAAAAACCCTGGGAATCCATCTCTCCTTCACTGAGGAGCTTACATTGGCTAACCGTAAAAAATGGGATCACGTTCAAGACCCTTTGCCTCACCCACAAATGCGTGCATAGAGAAGCTCCGCAATACCTAATGGAGAAAATAAATCATTACACACCAAACCGCAGTCTTCCATCAGCCAACAAAAACCTCCTCCTCGTGCCCAAAGCCCGGTATAAATCCAAGGGGGATCGGAGATTCGCTGTCCAAGGGCCTCGGCTATGGAATGCTCTACCAATCAACATCCGCCTGGAAGAAAATCACCTGGCTTTTAGGAAAAAACTCAAGACCTTCCTCTTCTAGCAGATGATCAAAGCTCGCCACAGCGCCTAGAGGCGATTCAGTTCGCATTGTGCGCTATACAAGTATTTCATTCATTCAATCATGTGAGAGAATTGGTCAGGCTGGAGTAACCAATTCTTGGTCCATGAACTCCTCCCCTCCCTGTTCATGGACTGGGCTTGGGTCAAAGTATGAACCCCCAACACCAAACCCCCGCACAGTACGAACACGACGATGAGTACGTCCGCGCACCATGGCCTCAAAACGGACGGCTGGTCAGAACAAACTTAACAGAATGCGCTGAAGAACAGCAAGGCCTGTGAAGAGCGAGCTGAAGAACAGTAACGAGCGGAGCAGAACGCACTGAAATCCAGACACGAACCCACAAGCACAACCCGCACAGCAGCAAAACGATCGCAATAAGCTTAAGTCTGAAAAGTGCGGATCGTCTCTCACCAAACTTCTACTAACACCAGATAAAAACGCGAGATCAGCAGAAGGAGCCCAAAGGGTGGCACACTGGATCTTGAACTTCCTATTTCTAGTCCCGTCGTACGTGTTGTACGTCACCGCGTTCCAAGCGGTCAGACTTTGGCGTGATCGTGTGTATGCGGAACTCTGTCGGAGCTCCGTCAGAAAAACCTTCGGAGTTTATTCCAACGGGAAAACCGGTCACGTGTACGTGGCATAACGGTTCAGCCGGATGGGGAAGCAGTTGTGTTCGGAAGGTGTAGGGGAAGCTGTTGCCGCTAAGGGGATCGTCCACCTCATTACCGGAGACTACCGTGTGTAAGTTGGAGCCAATACCAGAGCAGTCTTCTCACCAGCCGGGGACGGTGAAGAAGTGGGAAAACTTCAGCAAGTGCCAAGCCAGAGACCCAACGGGACAGCAGAGGCGACGATTGAGGAGTATCAGTGAGTGTCAAGCCAGGGACCCAACGGGACAGCAGAGGTGATGATTGAGGAGTATCAGTGAGTGCCAAGCCAGGGACTTAGCGGGTCAGCAGAGATGATGATTGAGGAGCATCAGTGAGTGCGAAACAAGGGACCCAACGGGACAGCAGAGGTGATGATTGAGGAGTATCAGTGAGTGCCAAGCCAGGGACCCAACGGGACAGCAGAGGTGATGATTGAGGAGTATCTGTGAGTGCCAAGCCAGGGACTTAGCGGATCAGTAGAGGCGACGATTGAGGAGCATCAGTGAGTGCCAAGCCAGGGACTTAGCGGGTCAGCAGAGGTGATGATTGAGGAGTATCAGTGAGTGCCAAGCCAGGGACCCAACGGGACAGCAGAGGTGATGATTGAGGAGCATCAGTGAGTGCCAAGCCAGGGACCCAGCCTGGAAGTGGGGATGACACTTGAGGAGCATCAGTGAGTGCCAAGCCAGGGACCCAGCCTGGAAGTGGGGATGACACTTGAGGAGCATCAGTGAGTGCCAAGCCAGGGACCCAGCCTGGAAGTGGGGATGACACTTGAGGAGCATCAGTGAGTGCCAAGCCAGGGACCCAGCCTGGAAGTGGGGATGACACTTGAGGAGCATCAGTGAGTGCCAAGCCAGGGACCCAGCCTGGAAGTGGGGATGACACTTGAGGAGTATCAGTGAGTGCCAAGCCAGGGACTTAGCGGGTCAGCAGAGGAGACGATTGAGGAGCATCAGTGAGTGCCAAGCCAGGGACCCAATGGGACAGCAGAGGCGACGATTGAGGAGCATTAGTGAGTGCCAAGCCAGGGACTTAGCGGGTCAGCAGAGGTGATGATTGAGGAGCATCAGTGAGTGCCAAGCCAGGGACCCAATGGGTCAGCAGAGGTGATGATTGAGGAGCATCAGTGAGTGCCAAGCCAGGGACCCAACGGGACAGCAGAGGCGACGATTGAGGAGCATCAGTGAGTGCCAAGCCAGGGACTTAGCGGGTCAGCAGAGGTGATGATTGAGGAGTATCAGTGAGTGCCAAGCCAGGGACCCAACGGGACAGCAGAGGTGATGATTGAGGAGTATCAGTGAGTGCCAAGCCAGGGACCCAACGGGACAGCAGAGGTGATGATTGAGGAGTATCAGTGAGTGCCAAGCCAGGGACCCAGCCTGGAAGTGGGGGTGACACTTGAGGAAGATGCTGAGTTATGGAAGTGTAGGAGCTCAGGAGATTCAGTGGCGATTGGGTCTGAGAGTCTAGTGAGAGACTGGAAGTTCAGTGAGTAAAAGTCTACAGTGAGAGGATGTAGTGTAAGCCCCTTGTACACACGGGTCGGACATTCCCACAACAAAATCCGTCGGATTTTTTCCAACGGATTTTGTCTCGAAACTGGTGTTGCATACACACGGTCAGACAAAGTTGTCCGAAAATACGTTAGTTCGTAACGTGATGACGTTATTTAGTTACGACGGGACTACATTCAGGCTAGTAGCCAATAGCGTTTGTCTAGGAATTTGATCTGAGCATGCGCGGCACTTTGTCCGATTGGAAATTCTCTACAAACGATCGGATCATGTCGTCGGAAAATTTTTATATCCAGCTCTCAAACTTTGTCGGTCGGAGATTCCGACGGAAAAAGTCAGATGGAGCCCACACACACGGTCGGATTATCCGAGAACACGGTCCGATCGGACCTTTCTCCATCGGAATGTCCCGCCGTTTGTACAACGGCTTAGAGAAGAACTATTCTGTGCTGCCAAATGTCAAGTACAACTACCTTTAGTGACTGTTACAAGATTTGTTGCCATAGGAGACGGCGGTCCTACATATCCAGAAGTGGTGTCCAGTTGGAGGCCTTCCCCTGTATGGCTGTCTACCTATAGAAATCTCGGAGTCTGCCAACTACTATTGCATCTACCTAAGGGTGTCCTGGCCCTAACCCTCTCTCCCACAGTTCTGTTAAGAGACAATAAACCTCTTTTGCATTCAAAAAGTGTCTGTTGTCCATCACTCCTTCTTGCATCACACCCACCATGCCTTGTAACCCCCTCTGCAAAGCTATCCCTGACTCTGCAGGTCATCATTAGGCCTTTGGGGGTCCGGGACCTTCTACATCAGTAGTATTTTCATCAGAAGGGGGCAGCCAATGGCAGTGCCTACCACCCTGATAAGCTTTGTGCTCCTCTCCTGTGTGCCAGTGCTCCTCTCCTCAGACATATTGGTAAAGGAAAGCACCGGATATGATTGAGCTCTCCTTACTGATCAGCATATAATCTATAATCTATCATACACAGGAAAGCAGAACTCCGCATACCTCAATACAACATAAAGAAAAGAAATATAAAATAGTAGCGCTTTTCCTTTAAGTCAGTGACAACTAAATACAAAACGGGAAAATCGCGTCAAACGACAAAAATAAATAAATAAATAAATTCTTCACATGTTCATTTCAGAGCAAACCCAACAATAAAAGGTGCATGTCCCTTTAAATATAAGTGAAAATATCTGATACCCTTACCTTATCTTATGTATGATTTGCCATCGGGGTGACATCGGGAATTTATCCCTTTCATGACTAAGCCTATTTCTGGCGTTTGGTGTTTACAAGTTAACCACTTCAGCCCCGGAAGAGATTTTACCCCCTTCCTGACCAGACCACTTTTTGCGATTCGGCCACTGCGTCTCTTTAACCACTTCCCGACCAGCGCACGACAATGTACGTCGACAGAATGGCACGGGGGCAGGCATATTGGCGTACAGGTACGTCCAATATTCAATGCCGCCCTGCATCGGGAGCGCGCCCGCGCTGGTCGGGACCCCCGTGAGTCCGGTCGCGGGACCCGCGGACTCGATCGCCACGCGGGCGTCCCTGCGATCGTCTCACGGAGCGGCCGAATGGAGGAAATGCCGTGTAAACAGCATCTCCCCGTTCTGCCTAGCAACTAGTGACGCTGATCTCTGCTCCATGTGATTGGAGCAGAGATCAGTGTTCACTAAATGAAAGCCCAACCCCCCACAGTTAGTAACACACTCCTAGGAACACTTAACCCCTACACTGCCACCCACTGGTTAACCCCTACACTGCCACCCACTGGTTAACCCCTACACTGCCACCCACTGGTTAACCCCTTTCACTGCCAGTGTCATTTACACAGGAATCACTGCATTTATATAGCACTGATTGCTGTATAAATGACAATGGTCCCAAAAATGTGTCAAAAATGTCAGATGGGTCCCCCACAATGTCGCAGTCACAATAAAAATCGCTGATCGCCGCCATTACTAGTAAAAAAAAAATAATAAAAAATTATTAATAAAAATGCTATAAAACTATCCCCTATTTTGTAAACGCTATAACTTTTGCGCAAACCAATCAATAATCGCTTATTGCGATTTTTTTACCAAAAATATGTAGAAGAATACGTATCGGCCTAAACTGAGGGAAAAAAAAGTTTTTTTATATATTTTTGGGGGATATTTATTATAACAAAAAGTAAAAAAATAATGTGTTTTTTTCAAAATTGTCGCTCTATTTTTGTTTATAGCGCAAAAAATAAAAACCGCAGGAGGTGATCAAATACCACCAAAAGAAAGCTCTATTTGTGGGGAAAAAAAAGGACATCAATTTTGTTTGGGAGCCACGTCGCACGACCGCGCAATTGTCAGTTAAAGCGACGCAGTGCCGAATCGCAAAAAGTGGTCTGGTCTTTGACCAGCAAAATGGTCCGGTCTGCAAGTGGTTAACTGAGAATTGCGCGGTCGTTGCGACGTGGCTCCCAAAACAAAATTGACGTCCTTTTTTGCCCACAAATAGAACTTTCTTTTGGTGGTATTTGATCACCTCTGCGGTTTTTATTTTTTGCGCTATAAACAAAAAAAAAAGAGCGACGATTTTGAAAAAAACGCATTATTTTTTACTTTTTGCTAGGGAACTAAGGAAAGATTCTGAGGTGGTTGGGTGGCGTCTCCGGTTCGGGAGATATTGTACTTCAAGCATTCCAGGGGAGGACTCTTCAGAAGAAGACCACGTACGGGTTGGTTTTCTGAGCAAGAGCCTGGAAGGGCTGAAGATACCGAGAGAATCCGGTCTTGTGGATATCACCAAGTGGGCTGAGAGATCCAGGAATCCTACAAGAGTTCTACAGATTAGTGTCCTCCATGTTCTACAACAACGTCTGTGATAAAGACTTTGTTCCTGAGGAAGCACCTTGTTGGCTGCGAGACCTTGTGAGAGACGGACTGTCCAACCTGAGTGATCCTCCAGCTGTGATGCAGTCAAAGTAATCAAGTTCTTCAATGTTTATAGACTTTGACACTAAGAGAACCTGAATTCCTTCCCAGCCCTCTGATCCCAAGTTATAGACTCTTCAATTTCTGAGCTTTGCAAATAAATTCCATTCAAGTGGATCTATTGTCAGTCTCAAGTTACTGGGCCACCGACCACGAGACACCGACCACGGGACACCGACCACGGGACACCGACCACGGGACACCGACCACGAGACACCGACCACGGGACACCGACCACGGGACACCGACCACGGGACACCGACCACGAGACACCGACCACGAGACACCGACCACGGGACACCGACCACGGGACACCGACCACGAGACACCGACCACGAGACACCGACCACGAGACACCCCCTAGACGTGTCACAAGGAGAACGGAAAAAAAAATAATAACCAGCAGCTCCTTCGGGGGTTAGTGCTACATACACAAGTCACATTAGCGACTGTCTACACCCCCAATAAGAATCAGGCCTCATTCCTAGACAACACCCTAAGCAAACTCCAGGACTTCACACTGGGACAACTGATCCTCGGAGGGGGGGGACTTTAACGCCCCCCCTAATACCATCATCGTATACCTCAACTGGTACATCGTCAATTCCCCCCGAGCCACCTCAAAACGCATATTCAGAACTTTACACAAAGCCCAATTAATAGATGCTTGGAGATTACAACACTCTGGAGAACGTGACTACGCGTTTTACTCCCCCCCCCCCCTCACAAAATCTACACCAGAAACTAAAAATAAAATAAAAATAAAAAATATTAATGAATAAAAAACCAAAATTAATTAATTAAAAAAAAAAAAAAAAAAAAAGATAATATAGTGTCCACTTGTCCAAAAAAATCTTCAATAATATATAAGTCCAACAATAAATGTTCATAAGGTGACTTTAGTGCTTGTTGTAAAATCTTCAGAGTGACTTCCGTGCTCCCCCACTCACCAGAAGAATACACCCCTGCAGGGGTAATTCGCCTTTAAACCAAATTTGAAGAAATCCAGCTCCTTGGTCCGTATATTGTATGATCATTCGTGTCCGGAAGGGAATTCCATTTATATCCTCATAAGAAAGAAATTATCATCTCCATAGTGTAATCCGTATAAAAAACGTTTATTTCCACAAAAAACAAAAAACAAAATTCATATGATAAAAAGGAATGGTAATCAATATGGAACACAGTCCACCAAAACTTCCACTTAACATAGACTCCGTGGGTTATTGATCCATTTCTTAGATATCAACCCCAAAAAAAATCAGGATAAAAATATATATATATAATAAAAAACAAACTTAAAATAAACACTAATGACTCTCTGTCCCAGGGGAACAGGGGCAATCCTGAATAATGTAAATTGCTCTAATAGAAATGATGATGATGAGCAATATTCCCAGATTAGTTCTGTCTGTATAAATATATATAATATTTATAAATTCCCCTAGGGTAGAGCCCTTATAGCGAAAATCTCAAGCACAATGCGGGTTCCGCTCGGTGGATGCGCAGCGTGCGCTCCAACTGCGTTCCAACCACCGTAGGCGACCTGGAAGTGACGTAGTAAGCGTAACTCTGTCGAACGCGTTTCGTCATTGACGTCTTCAGCAGCGGTCAAGTCAGTTCAGTTCTTGTAATTGCTCCTCCCCCCCCCCAGTACTGATCACCCCAGACTGTCCATTAGATTCCCCCTGCTCTGGGCCCCCCCCCCCATGTGTATGCAGTACTGACACCTTCCACTGCTCCATTATCCTGAAAAAGTATTAAAAGTAGTAAAAAAAAAATGTAAAAAATAAAAAAAACTCCAACAAATAATAATAATAAATGAAGAAAATAATTAAAAAATGTAATAAATAATTAAAAAAAAATCAAGGACTCATTCACATGGGTTCTCTTGCGCATACAGTGTGAACGAGGGGTTTGTTTAAAATATTTAATTTACTTTAAAAAGGCCCATCAAAATCCTCAGCACCAGGCCCATGATACTCTTAATCCGGCCCTGGACATACACCCTGTCTGGCGCCACATAGCCCACATACTGCTTCTGGCGCCTGAATGAAAGCCTCTAAGCCCCTGTACACGGGTTGGACATTCTGCCAACCAAATCCGTCGGATCTTGTCCGAAACTGTTGCATACACACGGGTCGGACTAAGTTGTCGGAAAATCCGATCATTCAGAACGTGATGACGTCATTTCGTTACGATGGGACTACATTCAGGCTAGTAGCCAATAGCTTTGATGTAGGAATTTGATCTGAGCATGCGTGGCACTTGGTCCGATCAAAATTCTCTACACATGATCGGAGTATGTCCGACCGGACCAGTTGGTTGGGAAATATTTCCAACAAGTTGGAAAATTGAGATTCGGACGGAATCAGTCCGATGCAGACCACACACAGTCGCATTATCCGACGACACGGTCCGATAGGACACATTCCGACGGATTCTCCGACCGTGTGTACGGGGGCTTACAGAGGCTGACAAAAGAACTTGAACTATACCTTCAAACAAACCAACCGGAATGTGCCCCGAGCATACTATGGGAAGCACACAAACCTGTTCTCAGGGGAATCCTCATCAAGCACGGGGCCCGCATTAAAAAAAAGAAAGACAGAAGTAACTTTCCCAACTACTACAAAAACTAGAAGTCACGGAAGCCAGACACAAACACGCCCCCTGCCAGGCCTCGGCGGCGGCGGATCTCACGGTGATCAGAAAGCAAATCACCGATCTGCTTCTATATAAAGCTAAAGAGCTATTGCAGTTTTGCCGCAAAGGCAAGTTATGAATCGGGAGAAACTCCTTGCGAGGCAGGTCAGGGAACACAAACGTTCCTTATATATCCCCCCTAGAAAAGTAGTCCTCCCAGCACAGATCACGCAGGAGTTCAGACATTTTTACTCTCACCTGTAAAATTTACCATTACCAAGTCGACCCATTTGACCATGGAGGAAAACGTCAAAGCATCTCAATGACCAACCCTACCCCGGAAACTTCACGAAGAATTAGACTTCCCCATCTCCCTACTAGAATTACAGCCAGCACTGGGATCCATGAATCCCGGGAAGGCACCAGGCCCAGACGGCTACCCAATACAATACTATAAGACATTACTACCAACTATTTAATGCCATAGACTCTGGCTCCTCTTTTGCCAGGGACACATTGGGAGCCCACATCTCTGTCATACATAAAGAAGGAAAAGACCCCACAGTGTGCCGTAGTTATAGACCTATATCGCTTTTCAACGTACATCTTAAGCTATATACAAATGTAGCACTGACCCCAGAAGGAGCCGCTGGTTATTTTTGGGCTTACCGTTACCTTCCGTTCTCCTTGTGACACCTCTAGGGGGTGTCCCGTGGTCGGTGTCTCGTGGTCGGTGTCCCATGGTCGGTGTCTCGTGGTCGGTGTCCCGTGGTCAGTGTCTCGTGGTCGGTGTCTCGTGGTCGGTGTCTCGTGGTCGGTGTCCCGTGGTCGGTGTCTCGTGGTCGGTGTCTCGTGGTCGGTGTCTCGTGGTCGGTGTCTCGTGGTCGGTGTCTCGTGGTTGGTGTCCCGTGGTCGGTGTCTCGTGGTCGGTGGCCCAGTAACTTCAGACTGACAATAGATCCAGTTGAATGGAATTTATTTGCAAAGCTCAGACATTGAAGAGTCTATAACTTGGGATCAGAGGGTTGGGAAGGAATTCCGGGTCTCTTAGTGTCAAAGTCTATAAACATTGAAGAACTTGATTACTTTGACTGCATCCAGAGAACAGCCAATCACAGCTGGAGGATCACTCAGATTGGACAGTCCGTCTCTCACAAGGTCTCGCAACCAACAAGGTGCTTCCTCAGGAACAAAGTCTTTATCACAGACGTTGTTGTAGAACATGGAGGACACTAATCTGTAGAACTCTTGTAGGATTCCTGGATCTCTCAGCCCACTTGGTGATATCCACAAGACCGGATTCTCTCGGGTACTTCAGCCCTTCCAGGCTCTTGTTAAGAAAACCAACCCGTACGTGGTCTTCTTCTGAAGAGTCCTCCCCTGGAATGCTTGAAGTACACTGGGTCTCTCCCGAACTGGAGACGGAACCCAACCACCTCAGAATCCTCCTTTAGTTTCCATGCCTTGGCCTAGTCAGCCTCGAGACATTACAGTCGGGTGGATCCGCACCCCAGGCCATAGCCTTCCTGGAGGCTGGTCAGGAGGACCAGGACCATGTAATCAGCACTTCATACTGGACCGCAACCCCCGAACCACGTGATGTCCGTGTCTTATATACCCTCCCCCAGAGGGCACAGCGAGAGCGCCACTCCCCCTGACCTGACTCCAAAAGAGAGTAACTTATGCACCTGACCAGACCGTAGTTCCACGCCTGCCACAAGAGACAGTGCCCCCTGTGGCCAGGCTGAACATCTCACAGCCCAGTCAGACTGACACAGAAGTGAAATTTAGACAAATAAACCCAAAACTTTTTTTTTTAATTAATCTTTATTAATTTTTTTCCATCTTTTTACCCCCCCCCCCATACAAGGAATTCCCCTTAATAACAATAACAACATACAATCTTAATAAATATATTTAGACAGACACCCTCTAACTTAAAGGGATTGTAAAGGTTCGTTTTTTATTTTCTAAATAGGTTCCTTTAAGCTAGTGCATTGTTGGTTCACTTACCTTTTCCTTCGATTTCCCTTCTAAATGTTTTTTTTCTTTGTTTTCTTTGTCTGAATTTCTCACTTCCTGTTCCTCCTCAGTAAGCTGTTCTGGCTGACTAAACACGGCTCGGATAATGGTGTGAAGTTTACTGAGGAGGAACAGGAAGTGAGAAATCCAGACAAAGAAAAACAACATTTAGAAGGGAAATCGAAGGAAAAGGTAAGTGAACCAACAATGCACTAGCTTAAAGGAACCTATTTAGAAAATAAAAAACGAACCTTTACAACCCCTTTAATCCCAAAAGGACCCACAAGCAGAGAGCAGATAACCAGGGTTGCTTTTAGCCGAGTATCAATCTCAGGATAAAGGTGTCCATCTATATGTCGTAGTGGGAGGAACACAGGGCAGGTATTCCTACCCCCCATCCTCCTACATTTTATGGCCTATAGTCCCTCCCCCTCCCCCCCCCCATTAACTCCCCCTACATTTTAATCACATGGTAGGTTACTATATTTTCCTTTTCTACCAGGGTTCCCACATTCTAATAGTTACATAGTTAGGTTGAAAAAAGACACAAGTCCATCCAGTTCAACCACAGACTCCTTGAGGCTTGCGTCTCCTTACATAAACTGCTCTCTCCTTAGGGAGGGTTCCATTCATAGCATCAATCCCATTTTTAACTGTAGGCGGCGCCCTGGATTGCCATCTTATTGCTATCAGTTTCCTAGCTTGAAACATCCTCCTCCAAATTGCTACCGTTGTGCTCCTATTTCCCCCCCTTGCTCCTGCCTGTAACCCAATAGGCATCCCGCCGCTTCTTTTTTCAGCCTAATATCAAACGTTTTTCTTGTGGGGGTTTTAATTACTCCTTCCCAATAACGGAATAATTTGGGGCATTTCAACATCATATGTAGAAGGTCCCCGGTACCCCCACATGTCGGGCAGCTATCATCCGCTCTTTTTCCCGAACTTAAGTAACCGTTTGGGAGTATTATATGCTCTATTTATCTACATTAAAGAGGAGGGCCGTTTAAAAAAAAAAAAAAAAAATTAAAATTCAGCAGCTGCTGACTTAATAAGCCAAGAAAAAATGTGAAGAAGTCCTTTGTTAAAAGGTGACCCCCAGACGATGTCTAAATGAGACGAAACGCGTCGGTAGGACTCTACTGCTGCTTATTATCTGTAAAGTGCTTTTCTCACTTCTCTAATGTAAGTGTGATTTTACTTTATTAAATGTATTCACTATACGGAATTATGCTATGTGGCCTCATTTCTTCTTGTCCAATATGATCCCATGAATGAGGGTGCGATCTTTCTGGGAGTATTGCTTCCGTGTCCAACTCAGCTTGAACGAGAGAGGAGTTAGCATCAATATCTAAAGCTCATCTTTCCTGATTGGATGATCTTCTATCGATACAATTGAAAAGCGTTTCCGACCCCTGGAGCGTATGCTTATAAGGGTCATTGGGAGTCGGTAAGCTCACATCCTTCTTTTTGCATGTGGTGTCAGCACCAGGGTGTTCTTCTTTGGATCAAATATATCACGGATGAAATGAACATTTCAACATTCTTTTGTCTGCACCGAGGGCGAGCACAATTATTATAGACATGTGCATTTTGTTTCGTTCCGAATAGAAATTCGGACGAATTTTCATTATTCGGACATTCGGATGGATCCAAATAACCGAATTACAATGCTAACCAATTCAAACGAAATTCGAATCAAATTCCAAAAAATTACATTTTGCGACCCGAATTTGGGGCCACGTATCCCGGGGTCACTTATAGTTAGAAACACCAAATTTGGTATACAAACACAGTAGACCTAGCACTACAACATCTCCAAATTTGGGCTTTCTAGCACCAAGTGACCCCGAGATACATGGCCCTAAATTCGGGTCGCGAAATATTTTCGAATCCTGTTGAAATAGTTTCCAATGCGGTTGAAATAATTTGGAATCCGGTAGAAATATTTTCGAATTTGGTTGAAATATTTTCGAATTTTATATTCAAATCCGGAAGGCGGTGCTTGGTTTTCGGGGTCCCGTACTTGGCTAGGCTCCCAAAAAGTCCCCCACATGTGGTATCCCCGTAATCGGGAGAAGCAGCAGAATTTATGTTGGGGTGTAATTTGACGTATGCCCATAGCATGTGTGAGCAATATATCATTTAGTGACAACTTTGTGCAAAAAAAAAAAATTTTTTTTAATTCCTGCAACTTGTGGCAAAATATAAAATATTTTTTTTGCGGCCGATTTTTTGAATTCAGTAGAAAATGAAACGAAATTCGAAAACGAATTTAACGAATATAACTAAACGAAATTAATTAATTAACAAATTAAAATGAAACTAAACTCAACAAATTTTTTCCTTTTGCACATGTCTAAATTATTATGACCTTTTAACAAAGGACTTCTTCACATTTTTTCTTTGTATTTTTTCTTATTTCATTTTGTTTTGGACAAAGTTTTGATTTTCGACAAAGTTGTCGTAAAATCCGATCGTTCGTAGCGTGATGACGTTATTTAGTTACGACGGGACTACGTTGCGGCTAGTAGCCAATAGCGTTGGTCTAGGAATTTGATCTGAGCATGCGTGGCACTTTGTCCGATCGGAAATTCTCTACAAACGATCGGACAAGGTCTGATCGGATCATGTGGTCGGAAAGTTTTTATATCCAGCTTTAGATACATGGCCCTAAATTCGGGTCGCAAAATATTTTCGCATCCTGTTGAAATAGTTTCCAATGCGGTTGAAATAATTTCCAATCCGGTAGAAATATTTTCGAATTTGGTTGAAATATTTTCGAATGCGACCGATTTTTCGAATTCAGTAGAAAATGAAACGAAATTCGAAAACGAATTTAATGAATTTAACGAAAATATAACTAAACGAAATTAATTAATTAACGAATTAAAACGAAACGAAACTAAACAAATTTTTTCCTTTTGCACATGTCTAAATTATTATGACCTTTTAACAAAGGACTTCTTCACATTTTTTCTTTGTATTTTTTCTTATTTCAGTTTGTTTTGGATGTTGGTTACCTTTATATGTAATTGAGTGTGATATTTAGTCATTATTTAACACATTTTTCACGTTTTTAGCGCAACACTTTCTGTACACTTACTAGCTGAACTGAATTGATCCAATTTAGTGTGTTTGCTGCTTTTCTATGTCAGGATAGCGCAGTGTTTTTTTTTGTTTATTTTTGCATTTGACTTAAAGTGGGGTACCCCCTAAAAAAAAAAAATTTAAAGTCAGCAGCTACAAATACTGCAGCTGCTGGCTTTTAATAATCGGACACTTACCTGCCCCAGGGTCCAGCGATGCGGGGAAACGAAGCCCCCCCCTCGCTCCCCGCTCCGCTCGCGGCGCCGTCATGCATACTGTGGGCACCCGGTGATACGCCGTACAGTCACCTGGGACACATGACAGGTCCCAGGTAAATGTGCGGCGCAAGGGGAAGTGATGTCACCAGCCCGGGCAATGAAGAAGGCAGATTACGAGGGACCCCCTAGCAACCGGTATTTAGAGGTGAGTAAAAATTTTTTTTTTTTGCCAATTATTTTTTTTAATTTTTTTTACGAATTTTAAGCAGCTTTTATTTTTTTAGTGGCAACACCACTTTAATAAGCCGACTTACCTGTCCAGGGGGGCTGCCCGCGATGTCGGCCACCCGAGGCCGACCCGTCCCTCGGCTCTCGGGGTACCCCGGCGCCGCCATTCTTTCGAAGGGAAACAGGTAGTGGAGCCTTTTGCGGCTTCACTGCCCGTTTCCTACCGCGCATGTCACGAGTTGCGCGGCGCTTTGTGAACGGGACGCGCTGTGTGTTCTGGGACACACACAGTTCCCACAACACACAGCGCGACCCATTACCCAGAAGACAACATGACGAGGAGAGAAGAGGGAAGATCTCCGCGGAGGAGGAAGAGGCAGATTTGGATTATGTGCCTAGCAACAGGCATTTCTGGTAAGTAAAAAAAAAATAATTTTTAATGTTTTTTTGGGGGATTTTTTTCTAATTTTTAATGTATTTTTTTTTTTCAGGGTGGCCTCCACTTTAACTGATATATTGTCTGTGACGGAGCAACCGATACCATCGAGGGAGCCTCTAGGATTCTCCTCCATTGATCCTGCGGTATTTCCTCTATATCCTCTTCCCATTTTAATTTGACTGAATCTCATTTCCTCACCCCATTGGCCTGTTGGCATATTTGTCCCAATATTTCTGAGATCAATCCCTTAACAGCACCTAGTCGAGCTATACGCTGTAAAAGGGGGATTTCTATCCAGTACAATTTTTTTTCTTATTTATTTTAAAATTAATAAATTGTTTTGTTTTTTTTTCTGAATGGCTCCGCAGAATAGAGAGAATAGCTGGAATGGAGGGATTGATCTCTCAAGAGAAAGATACTCATATTACATTTCATAACACCCTAATATCTGTCCCTGTTTAAGCTTGACCTGGGGACCCCAACTTAAAGCGGAGCTCCACCCTAAAGTGGACCTTCCGCTCATTGGAATCCTCCCCCCCTCCGGCGCCACAATTGGCACCTTTCAGGGGGGGAGGGGGGTGCAGGTACCTGTACAGTACAGGTATCTGCACCCACTTCCGGGATAGCTCTCTGCGGAAAGGGGCGTAGATTACGCCCCTTTCCGAAGGTCCCCCGCTGCCTGCTGGGAAACACACGGGTCCCAGAGACAGCGGGGACCGTCCTTATTGCGCAGCGCGACTCGCGCATGCGCAGTAGGGAACCGGGAAATGAAGCCGCAAAGGCTCCACTTGCTGATTCCCATACCCAAGATGGCGGCGGCAGCACCCGAGAGACGATCGAGAGATCGGCTTTGGGTGCCGACATCGCGGGCGCGCTGGGCGGGTAAGTGTCACTATTTTAAAAGTCAGCAGCTGCAGTATTTGTAGCTGCTGGCTTTAAAAAAAAAAAAAAACACGGAGTCCCGGCGGACTTCCGCTTTAAAGCGGTTCTGCACCTAAAAAAAAAAATATTAAATGCCAGCAGCTACTAATATTGCAGCTGCTGACTTTTAATAAAATCACACTTACCTGTCCCGGGGTCCAGCGATGTCGGCGGCAGATGACGAGCGATCGCTCGTCTCGCTGCTGCCCCCCCCCCCCCCCCCCCCCGCCGCCATCCTCTGTCAGGGAATCGGGAAGTGAAGCGTGGCGGCTTCACTGCCCAGGTTTCCTACTGCGCATGCGCGAGCCACGCTGCGCGTCTCTTCAGATCCCCTGCTGTGTCCTGGGAACTGTGTGTTTCCCAGAACACAATGGGGGGGGGGGGGGTAGGGTTTTGCCACCTTTTCTTTAAGTCAAACCCGAACACTTTAGCGCCACGCAGCGATTTTTTTTATAGTATAAACTATACATATATTTTACTATTAAATAACATTTCTAATCATATGAAGTTAATCACAAGAGTTCCCCTTTACATCAGAGTCCACAGAGTTCCTCTTTTACATCTGAACTCACAGAGTTCCCTTTCACTGTAAGGGGGGACTCTGCAGACTCTGATGTAAGGGAGAACTCTGGGGACTCTGTCATAAGGGGTGCTCTGGGAACCCTGATTTAAAGCGGGAGTCCGCCGGGAGTTCTGCCGTTTTTTTTTTTTAAAGCCAGCAGCTACAAATACTGCAGCTGCTGACTTTCAAAATAATGACACTTACCCGCCCAGCGCGCCCGCGATGTCGGCACCCGAAGCCGATCTCTCGATCGTCTCTCGGGTGCTGCCACCGCCATCTTGGGTATGGGAATCAGGAAGTGGAGCCTTTCGGCTTCATTTTCCAGTTCCCTACTGCGCATGCGCGAGTGGCACTGCGCAATAAGGATGGTCCCCGCTGTCTCTGGGATCCGTGTGTTTCCCAGCAGGCAGCGGGGGACCTTCGGAAAGGGGCGTAATCTACGCCCCTTTCCGCAGAGAGTTATCCCGGAAGTGGGTGCAGATACCTGTACTGTACAGGTACCTGCACCCCCCTCCCCCCTGAAAGGTGCCAATTGTGGCGCCAGAGGGGGGGAGGGTTCCGATGAGCGGAAGGTCCACTTTTGGGTGAACCTCCGCTTTAAGGTGGAACATTGAGAACTCTGATGTATGGAGAAGATTCTGATGTAAGGGGGAACACTGTGGCCTCTGGTGTAAAGGGGAACTCTGATGTAAAGGGTGCTCTGAGAACCCTGACTTTCCTTAGTGTAGTCACTCACTCACTCCTTGGCAGTCAGCACCTTCAAATTTCCAGCCCCAACTTTCCATTTCTGAGGCACAGCGCCGGGGATTGGTGTGTGGGCAGACACAGAGGGGTAGGAGTGTTTGGGGGGGGGGTGGAAGCTGCAGGGAAGCCATAGTCAATCTAAATAATGTGTCCGGGTTTCATGCAGTCTGAAACCCGGACGCATGATTCCAAACCCGAACTGTCCGGGTGAATCCTGGACAGGTGGCATCCCTAGGGGGGGCGGGGGCGTCTGCGGAGGTCTGCCCGGAAGTGGGTGCAGATACCTGGATTATCCAGGTAACTGCACCCCCCTTTCCCCTGAAAGGTGCCGATTGTGGCACCGGAGGGGGGGGGAGGGATCAGATGAGCGGAACTTCCCCTTTAGGGTGAAGAACCGCTTTAATATAATAGAATAAAGGACATTTCACTGCTTTTATATAGCAGCTTGTACTCAATTCTGGATACTAATCCCTTATAAGGTAGACAACCATGTTGTTTGTAGCTCAGATTAAAGCCATACAGACCACTACCTTATATATAGTCTGATGTTAGGACAGTCTGATGTTAGGACAGTTTGATCCCATTAGGGGTGTGTGAGATAATATGGAATTTACAGATTCATTGTTACTCTAGTTTGTTACACCTTTTTGTGGTTTCTTATGAGATGTAGGTATGCGACTAATATGACTCCATATATACGCATGTGTTGTTTAAATCAATTTAATCCAACTTGGAGTAATTTCATCTATATGATCGATATTTACAAGTGTCTATCTTATGCCAAATATCAATTCATATTGTTGCTTTACTTACAAATTCTGTATTTCATAATTACAATGATATTCAGATTTATGTTTTACTATGTGTATGTAACATGCAATCTTTGTTTTATCAATAATAATCAATAAAAACATTGAAACAAAATAAAACATTTTTTAAATGAAAAAAAAAATGTGATCACTTTTATTGCTGTCACAAGGAATGTAAACATCCCATGTGACAGTAATAGGGGGTGACGGGTCCTCTTTATGGAGAGATCCGGGGTCTATAATGAATGTAAACATCCCGTGTGACAGTAATAGGAGGTGACGGGTCCTCCTTATGGAGAGATCCGGGGTCTATAATGAATGTAAACATCCCATGTGACAGTAATAGGGGGTGACGGGTCCTCTTTATGGAGAGATCCGGGGTCTATAATAAATGTAAACATCCCTTGTGACAGTAATAGGAGGTGACGGGTCCTCTTTATGGAGAGATCCGGGGTCTATAATGAATGTAAACATCCCTTGTGACAGTAATAGGAGGTGACGGGTCCTCTTTATGGAGAGATCCGGGGTCTATAATGAATGTAAACATCCCATGTGACAGTAATAGGAGGTGACGGGTCCTCTTTATGGAGAGATCCGGGGTCTATAATGAATGTAAACATCCCATGTGACAGTAATAGGGGGTGACAGGTCCTCTTTATGGAGAGATCCGGGGTCTATAATGAATGTAAACATCCCATGTGACAGTAATAGGAGGTGACGGGTCCTCTTTATGGAGGGATCCGGGGTCTATAATGAATGTAAACATCCCATGTGACAGTAATAGGAGGTGACGGGTCCTCTTTATGGAGAGATCCGGGGTCTATAATGAATGTAAACATCCCATGTGACAGTAATAGGGGGTGACAGGTCCTCTTTATGGAGAGATCCGGGGTCTATAATGAATGTAAACATCCCATGTGACAGTAATAGGAGGTGACGGGTCCTCTTTATGGAGAGATCCGGGGTCTATAATGAATGTAAACATCCCATGTGACAGTAATAGGAGGTGACGGGTCCTCTTTATGGAGAGATCCGGGGTCTATAATGAATGTAAACATCCCATGTGACAGTAATAGGAGGGGACGGGTCCTCTTTATGGAGAGATCCGGGGTCTATAATGAATGTAAACATCCCATGTGACAGTAATAGGAGGTGACGGGTCCTCTTTATGGAGATATCCGGGGTCTATAATGAATGTAAACATCCCATGTGACAGTAATAGGGGGTGACGGGTCCTCTTTATGGAGAGATCCGGGGTCTATAATGAATGTAAACATCCCATGTGACAGTAATAGGAGGTGACGGGTCCTCTTTATGGAGAGATCTGGGGTCTATAATGAATGTAAACATCCCATGTGACAGTAATAGGAGGGGACGGGTCCTCTTTATGGAGAGATCCGGGGTCTATAATGAATGTAAACATCCCATGTGACAGTAATAGGGGGTGACGGGTCCTCTTTATGGAGAGATCCGGGGTCTATAATAAATGTA
This sequence comes from Lithobates pipiens, assembly GCF_037356315.1. Classification (NCBI taxonomy): domain Eukaryota; kingdom Metazoa; phylum Chordata; class Amphibia; order Anura; family Ranidae; genus Lithobates; species Lithobates pipiens. The sequence goes on along the minus strand of NW_027507692.1, from coordinate 14,732 downwards.
AACATCCCGTGTGACAGTGATAGGGGGTGACGGGTCCTCTTTATGGAGGGATCCGGGGTCTATAATGAATGTAAACATCCCTTGTGACAGTAATAGGAGGTGACGGGTCCTCTTTATGGAGAGATCCGGGGTCTATAATGAATGTAAACATCCCTTGTGACAGTAATAGGAGGTGACGGGTCCTCTTTATGGAGAGATCCGGGGTCTATAATGAATGTAAACATCCCATGTGACAGTAATAGGAGGTGACGGGTCCTCTTTATGGAGAGATCCGGGGTCTATAATGAATGTAAACATCCCATGTGACAGTAATAGGGGGTGACAGGTCCTCTTTATGGAGAGATCCGGGGTCTATAATGAATGTAAACATCCCATGTGACAGTAATAGGAGGTGACGGGTCCTCTTTATGGAGGGATCCGGGGTCTATAATGAATGTAAACATCCCATGTGACAGTAATAGGAGGTGACGGGTCCTCTTTATGGAGAGATCCGGGGTCTATAATGAATGTAAACATCCCATGTGACAGTAATAGGGGGTGACAGGTCCTCTTTATGGAGAGATCCGGGGTCTATAATGAATGTAAACATCCCATGTGACAGTAATAGGAGGTGACGGGTCCTCTTTATGGAGAGATCCGGGGTCTATAATGAATGTAAACATCCCATGTGACAGTAATAGGAGGTGACGGGTCCTCTTTATGGAGAGATCCGGGGTCTATAATGAATGTAAACATCCCATGTGACAGTAATAGGAGGGGACGGGTCCTCTTTATGGAGAGATCCGGGGTCTATAATGAATGTAAACATCCCATGTGACAGTAATAGAAGGTGACGGGTCCTCTTTATGGAGATATCCGGGGTCTATAATGAATGTAAACATCCCATGTGACAGTAATAGGGGGTGACGGGTCCTCTTTATGGAGAGATCCGGGGTCTATAATGAATGTAAACATCCCATGTGACAGTAATAGGAGGTGACGGGTCCTCTTTATGGAGAGATCTGGGGTCTATAATGAATGTAAACATCCCATGTGACAGTAATAGGAGGTGACGGTCCTCTTTATGGAGAGATCCGGGGTCTATAATGAATGTAAACATCCCATGTGACAGTAATAGGAGGTGACGGGTCCTCTTTATGGAGAGATCCGGGGTCTATAATGAATGTAAACATCCCATGTGACAGTAATAGGAGGTGACGGGTCCTCTTTATGGAGAGATCCGGGGTCTATAATGAATGTAAACATCCCATGTGACAGTAATAGGAGGTGACGGGTCCTCTTTATGGAGAGATCCGGGGTCTATAATGAATGTAAACATCCCATGTGACAGTAATAGGGGGTGACGGGTCCTCTTTATGGAGAGATCCGGGGTCTATAATGAATGTAAACATCCCATGTGACAGTAATAGGAGGTGACGGGTCCTCTTTATGGAGGGATCCGGGGTCTATAATGAATGTAAACATCCCATGTGACAGTAATAGGAGGTGACGGGTCCTCTTTATGGAGAGATCCGGGGTCTATAATGAATGTAAACATCCCATGTGACAGTAATAGGGGGTGACAGGTCCTCTTTATGGAGAGATCCGGGGTCTATAATGAATGTAAACATCCCATGTGACAGTAATAGGAGGTGACGGGTCCTCTTTATGGAGAGATCCGGGGTCTATAATGAATGTAAACATCCCATGTGACAGTAATAGGAGGTGACGGGTCCTCTTTATGGAGAGATCCGGGGTCTATAATGAATGTAAACATCCCATGTGACAGTAATAGGAGGGGACGGGTCCTCTTTATGGAGAGATCCGGGGTCTATAATGAATGTAAACATCCCATGTGACAGTAATAGGAGGTGACGGGTCCTCTTTATGGAGATATCCGGGGTCTATAATGAATGTAAACATCCCATGTGACAGTAATAGGGGGTGACGGGTCCTCTTTATGGAGAGATCCGGGGTCTATAATGAATGTAAACATCCCATGTGACAGTAATAGGAGGTGACGGGTCCTCTTTATGGAGAGATCTGGGGTCTATAATGAATGTAAACATCCCATGTGACAGTAATAGGAGGTGACGGTCCTCTTTATGGAGAGATCCGGGGTCTATAATGAATGTAAACATCCCATGTGACAGTAATAGGAGGTGACGGGTCCTCTTTATGGAGAGATCCGGGGTCTATAATGAATGTAAACATCCCATGTGACAGTAATAGGAGGTGACGGGTCCTCTTTATGGAGAGATCCGGGGTCTATAATGAATGTAAACATCCCATGTGACAGTAATAGGAGGTGACGGGTCCTCTTTATGGAGAGATCCGGGGTCTATAATGAATGTAAACATCCCATGTGACAGTAATAGGGGGTGACAGGTCCTCTTTATGGAGAGATCCGGGGTCTATAATGAATGTAAACATCCCATGTGACAGTAATAGGAGGTGACGGGTCCTCTTTATGGAGAGATCCGGGGTCTATAATGAATGTAAACATCCCATGTGACAGTAATAGGAGGTGACGGGTCCTCTTTATGGAGAGATCCGGGGTCTATAATGAATGTAAACATCCCATGTGACAGTAATAGGAGGGGACGGGTCCTCTTTATGGAGAGATCCGGGGTCTATAATGAATGTAAACATCCCATGTGACAGTAATAGGAGGTGACGGGTCCTCTTTATGGAGATATCCGGGGTCTATAATGAATGTAAACATCCCATGTGACAGTAATAGGGGGTGACGGGTCCTCTTTATGGAGAGATCCGGGGTCTATAATGAATGTAAACATCCCATGTGACAGTAATAGGAGGTGACGGGTCCTCTTTATGGAGAGATCCGGGGTCTATAATGAATGTAAACATCCCATGTGACAGTAATAGGAGGTGACGGGTCCTCTTTATGGAGAGATCCGGGGTCTATAATGAATGTAAACATCCCATGTGACAGTAATAGGAGGTGACGGGTCCTCTTTATGGAGAGATCCGGGGTCTATAATGAATGTAAACATCCCATGTGACAGTAATAGGGGGTGACGGGTCCTCTTTATGGAGAGATCCGGGGTCTATAATGAATGTAAACATCCCATGTGACAGTAATAGGAGGTGACGGGTCCTCTTTATGGAGAGATCCGGGGTCTATAATGAATGTAAACATCCCATGTGACAGTAATAGGAGGTGACGGGTCCTCTTTATGGAGAGATCCGGGGTCTATAATGAATGTAAACATCCCATGTGACAGTAATAGGAGGGGACGGGTCCTCTTTATGGAGAGATCCGGGGTCTATAATGAATGTAAACATCCCATGTGACAGTAATAGGAGGTGACGGGTCCTCTTTATGGAGATATCCGGGGTCTATAATGAATGTAAACATCCCATGTGACAGTAATAGGGGGTGACGGGTCCTCTTTATGGAGAGATCCGGGGTCTATAATGAATGTAAACATCCCATGTGACAGTAATAGGAGGTGACGGGTCCTCTTTATGGAGAGATCCGGGGTCTATAATGAATGTAAACATCCCATGTGACAGTAATAGGAGGTGACGGCCCTCTTTATGGAGAGATCCGGGGTCTATAATGAATGTAAACATCCCATGTGACAGTAATAGGAGGTGACGGGTCCTCTTTATGGAGAGATCCGGGGTCTATAATGAATGTAAACATCCCATGTGACAGTAATAGGAGGTGACGGGTCCTCTTTATGGAGAGATCCGGGGTCTATAATGAATGTAAACATCCCATGTGACAGTAATAGGAGGTGACGGGTCCTCTTTATGGAGAGATCCGGGGTCTATAATGAATGTAAACATCCCATGTGACAGTAATAGGGGGTGACGGGTCCTCTTTATGGAGAGATCCGGGGTCTATAATGAATGTAAACATCCCATGTGACAGTAATAGGAGGTGACGGGTCCTCTTTATGGAGGGATCCGGGGTCTATAATGAATGTAAACATCCCATGTGACAGTAATAGGAGGTGACGGGTCCTCTTTATGGAGAGATCCGGGGTCTATAATGAATGTAAACATCCCATGTGACAGTAATAGGGGGTGACGGGTCCTCTTTATGGAGAGATCCGGGGTCTATAATGAATGTAAACATCCCATGTGACAGTAATAGGAGGTGACGGGTCCTCTTTATGGAGAGATCCGGGGTCTATAATGAATGTAAACATCCCATGTGACAGTAATAGGAGGTGACGGGTCCTCTTTATGGAGAGATCCGGGGTCTATAATGAATGTAAACATCCCATGTGACAGTAATAGGAGGGGACGGGTCCTCTTTATGGAGAGATCCGGGGTCTATAATGAATGTAAACATCCCATGTGACAGTAATAGGAGGTGACGGGTCCTCTTTATGGAGATATCCGGGGTCTATAATGAATGTAAACATCCCATGTGACAGTAATAGGGGGTGACGGGTCCTCTTTATGGAGAGATCCGGGGTCTATAATGAATGTAAACATCCCATGTGACAGTAATAGGAGGTGACGGGTCCTCTTTATGGAGAGATCTGGGGTCTATAATGAATGTAAACATCCCATGTGACAGTAATAGGAGGTGACGGGTCCTCTTTATGGAGAGATCCGGGGTCTATAATGAATGTAAACATCCCATGTGACAGTAATAGGAGGTGACGGGTCCTCTTTATGGAGAGATCCGGGGTCTATAATGAATGTAAACATCCCATGTGACAGTAATAGGAGGTGACGGGTCCTCTTTATGGAGAGATCCGGGGTCTATAATGAATGTAAACATCCCATGTGACAGTAATAGGGGGTGACGGGTCCTCTTTATGGAGAGATCCGGGGTCTATAATGAATGTAAACATCCCATGTGACAGTAATAGGGGGTGACGGGTCCTCTTTATGGAGAGATCCGGGGTCTATAATGAATGTAAACATCCCATGTGACAGTAATAGGAGGTGACGGGTCCTCTTTATGGAGAGATCCGGGGTCTATAATGAATGTAAACATCCCATGTGACAGTAATAGGAGGTGGACGGGTCCTCTTTATGGAGAGATCCGGGGTCTATAATGAATGTAAACATCCCATGTGACAGTAATAGGAGGTGACGGGTCCTCTTTATGGAGATATCCGGGGTCTATAATGAATGTAAACATCCCATGTGACAGTAATAGGGGGTGACGGGTCCTCTTTATGGAGAGATCCGGGGTCTATAATGAATGTAAACATCCCATGTGACAGTAATAGGAGGTGACGGGTCCTCTTTATGGAGAGATCCGGGGTCTATAATGAATGTAAACATCCCATGTGACAGTAATAGGAGGTGACGGGTCCTCTTTATGGAGAGATCCGGGGTCTATAATGAATGTAAACATCCCATGTGACAGTAATAGGGGGTGACGGGTCCTCTTTATGGAGAGATCCGGGGTCTATAATGAATGTAAACATCCCATGTGACAGTAATAGGAGGTGACGGGTCCTCTTTATGGAGAGATCCGGGGTCTATAATGAATGTAAACATCCCATGTGACAGTAATAGGAGGTGACGGGTCCTCTTTATGGAGAGATCCGGGGTCTATAATGAATGTAAACATCCCATGTGACAGTAATAGGAGGTGACGGGTCCTCTTTATGGAGAGATCCGGGGTCTATAATGAATGTAAACATCCCATGTGACAGTAATAGGAGGGGACGGGTCCTCTTTATGGAGAGATCCGGGGTCTATAATGAATGTAAACATCCCATGTGACAGTAATAGGAGGTGACGGGTCCTCTTTATGGAGAGATCCGGGGTCTATAATGAATGTAAACATCCCATGTGACAGTAATAGGGGGTGACGGGTCCTCTTTATGGAGAGATCCGGGGTCTATAATGAATGTAAACATCCCATGTGACAGTAATAGGAGGTGACGGGTCCTCTTTATGGAGAGATCCGGGGTCTATAATGAATGTAAACATCCCATGTGACAGTAATAGGAGGTGACGGGTCCTCTTTATGGAGAGATCCGGGGTCTATAATGAATGTAAACATCCCATGTGACAGTAATAGGGGGTGACGGGTCCTCTTTATGGAGAGATCCGGGGTCTATAATGAATGTAAACATCCCATGTGACAGTAATAGGAGGTGACGGGTCCTCTTTATGGAGAGATCCGGGGTCTATAATGAATGTAAACATCCCATGTGACAGTAATAGGAGGTGACGGGTCCTCTTTATGGAGAGATCCGGGGTCTATAATGAATGTAAACATCCCATGTGACAGTAATAGGAGGTGACGGGTCCTCTTTATGGAGAGATCCGGGGTCTATAATGAATGTAAACATCCCATGTGACAGTAATAGGAGGTGACGGGTCCTCTTTATGGAGAGATCCGGGGTCTATAATGAATGTAAACATCCCATGTGACAGTAATAGGAGGTGACGGGTCCTCTTTATGGAGAGATCCGGGGTTTATAATGAATGTAAACATCCCATGTGACAGTAATAGGAGGTGACGGGTCCTCTTTATGGAGAGATCCGGGGTCTATAATGAATGTAAACATCCCATGTGACAGTAATAGGAGGTGACGGGTCCTCTTTATGGAGAGATCCGGGGTCTATAATGAATGTAAACATCCCATGTGACAGTAATAGGAGGTGACGGGTCCTCTTTATGGAGAGATCCGGGGTCTATAATGAATGTAAACATCCCATGTGACAGTAATAGGGGGTGACGGGTCCTCTTTATGGAGAGATCCGGGGTCTATAATGAATGTAAACATCCCATGTGACAGTAATAGGAGGTGACGGGTCCTCTTTATGGAGAGATCCGGGGTCTATAATGAATGTAAACATCCCATGTGACAGTAATAGGAGGTGACGGGTCCTCTTTATGGAGAGATCCGGGGTCTATAATGAATGTAAACATCCCATGTGACAGTAATAGGAGGTGACGGGTCCTCTTTATGGAGAGATCCGGGGTCTATAATGAATGTAAACATCCCATGTGACAGTAATAGGAGGGGACGGGTCCTCTTTATGGAGAGATCCGGGGTCTATAATGAATGTAAACATCCCATGTGACAGTAATAGGAGGTGACGGGTCCTCTTTATGGAGATATCCGGGGTCTATAATGAATGTAAACATCCCATGTGACAGTAATAGGGGGTGACGGGTCCTCTTTATGGAGAGATCCGGGGTCTATAATGAATGTAAACATCCCATGTGACAGTAATAGGGGGTGACAGGTCCTCTTTATGGAGAGATCCGGGGTCTATAATGAATGTAAACATCCCATGTGACAGTAATAGGGGGTGACGGGTCCTCTTTATGGAGAGATCCGGGGTCTATAATGAATGTAAACATCCCATGTGACAGTAATAGGAGGTGACGGGTCCTCTTTATGGAGAGATCCGGGGTCTATAATGAATGTAAACATCCCATGTGACAGTAATAGGAGGTGACGGGTCCTCTTTATGGAGAGATCCGGGGTCTATAATGAATGTAAACATCCCATGTGACAGTAATAGGGGGTGACGGGTCCTCTTTATGGAGAGATCCGGGGTCTATAATGAATGTAAACATCCCATGTGACAGTAATAGGAGGTGACGGGTCCTCTTTATGGAGAGATCCGGGGTCTATAATGAATGTAAACATCCCATGTGACAGTAATAGGAGGTGACGGGTCCTCTTTATGGAGAGATCCGGGGTCTATAATGAATGTAAACATCCCATGTGACAGTAATAGGAGGTGACGGGTCCTCTTTATGGAGAGATCCGGGGTCTATAATGAATGTAAACATCCCATGTGACAGTAATAGGAGGTGACGGGTCCTCTTTATGGAGAGATCCGGGGTCTATAATGAATGTAAACATCCCATGTGACAGTAATAGGAGGTGACGGGTCCTCTTTATGGAGAGATCCGGGGTTTATAATGAATGTAAACATCCCATGTGACAGTAATAGGAGGTGACGGGTCCTCTTTATGGAGAGATCCGGGGTCTATAATGAATGTAAACATCCCATGTGACAGTAATAGGAGGTGACGGGTCCTCTTTATGGAGAGATCCGGGGTCTATAATGAATGTAAACATCCCATGTGACAGTAATAGGAGGTGACGGGTCCTCTTTATGGAGAGATCCGGGGTCTATAATGAATGTAAACATCCCATGTGACAGTAATAGGAGGTGACGGGTCCTCTTTATGGAGAGATCCGGGGTCTATAATCAATGTAAACATCCCATGTGACAGTAATAGGGGGTGATGGGTCCTCTTTATGGAGAGATCCGGGGTCTATAATGAATGTAAACATCCCATGTGACGGTAATAGGGAGTGACGGGTCCTTTTTACGGAGAGATCCGGGGTCTATAATGAATGTAAACATCCCATGTGACAGTAATAGGAGGTGACGGGTCCTCTTTATGGAGAGATCCGGGGTCTATAATGAATGTAAACATCCCATGTGACAGTAATAGGGGGTGATGGGTCCTCTTTATGGAGAGATCCGGGGTCTATAATGAATGTAAACATCCCATGTGACAGTAATAGGAGGTGACGGGTCCTCTTTATGGAGAGATCCGGGGTCTATAATGAATGTAAACATCCCATGTGACAGTAATAGGAGGTGACGGGTCCTCTTTATGGAGAGATCCGGGGTCTATAATGAATGTAAACATCCCATGTGACAGTAATAGGAGGTGACGGGTCCTCTTTATGGAGAGATCCGGGGTCTATAATGAATGTAAACATCCCATGTGACAGTAATAGGAGGTGACGGGTCCTCTTTATGGAGAGATCCGGGGTCTATAATGAATGTAAACATCCCATGTGACAGTAATAGGAGGTGACGGGTCCTCTTTATGGAGAGATCCGGGGTTTATAATGAATGTAAACATCCCATGTGACAGTAATAGGAGGTGACGGGTCCTCTTTATGGAGAGATCCGGGGTCTATAATGAATGTAAACATCCCATGTGACAGTAATAGGAGGTGACGGGTCCTCTTTATGGAGAGATCCGGGGTCTATAATGAATGTAAACATCCCATGTGACAGTAATAGGAGGTGACGGGTCCTCTTTATGGAGAGATCCGGGGTCTATAATGAATGTAAACATCCCATGTGACAGTAATAGGAGGTGACGGGTCCTCTTTATGGAGAGATCCGGGGTCTATAATCAATGTAAACATCCCATGTGACAGTAATAGGGGGTGATGGGTCCTCTTTATGGAGAGATCCGGGGTCTATAATGAATGTAAACATCCCATGTGACGGTAATAGGGAGTGACGGGTCCTTTTACGGAGAGATCCGGGGTCTATAATGAATGTAAACATCCCATGTGACAGTAATAGGAGGTGACGGGTCCTCTTTATGGAGAGATCCGGGGTCTATAATGAATGTAAACATCCCATGTGACAGTAATAGGAGGTGACGGGTCCTCTTTATGGAGAGATCCGGGGTCTATAATGAATGTAAACATCCCATGTGACAGTAATAGGAGGTGACGGGTCCTCTTTATGGAGAGATCCGGGGTCTATAATGAATGTAAACATCCCATGTGACAGTAATAGGAGGTGACGGGTCCTCTTTATGGAGAGATCCGGGGTCTATAATGAATGTAAACATCCCATGTGACAGTAATAGGAGGTGACGGGTCCTCTTTATGGAGAGATCCGGGGTCTATAATCAATGTAAACATCCCATGTGACAGTAATAGGGGGTGATGGGTCCTCTTTATGGAGAGATCCGGGGTCTATAATGAATGTAAACATCCCATGTGACGGTAATAGGGAGTGACGGGTCTTTTTACGGAGAGATCCGGGGTCTATAATGAATGTAAACATCCCATGTGACAGTAATAGGAGGTGACGGGTCCTCTTTATGGAGAGATCCGGGGTCTATAATGAATGTAAACATCCCATGTGACAGTAATAGGAGGTGACGGGTCCTCTTTATGGAGAGATCCGGGGTCTATAATGAATGTAAACATCCCATGTGACAGTAATAGGAGGTGACGGGTCCTCTTTATGGAGAGATCCGGGGTCTATAATGAATGTAAACATCCCATGTGACAGTAATAGGAGGTGACGGGTCCTCTTTATGGAGAGATCCGGGGTCTATAATGAATGTAAACATCCCATGTGACAGTAATAGGAGGTGACGGGTCCTCTTTATGGAGAGATCCGGGGTCTATAATGAATGTAAACATCCCATGTGACAGTAATAGGAGGTGACGGGTCCTCTTTATGGAGAGATCCGGGGTCTATAATGAATGTAAACATCCCATGTGACAGTAATAGGAGGTGACGGGTCCTCTTTATGGAGAGATCCGGGGTCTATAATGAATGTAAACATCCCATGTGACAGTAATAGGAGGTGACGGGTCCTCTTTATGGAGAGATCCGGGGTTTATAATGAATGTAAACATCCCATGTGACAGTAATAGGAGGTGACGGGTCCTCTTTATGGAGAGATCCGGGGTCTATAATGAATGTAAACATCCCATGTGACAGTAATAGGAGGTGACGGGTCCTCTTTATGGAGAGATCCGGGGTCTATAATGAATGTAAACATCCCATGTGACAGTAATAGGAGGTGACGGGTCCTCTTTATGGAGAGATCCGGGGTCTATAATGAATGTAAACATCCCATGTGACAGTAATAGGAGGTGACGGGTCCTCTTTATGGAGAGATCCGGGGTCTATAATCAATGTAAACATCCCATGTGACAGTAATAGGGGGTGATGGGTCCTCTTTATGGAGAGATCCGGGGTCTATAATGAATGTAAACATCCCATGTGACAGTAATAGGGAGTGACGGGTCCTTTTACGGAGAGATCCGGGGTCTATAATGAATGTAAACATCCCATGTGACAGTAATAGGAGGTGACGGGTCCTCTTTATGGAGAGATCCGGGGTCTATAATGAATGTAAACATCCCATGTGACAGTAATAGGAGGTGACGGGTCCTCTTTATGGAGAGATCCGGGGTCTATAATGAATGTAAACATCCCATGTGACAGTAATAGGAGGTGACGGGTCCTCTTTATGGAGAGATCCGGGGTCTATAATGAATGTAAACATCCCATGTGACAGTAATAGGAGGTGACGGGTCCTCTTTATGGAGAGATCCGGGGTCTATAATGAATGTAAACATCCCATGTGACAGTAATAGGAGGTGACGGGTCCTCTTTATGGAGAGATCCGGGGTCTATAATCAATGTAAACATCCCATGTGACAGTAATAGGGGGTGATGGGTCCTCTTTATGGAGAGATCCGGGGTCTATAATGAATGTAAACATCCCATGTGACGGTAATAGGGAGTGACGGGTCCTTTTACGGAGAGATCCGGGGTCTATAATGAATGTAAACATCCCATGTGACAGTAATAGGAGGTGACGGGTCCTCTTTATGGAGAGATCCGGGGTCTATAATGAATGTAAACATCCCATGTGACAGTAATAGGAGGTGACGGGTCCTCTTTATGGAGAGATCCGGGGTCTATAATGAATGTAAACATCCCATGTGACAGTAATAGGAGGTGACGGGTCCTCTTTATGGAGAGATCCGGGGTCTATAATGAATGTAAACATCCCATGTGACAGTAATAGGAGGTGACGGGTCCTCTTTATGGAGAGATCCGGGGTCTATAATGAATGTAAACATCCCATGTGACAGTAATAGGAGGTGACGGGTCCTCTTTATGGAGAGATCCGGGGTCTATAATGAATGTAAACATCCCATGTGACAGTAATAGGGGGTGACGGGTCCTCTTTATGGAGAGATCCGGGGTCTATAATGAATGTAAACATCCCATGTGACAGTAATAGGAGGTGACGGGTCCTCTTTATGGAGAGATCCGGGGTCTATAATGAATGTAAACATCCCATGTGACAGTAATAGGAGGTGACGGGTCCTCTTTATGGAGAGATCCGGGGTCTATAATGAATGTAAACATCCCATGTGACAGTAATAGGAGGTGACGGGTCCTCTTTATGGAGAGATCCGGGGTCTATAATGAATGTAAACATCCCATGTGACAGTAATAGGAGGTGACGGGTCCTCTTTATGGAGAGATCCGGGGTCTATAATGAATGTAAACATCCCATGTGACAGTAATAGGAGGTGACGGGTCCTCTTTATGGAGAGATCCGGGGTCTATAATGAATGTAAACATCCCATGTGACAGTAATAGGGGGTGACGGGTCCTCTTTATGGAGAGATCCGGGGTCTATAATGAATGTAAACATCCCATGTGACAGTAATAGGAGGTGACGGGTCCTCTTTATGGAGAGATCCGGGGTCTATAATGAATGTAAACATCCCATGTGACAGTAATAGGAGGTGACGGGTCCTCTTTATGGAGAGATCCGGGGTCTATAATGAATGTAAACATCCCATGTGACAGTAATAGGGGGTGACGGGTCCTCTTTATGGAGAGATCCGGGGTCTATAATGAATGTAAACATCCCATGTGACAGTAATAGGAGGTGACGGGTCCTCTTTATGGAGAGATCCGGGGTCTATAATGAATGTAAACATCCCATGTGACAGTAATAGGAGGTGACGGGTCCTCTTTATGGAGAGATCCGGGGTCTATAATGAATGTAAACATCCCATGTGACAGTAATAGGAGGTGACGGGTCCTCTTTATGGAGAGATCCGGGGTCTATAATGAATGTAAACATCCCATGTGACAGTAATAGGAGGTGACGGGTCCTCTTTATGGAGAGATCCGGGGTCTATAATGAATGTAAACATCCCATGTGACAGTAATAGGAGGTGACGGGTCCTCTTTATGGAGAGATCCGGGGGTTCTATAATGAATGTAAACATCCCATGTGACAGTAATAGGAGGTGACGGGTCCTCTTTATGGAGAGATCCGGGGTCTATAATGAATGTAAACATCCCATGTGACAGTAATAGGAGGTGACGGGTCCTCTTTATGGAGAGATCCGGGGTCTATAATGAATGTAAACATCCCATGTGACAGTAATAGGAGGTGACGGGTCCTCTTTATGGAGAGATCCGGGGTCTATAATGAATGTAAACATCCCATGTGACAGTAATAGGAGGTGACGGGTCCTCTTTATGGAGAGATCCGGGGTCTATAATGAATGTAAACATCCCATGTGACAGTAATAGGAGGTGACGGGTCCTCTTTATGGAGAGATCCGGGGTCTATAATGAATGTAAACATCCCATGTGACAGTAATAGGAGGTGACGGGTCCTCTTTATGGAGAGATCCGGGGTCTATAATGAATGTAAACATCCCATGTGACAGTAATAGGAGGTGACGGGTCCTCTTTATGGAGAGATCCGGGGTCTATAATGAATGTAAACATCCCATGTGACAGTAATAGGAGGTGACGGGTCCTCTTTATGGAGAGATCCGGGGTCTATAATGAATGTAAACATCCCATGTGACAGTAATAGGAGGTGACGGGTCCTCTTTATGGAGAGATCCGGGGTCTATAATGAATGTAAACATCCCATGTGACAGTAATAGGGGGTGACGGGTCCTCTTTATGGAGAGATCCGGGGTCTATAATGAATGTAAACATCCCATGTGACAGTAATAGGAGGTGACGGGTCCTCTTTATGGAGAGATCCGGGGTCTATAATGAATGTAAACATCCCATGTGACAGTAATAGGGGGTGACGGGTCCTCTTTATGGAGAGATCCGGGGTCTATAATGAATGTAAACATCCCATGTGACAGTAATAGGAGGTGACGGGTCCTCTTTATGGAGAGATCCGGGGTCTATAATGAATGTAAACATCCCATGTGACAGTAATAGGAGGTGACGGGTCCTCTTTATGGAGAGATCCGGGGTCTATAATGAATGTAAACATCCCATGTGACAGTAATAGGGGGTGACGGGTCCTCTTTATGGAGAGATCCGGGGTCTATAATGAATGTAAACATCCCATGTGACAGTAATAGGAGGTGACGGGTCCTCTTTATGGAGAGATCCGGGGTCTATAATGAATGTAAACATCCCATGTGACAGTAATAGGAGGTGACGGGTCCTCTTTATGGAGAGATCCGGGGTCTATAATGAATGTAAACATCCCATGTGACAGTAATAGGAGGTGACGGGTCCTCTTTATGGAGAGATCCGGGGTCTATAATGAATGTAAACATCCCATGTGACAGTAATAGGAGGTGACGGGTCCTCTTTATGGAGAGATCCGGGGTCTATAATGAATGTAAACATCCCATGTGACAGTAATAGGAGGTGACGGGTCCTCTTTATGGAGAGATCCGGGGTCTATAATGAATGTAAACATCCCATGTGACAGTAATAGGGAGGTGACGGGTCCTCTTTATGGAGAGATCCGGGGTCTATAATGAATGTAAACATCCCATGTGACAGTAATAGGAGGTGACGGGTCCTCTTTATGGAGAGATCCGGGGTCTATAATGAATGTAAACATCCCATGTGACAGTAATAGGAGGTGACGGGTCCTCTTTATGGAGAGATCCGGGGTCTATAATGAATGTAAACATCCCATGTGACAGTAATAGGAGGTGACGGGTCCTCTTTATGGAGAGATCCGGGGTCTATAATCAATGTAAACATCCCATGTGACAGTAATAGGGGGTGATGGGTCCTCTTTATGGAGAGATCCGGGGTCTATAATGAATGTAAACATCCCATGTGACAGTAATAGGGAGTGACGGGTCCTCTTTACTGGAGAGATCCGGGGTCTATAATGAATGTAAACATCCCATGTGACAGTAATAGGAGGTGACGGGTCCTCTTTATGGAGAGATCCGGGGTCT